>NC_059176.1:24166817-24474192 GCF_019923935.1 Bubalus bubalis
GTTTGACCTTACATGGATGGCCAGGCAATGACTCAAAATTCATTGTTTTTGGGGGCTTTGGGTCATGTGTTTTAAGTGAGTACTAATGAAATGAAGTTCCTCTCATGTGTAATGTGTCTGTCCGGGTGCATTCTTCCATGGAATCACTACATAAAATACAAATTAACCACACTACCCTAGTCTAATCATTGTAATCAGTTATGTTTTCATGTGTACATTACTGATATATAAGGCTGTTGTAGTTCTTGTGTGTGGTTTAATTGCTTGTTTTTGCATATCTTGTGTGATTGATGATGTTCTAGAAATCTTTTCCCCTAAAGGAGACTTTGTAAATTACTTTGTTTAGATGCTAATGATTGTATTTCATTAGTGGCCCTCTCATCCAGAATCATCTTTAAATGAATGAATATGCCATAATTAAAAATCTGAATTATGAATTACTTTGAAAGGAGACAACATTGTCCCGATTTCCCACTGCGACACAGTGTTATTTCAATTATGTAAATATGTTTAATCATTCCCCTTTTGTTTTTCTAATTATTTAATATTAATGTTGCTTTACCCCTTTATTGCTACAAGAAGGGATATGGCATCTTAAATGAGAGTACTTAGACAAGTGATACACAGATGACTAGATTAAAGCAGACATTTATCAGAATGCATAACCCATTTCAAAAACAAACATGCTATTAACATTCATACTAATATAGCAACACTGGCTATAATTGCACTTCATGAATGTTTTGTCTGTACAAATCTAATGTATTCACAATGAACAATTTCCAATTATTGTTGTTTTTTCTTATAGAAAGTCTAAAATCCCTGGTGAAAGTTTCAATTATCTTGAGGTGTACATCTGAATCAACTATAAGACCGCCATTTTTTTCTACAGAAGGAAATTTGCAACTGCTCAAGAACTACTAGACTGGATGGATCCAACTTTCACCCATCCACCTTTGAATCTTCAAAAAAAAAAAAAGAAATTGGGGCAAAAAAGAATGTGTTTTGAAGCACCGCTTCCCGCCTTTTTTTTAAAACTCACTCCCTGAAGTAGGAGAAATATTAGGAAATTTACTCTTCCACTCAACAGCTCTCACACAAGCCTTCAAGAAGCTACACTTAGGAGAGAAGCATGAGCCTAGCAGAGGAGAACTCTCCAGAGGGGCCATCACATATGACAGTCAACTTATACATTCACACTTCAGACATCTTATTCAAACCAATTGCAGAAGGCTGGTTTGTTCTTTAGAAAACACTGCACTAACTTTAATTTAGACATTTCTATTTTAGTGCAGCTAGACTACACAGGAGTATGTTCCTCTACCATTTAGTAATTTAGATACTTTCAATATTATTGCTAACTGACTCTTGAAGTACAAGAGCCTTAATTATGTTGGTTTAATAGTTTGTGCTTAAATATTGTTATTTGTAAACTAACAGTAGGAAATGCTACAACTTCCCCATGTTTCTTTTTTACTTCAATGTTACAATAAAATATGCCATTGTTGATTGAAGTTTTATTAATGATATTTGTAATATGAAGATTATAATTAAAATGTTTTGTCTCTCTCTACATTTTAAAAGACCTCCTTTCCCAACCAATATTTTTTTCTAATCTAAACCCTTAACTTTGGCAATCATGGGAACAAGGATTAGAGATTAATATTTTATCTGGATATAACTTGCACACAAACATACAAATTACTTTGCTTCATCATGGGCTATACCCAAAAACACTCAATGACATCACTGTGTTTGGTATCAGTTCAGTTCAGTTGCTCATGCATGTCCAACTCTTTGCAACCCCATGAATCGCAGCACACCAGGCATCCCTGTCCATCACCAACTCCTGGAGTTCACTCAAACTCATGTCCATCGAGTCGGTGATGCCATCCAGCCATCTCATCCTCTGTCGTCCCCTTCTCCTCCTGCCCCCAATCCCTCCCAGCATCAGGGTCTTTTCCAATGAGTCAACTCTTTGTATGAGATGGCCAAAGTATTGGAGATTCAGCCTCAACATCAGTCCTTCCAATGAACACCCAGGACTGGTCTCCTTTAGGATGGACTGGTTGGATCTCCTTGCAGTCCAAGGGACTCTCAAGAGTCTTCTCCAACACCACAGTTCAAAAGCATTAACAGTGCTCAGCTTTCTTCACAATCCAACTCTCACATCCATACATGACCACTGGAAAAACCATAGCTTTGACTAGACAGACCTTTGTTGGCAAAGTAATATCTCTGCTTTTCAATATGCTAATACACAGACAAAAATAAAATTATATTTGTTCATAAGTTATAAAGAAAATTATGTAAATTATTTTCTACCTAATTTAATGCATTTTATTTCTCATATCTTTTCTCTCATTGAGAAAAAAATTTATACTCAGGGAACTATTTATCTCCCTCTAATTAAGAGAAACTTTTTATTAAGACAATATTTCATAATTAACATGATAAAGTTACAGGTTGTCAAGACCAAAGGAAGAAAATCCCAAAGTTTTGTGAAAATGACAAGAAATGATGAGTCTTTACCAGAAACATATTGATTTTAAAGACTTTTTGAATAACAATCTCTGTGGAATTTTTCAGATAGAAATTATTTTCTAATATTTCAATTAGAAACTAATTTTAATTACTTTTTCTACACATCTAACTGGAAATACTGAAGTCTTCTAAAACCAATATAGAGAAAATCCAAAGAATCCCTTGAAACTAATGTTTGACAGCTAAAAGATACATTTTTCTTCTGATCAGCTCAACATTTTGTGAACTTGAAATTCACAGGAAGGAAATTCAAGAGAAAGAAATAGGAGATGGGAGTTTATAGGAATCTGCAGTTGTTTTTTAGTCATGATTCTACTTGATTTTTAAAGAATAGATTATTAGGATTTGGTCCGAATGCATTATCAGGAAGAAAGATGGAAGTGTTGGGAGCTCCACATCTATATCATCACCTAAGTTATTTGAATATTTCCTTTCAGGAAAAAATGAAGAGTGAAAAGGGACCTGAAAAACATATTCTCTGAGACATCAGGGCAGCTAGTGCCCCAAACAGAATTTTGGACAGGCCATGGAACTGGGTGAGGGTGGCATGTCAGGGAAATCAGTCAAAGCAGGCAAACTATGTTCCATCTGAAAGCCTCTCTATGTCTCCAATACAAGCTTTTTGAAGAAGCTGTAGATATGTAAATGGTCTTTCCATTCAGATCCGCCTCAGACCTAAGTATCCTAGTGGCTTGATATCAGTTACCAGAAGGAGAAAGAATTGAAAACAGAAGTACATTTGCAGTTGCACAAGCCTGGCATTTCAAGGGGATGATACTTTCTTATATAGTCTTATCAAACATGCTCTGAACATAAACCAGAGCCATAGAAAGAGAGAGAGAAAGAGAGAAAGAAAGAGCCTCAGCTCTCTAGAAAATTCCTCCCTTAGAAGTGCTAAACCCATGGAAAACAACTTAGGAAGATCCAAGTTCAGGCCCCCATACTATCCTTCTCACTCCTACTCAAAAGGCCAGCCTGAGGCAGTTACACCATGATTTATCATTACAGTTATGGAAAAACAGGGTAGAAGGGAGTCATTTATCTCTCCCCCTGAGTTCATTCATTCAACAAATATGACTGAATGTCTACAGTGAGCACTCAATCATAGTTGCTGAATGAATAAAGAAAACTCAAAGGAAATAAAAGATGTTTCACACCACTGTGCATTCCTGCAACAATGTATGAAATTCTAGTTGCTCTCATTCTAACACTTAGGAGTGTCAGTGTTTTTTTAATTTTAGTCATTCTAATAGATATATAGTAGTAACTCATCATGGTTTTATTTCCTTAAGTGGCTAATGATGTCAAACATCTTTTCATGTGCTTATTAGTTTTCATTATATCCTCTTGGTGAAGAGTCTTTCATGCATTTTTATCTGAATTATAAAATATAAAATATGTAATTTTCAAACATTCTCAATTTGTAGCATGTCTTTTCATTCTCATAAGTATCTTGACACAAGAAAACTTTAAAAAAATTAAATCTAATTTATCTATTTTTTCTTTTGTGGTTTGTGCTTCTGGTGTCACATATATACACCCATTACCAAACCCAAGGTCAACATAGATTTTCTTTTTACACTGTCTTCTAAAATTTTTATAGTTATATGTTTCACATTTATATCTACCATCTATTCTAAGTTTGTTTTTGTATAAAGCATGAGGTTTACATCAAGAAATTTTTTTTTTTTAAATCTGACTGTGCAATTGTTTCAACATCATTTGTTGAAAAGACAATCCTTTTTCCATTAAATTGCCTTTGCATCTTTGTCAAAAATCAATTAGCCATATTTGTGTGGGTCTATTTCTGGATTCTCTATTCTCTTCCATTGATCTATATGTCTATTCCTTTGCCAATACTATCTTGAATACTGTGGATTTATAGTAAGTTTTTTAATTGGGTAGTGTGCTTTTTCAACCTTTATTCTTCCTTTTCAAAATTGTTTTAGCTATCCAGGTGTCTTTACATTTCCATATAAATTTTAGAATCACTTTCACTATATCTGCAAAAAAATTCTATTGGGATTTTGATTAGTACTACATTAAATTTACAGACTCATTTGGGAACAACTGATATCTTTACTTCTAATCCATTAAAAAGGTAGGCCTTTCTATTTATTTAGGTTTTCTTTTATTTCTTTCATAGGATTCTTTTAATTTTCAGTATACAGTCTGGAACATATTTTGTTAGATTTATACACAAATATTTCATTTTTAAAAACACTTTAAATGATATTGATTTTTAAATCTTGGTTTACAGTTGTACATTGCTAGAATTCAGAAAAAGGATTGATTTCTATGTATTGGCCTTATATTCTATAACCTTGGTAAACTCATTAATTCTAAAAGTTTTTCACAGATTTTCCTGCATAGGCAATCATACCTGAGAATAGGAACAATTCTTTCTTCCTTGCCAATCCATATACCTGTTTTTTTTTTTCTTTTATCTTTTTTCTTTTTCTTATCTTATTGCACTGGCTAAGACTTTCAGTATAATGTTAACATAAGTGAGAGGAGCAGAAGTTTTTGCCTTTTTCCCAATCTTAGGTATAAAACATTTGGTTTTCCACTATTAAGTATAATATTATTGGTAGACTTTCTTGTAGATACCTTTTATTCAGTTAAGGACATTCCCTCCAACTCTAGGTTGCTGAGAGTTATTATTGTAAATAAATATTATATTTTCCCAAAGGTTTTACTTCCTCAGTTGATTCAATTTTGTGGATTTTATTTTTGGAATTGTTAATAAGGTGAATTACATTGACTGATTTCCAAATACTGAAACAAACTTGCATTCTCAGGATTAATAGCACTTGACTCTGGTGTACGATTCTTTTTGTATGTTGCTGAATTCAATTTGATAATTTTTTCTTGATGATTTTTTTTGCAAGTATGTTCATGAGAGATATTGATCTGTAGGGTATTTTGGTAATGTTTTTCTCTGAATTTGCTATTAGTGTAGTGTTGACCTAATAAAATAAGTTTGAAAGTATTCCATCTTCCTCTAAATTGAATGGTTTAAATTCTTCATTTTCTCCATGAGTACAGTTTTGACTTTACATGCTACAATCATGCTAAATCACATATACGCAAGATAAAAAGAGAAAACAGAAGCAGGATCTGTGAACTTTGGAATCCCTTATAAACTGACCAATTGCTTGGCTGTACAGGAGAGAATGTTGATTTGTCTGCTCATACTCCCTTAGGCCAGTTCAATCGCTCAATCGTGTCTGACTCTTTGCGACCCCATGGACTGCAGTATGCCAGACTTCCCTGTGCATCACCGCCTCCCAGAGCTTGCTCAAACTCATGTCCATTGAGTCAGTGATGCCATCTAAGCATCTCATCCTCTGATGTCCCCTTCTCCTCCTACCTTCAATCTTTCCCAGCATCAGGGTCTTTTCCAGTGATCTGCAAGGAGATCCAACCAGTCCATCCTAAAGGAAATCAGTCCTGAATATTCATTGTAAAGACTGATGCTGAAGCTGAAATTTCAATGCTTTGGCCACCTGATGCGAAGAACTGACTCACTCCCCTAGCTCAGGAGCTGGGAACAGCGAGGAAGGGAATTGATAAACAGGGGAAAAGAGAAAAGCCAATGACATTTTTGCAAGTGGTTAAAGTTTTCCTGGGTATAATTATAACTCATGAACAAGTTGCCTTTTCATATTCATCAGCTGACCATTATTATCATTATGTGACTCAACTTGGCAATGTACTCAACAGTCAAAATGGAGTTGTTTGTATTAATGGAAAATAAAACCAAATTCAATTATCTATACAATTATGTAGAGAAATATTATGGACTGAGAAAAGTATTCCTATAACCAAGGTTTAGTCCCACGGTGGAAATAGTATGATTTTACCCGAGTTGGACTGTGAAGAAGGCTGAGTGCCGAAGAATTGATACTTTTGAACTGTGGTGTTGGAGAAGACTCTTGAGAGTCCCTTGGACTGCAAGGAGATCCAACCAGTCTGAAGGAGATCAGCTCTGGGATTTCTTTGTAAGGAATGATGCTAAAGCTGAAACTCCAGTACTTTGGCCACCTCATGCGAAGAGTTGACTCCTTGGAAAAGACTGATGCTGGGAGGGATTGGGGGCAGGAGGAGAAGGGGACGACAGAGGATGAGATGGCTGGATGGCATCACTGACTCAATGGACGTGAGTCTGAGTGAACTCCAGGAGTTGGTGACGGACAGGGAGGCCTGGCGTGCTGTGATTCGTGGGGTTGCAAAGAGTCAGACGCGACTGAGTGACTGAACTGAACTGAACTGAATGTAGGAAAAAAGTCACATATTGAACAGAAGTTAATATCTTGTTTTTATACAGAACTTAATACGTTTTCTAATATATTCACATGTCCTCAGAATAATCTTGTGAGACCATAAAGAAGACTCTCATTGCACACATTCTAGAATATAGAAATCTAGGGCTCAGAGAAGCTGAATGCCCAGTCACAAAGTGTCCAAAATGGTTCCTGAGTTCTACCTGTACTCTCTCCCCACACCCTGCTACTGTCAACATCACTCTTCTACTGTAAATGCCAGGCTTTATTTCTGAAAATTCCTATGATAAAAGTGTGGAAATAAGTTGATTGCCATTTAATGAACTCTATGGTGTTATTCACATTCTCTCTTTTAGACGGATTTGGATTTGTTTTCAAAATCAAATGTTGTCAAAAATCTATGCTTCAAATTTATTTGAAAATCAACATGTGTAGACTATTTTCAGAAACTGAAACTCTATCTCATTCTCTAGCTCAATATTTGAAATAAGTGTGGTGTTGGACCAGCCACCTAAATCCCTTAAGCCTGAGCTTTCTCACCTGCAAACTCAAGGTATGATACTACTAATACCTCTCACAAGACTACCATGAGGTTTATACAGGACACTGATTATTAAGCACTCAGCCCAGTGCTTGGTAGCAAGTGGTACAACTAGGATTTGACCCAAGTCAAATGCTTACCACATTGCTAATCTCTAAACCACATGCTTAATCTCTGCACTATAACTGCTTTGCTGGGATTATTTGACAAATAAGAATTGAAGAATAAATTGGAGTCAGATTGGGGAGAATACAGCATATTCAGACAAAATATTTGAGCTATAAACCATAGGCAGTTGGAGCCAGTGGATACTTTTACACAGAAATTAATCTATTAAAATAAGAAATCTAGGAAAATTATTCTGGAGACATGCATGGTAGGATGGATGGAAGTAATGGTGCATGAAGTTTGATTTATTAGAAGATATTTCACTTTTTAAATTATTGATAATATTAATACAATCAAGCTGATAATTATGAATACAATATTTTCATAGCAAGACAATATTTTTCTAATGTTGGAAGAAGTCAATTTAACTCATCATTTCCCTTAATTATCAATTCTTACCTTTAGTAATAGATCTCTAAATACTCCCTATACCAAAAGAAAGCTAAGATGAGAGTGAACAACCAACCAACTGAAGAGATAGCTCACAAAAAGAAGAATCAAACACAATTTTGGAGCTAGTCTTGACTTAAGAAACCAGTTTCCAAGAGGAATATAAAAATACAATATAAAACTGTAACATTGATATGTGCAGATAACTTCTATTTTAATAACATTCAAAAATAGATTTAGGGCTTCTCTGGTGGCTCAGTGGTAAAGAATCTGCCTGCCAGTGCAGAAGACAGATTCAATCCCTGCTCCAGGAAGACCCCACATGTTGCAGAGCAACTAAGCCCATGTGCTACAATAGTGAGCATGTGCTCTAGAATCTGGGAGCCACAGCTACTGAAGCCTGCGTGCTCTAGATCCTGTACGCTGCAACAAGAGAAGTCACTGCATTGAGTAGCCCAAGTACCTAGTGAGTAGCCCCTGCTCACAGCAACTACAGAAAAGCTTGTGCGACAATGAAGATCCAGCACAACCAAAAATAAATAAGTTACTTTTAAAAACAGAAATAAATAAAAATAGGTTTATAATAGCACTGGAAGATTTAGCTCTCTCTAGAAGTTTTCACCACTTAAGCATGAAGGCCATTTTTAAAATATTTATTCAATAGAACATTTAAAAGTATTATAATGAAGGTACTTCTGGTATCTGCTGATTAAAGAACATAATTATAAAAAGTTACTATCATTTACAAGAGCATCAACATGTATCTTTTAAATAGCATCGTATGTATGTGAAGGCGTGTCATTTAATCAATGTACATACAATGCCCAACATTTTTATAAACTCAAGGGCACTTTATAAATTCAGAGTCACTCAGGATATTGAAAATCTATAAATTATTCTGTAATAAAATACTACCTTCAAAAAACATCAAGATTACCTCTTGTTGCAAACTGTAAAAAGAATAAAAAACCAAAATTCTCTTTTCAATACAATGAAACTGTTAATACTAGTAAGTGAGAGTTCTCATAGTTCTTTCCAAATAGCGATATTCTTCATCTACTCTACTGCTCTCATGCCATCTTCTATCAATATTTGTTCTGGGGGCTAATTTAAAATCTTAGGGTCATTCATTTTATTTATTCTCTTAACATTTACTATGAGTTTAATGGGTTTCTGGCAGAAATAATGAGCTAACCAGTCCTAGTCCTTGCCTCACAGAAGTAACATTCTAAAAATGACAGACAATATTCCAAGTATAAAAAAACGTTTCTGATAGCACCATGAGGGAAAAGTGCAAAGTGCTAGGAGCATGGAGGGCAGCAGAACTTGAGCAAATTTCAGACTGGAAGTTGGTCAGAGAAGAATTCCCCTAGTAAATGACTTTTGAGCTAAAGTCTGAAGGATGAGTAGATGGTACTAGTAAAAATAAAATATGTAAGGAAAAGCATATGTCATTGAAAAAATAAAAGGTCAGTATATCTGGCTTCAGTAGTAGGGTGGATCCACAGACAAGAACCAGATTATACAGGGTTCTGTAAGTTACAACAAGGTATTTGGTCTTGATCTTCAAACCAATGGAACCCTCTTTTGGGTCTTTTGTTTACCAACTGTGGGATCAAGACAATTCATTTATTCTCTCTGTGCCTTATTTTCCTCTTACATTAAGTAAAAATAAAATAGTAACTACCTTGTATGACTATAGTGATGATTAATGAGATGGTAGAGGCCTAACCTTTGGCACAGTGTCAGACACACAGTAAACACCATTTAATGTTAGCTATTTTTATAACAGTGTTATACTTTTTCTCTTTTGCCTTTGAGCTCAGTTGTATAGCTTTTTCCAAGTCTACTAATAAGATCTTTTCTTTCCATTCTACTGTCACCCTACTGGATAGACAGGGACCCATCTTCATGTTATTTGGTTCACTAAACTCCAGAAACCTCATGTATATAGGGATAGAGGAAGGAAGAGAGAAAGGAACTTATTTAAGATCTACAGTAACTAATCAAAGTCTTGAAACAAAGATGAATGTCAAGCTCAGTCAACAGGGGACTTACAGCCCATTGTGGAGAGAAACCCTCATCTTATGCCAGAAAGACCAACAATAATCATCGCTCTTGGTGACGCTAAGGCGAAGTTCTCCTACCAGTAGAGGCTGGACTGACTCTGGACACAGACTCCTGCTCTTTGCATGTTATCTTCATGCCTAGTTCCATTTTCTCAAGCCCACCAATCTTTCGCTCTCACTTGATCCTATCTCTCATGCCCCAGACTAGAAAATCTTTCACAAGTTCTAGGAGGTATGTTAGTCAGAATGATTAATCGTGATCACTAGAGCAACACGTGCAAAAATCCCAGTGGCTTAACACAAGGCTTAACACAAGGCTTACTTCTCATTCACAGCACAGTTCAATATGGGTCCTTGGCCCTCTTGACCAGCTACTTCTTAAGTCTGGGGAACCAGATTACTTTCATCTTGTGGCTACACAATGTGAAGCATGTGACTTTCAAGGCCACTAAAGAACAGCAAAAGAAGACTAGCACTTCTTCTAGTCTTAGATACAAGATGTTTCTAGATACAAGATACTTCTAAAAGATACAAGATGTTTTTAAAGATCAAGTCTGAGGATTTCCCTGGCAGCCCAGTGGTTAAGCATCCACCTTGCAATGCAGGGGACGTGGGTTAATTCCCTGGTCAGGGAATAAGATCCCACGTACCCTGGAGCAACTAAGTCTGCACACCACAACTAGAGTTCACATGAAAGATCCACATGAGCCACAGCTAAAACCTGATGCAGCCAAATAGAAAGGATCAAGTCTAAAAATAGTATACATCATATTGACTAATATTCTGTTTTACAAAACTCAGCCATGTTGTCCCAGATTTGTCTACAGAGGAGGCTGGAATGTGTAACCTTTCTGTGTGGTGAAAGAATATAAAGAATATGAAACTTTTTCTCTGTCAGTAGGTAAGGAGTCTTACTCTTCCTCAAGATGTTTTGTATGTGCCATGAGTCCCTTTATGTCCAGCAAAGCAGACTGGCAGAATTACTAAGCATTCAAACCTATGCTTACTCTTACATTCTTGGCTAATGAAAAATGTTTTGTCACCATTTTAACAAAGGGAAAATGGAGATTCCCTCTGTTACGGAGAAGCACGGGGTCAGTGGCAGACATGTTTGAGGAACCTCAAGTCCTAAGAAGAAAATGAACCCAAGGTGTCCCCAAGAATGATTGTTACCATTTTTAGAGGTCTTATTATATTTGAATCTTGATGCTAACTTGATATTTGAATTTAATTAATCTACTATTTACGGTATAACAACTCTCTCTATAACCTCTATCATCAAACATAGTTATATAAAAACAAAACATACAAGGACCCAACTCTCAAGGAATTTATGGTCCAATGGAAGGAACAACATTCAAACAACTAAAGGTAAGAAATTTTGGTTATTTTATAATTACTTAATTCAGATATTTATTTATGTGTTATAATCAGCCAGAAGTTTGTGGGGGAGTGCTTTCATGTCCTGGCCCCAAATTACTGAATAGTCTTCAGGGAATTTGGTAAAACTCAATGATAAGGAAATATTTTGAAATAAGATTGCATTAAAAAAAAACCACTCATTTCTAGTTGATATCTAAAGATGGAAAGTTTAATCCCCTACAACTAGGAGACACAGAAGAAGTCCTATAGACCCATTAGACAACCACAAGAAGGATCTGAGGGCCCAGGGATGAACACCAGTTAACAATTAATCTGTGAAGCTTAGCATTTCTTCCCATAAGGAAAAGGAGCTTGATCATTGCCAACTTACTGATAAAATGGCAAATTTTATTATAACCGAAATCCTGCTAAATAAAGTTAACTTTGAGAGCTCCACCAACCAATAGAATCATACAACTGGAATCAAAGAAATTAAAATGCACATGTATATAGGTGCTTTTGCTCTGCAAAATGCTGTCTGTTTTCCAGAAGTATCAGCAGCACCCAAGAGCTTGTCGCAAAGAGTTGGACACGACTGAGCAACTTCACTTTCACTTTTCACTTTCATGCATTGGAGAAGGAAATGGCAACCCACTCCAGTGTTCTTGCCTGGAGAATCCCAGGGATGGGAGAGCCTGGTGGGCTGCCGTCTATGGGGTTGTACAGAGTCAGACACGACTGAAGCGACTTAGCAGCAGCAACAGTAGCAACGTCTAGGTAGACACAGAGATTTATGATCTCAATTTTGTGTATATATCAATAAATGTCAGTTTTTTCTTTTCAGGGTTTTTCCTTCATTACTAAGGGTACAAAAATTCCCACAGATGTACAAATTAATAAATCTTAAGTTTTCAAAATTTCATAGGAATTTGTAGGTGATGGCCGAAACAGATGAAAGTTGATTTTCAAAAGTTAAAGTCTTGAAGAAGCTCTCCCTGTTGCAGTCAAGTAGTCAGACAAAAGGATGAAAAGGAGAATGGAAGAGAAATTTTTCTAAGGTTCTTATTCTTCGGAGAAGGGAGTGCAAGGAGCAGAGAATAGCCAGAAGTGTTGGAAGCCGCTGGCCATCAATATCCAATCCCTTTCATCATAACTCTAAACAACATATTATAAAACTGTAGAGCACATATTTCTGTGGAGCCTTTTTACAACTTGCTCCCACTGCCACATTACCAACTGAGCTACTCTTGCTAATGTGACGTATTTTTTAATTAGAGCCATTTGTTTTGTAGGATGAGCGATACCTTTCTGAAGATCCCATTCCTGCTGTTTCTGAGCCTCTTTGCCTTGAGGACTCTTCTGCACCAGTGAGCCTAAAGCTAGTCTTGCTTCTCACAGAAGCAGAGTGTTACATTTCAATACTACAGACTACTTCAAAATCATGTTTTCATTCCCCAGAAAGAGTATTTTAAAATGCATTACACTTCAGGGGATGCATCCTGCCTGAGTCCAGGACCATGGAGCCCTGAACAAGCCCTGGAAAGGACTCACTTTTCTCCTTTTGCTGAAAGATAAAGGCAGGTCAAGAGGTGGGTCCCAGGGCTTTCCCAGAGCCCCATTTTGCAGGTAGGTCATACCTGGTTTTCTCCCAGGTTCCTGCCCCAGTTCAGCAGTAATTGCAGAGAAAGGCTAACCCCCATCATGATTTCACAGTCAATGAGAGCAGAACCAGAGGATAGCTGCTCTGAGAACCCTCTCTGCACAACTTCTGAAAGAAACGCCCAAATTTTACCTCTTTCCCCACCCCCTGCACCTCTGCCCCAGAGAATTTCTACCTCAGAGAACTGGCTCTACAAAGAATTAAGCATACACTTTTAAATAATAACAAAAGAGTGAAATATAACACTTCCATTCTGAAGAGTCTATAGTACTTTCAAATCTTCTTTTTCAATTACCCATAGAGATGTTTTAATTTAACATTTGGTGGCAGGCAATTCTGAAAGAAGAAGTGGTAAGTAGACAGATCTACATTCAAGATTGAAGAAGTAGTGACTTCAGATTCCCTAGGCTCTTAAGCTTGTTCTGTAGCATTTTATTTTAGATTCAGGCTTCACTATTACTTTAAGGAGAGAGAAATTTACGAAGTACACAGTAGGCAAGGATTAATCAATTTTAACAAAAGGATTTTTCACAGGTTTCTTTAAGTTTCTTTAGTACATAAAAACCTTGTTTTGGCTTACAAAATTATTGAGCATAAAGTGGACAAAGAGTATAATCTCTCATTACTAGTGACACCTAAACTAAACCGAGTCTAACAAAGGTTATTAAGAGTTATTTTTTACTTTCAGGTATTTGGTTCAGTTCAGTTCAGTTGCTCAGTCATGTCCGACTCTTTGCGACCCCATGAATCACAGCACGCCAGGCCTCCCTGTCCATCACCAACTCCCGGAATTCACTCAGACTCATGTCCATCGAGTCAGTGATGCCATCCAGCCATCTCATCCTCTGTCGTCCCCTTCTCCTCCTGCCCCCAATCCCTCCCAGCATCAGAGTCTTTTCCAATGAGTCAGCTCTTCGCATAAGGTGGCCAAAGTACTGGAGTTTCAGCCTCAGCATCATTCCCTCCAAAGAAATCCCAGGGCTGATCTCCTTCAGAATGGACTGGTTGAATCTCCTTGCAGTCCAAGGGACTCTCAAGAGTCTTCTCCAACACCACAGTTCAAAAGCATCAATTCTAGTAAACAACTATTAAGCAGTTATTATGTCAGTGTTCCGCACATGATAAACCAAACCTAGTAAAATATACATCATGCCTTTGAAGCTTCCGCAGGGCCACAGATGTCCAGCATCGCAGCCCACTAGATGTGGGTTCTCAGGGCAGAGCTCCGGTTCGCAGCCTCACCTGCATTGTGTCTGCTTCAGGTGGTTTTGAGGGAGCAGCCAAACATAGTGACTCCCTTTCCTGCACCCTCTACTTCCACTCTCATGCCTCCCTATCGAAACTACAAGTTACCAGTTGGGACACTAAGAAAACGCACGGAAGTCCTTTGGGAGAGGAAAGTAATCATTTTAGTACCAGTTCTCTTCACCTCCACTGCCTACCATCTGTTTACTTTATTTGGAAGTTTAAAAAGGAGAAAAGATCATAAAACTCCCAGATGTATTATTCACTGGCATCTACTGTAACCAACTGAGGGTGCTGTTAGAACTAAGCAGGTATCCAGAAAGTTAGAAAACTAAATTCTCAGTTTGGGGTGGTTATCCTTTCATTTGTTCATTATAGCACACCCTGCCCTAACTGAGAAACCACGGTGAAGACCACAAGGTATTGAAAGAACTATTCCTGAAGTCAGGAAATCTACATACAGTGTTCAAATGGAAAAAGTAGACACCTGAAATACCTATTCATTTTTCCAAATAAATAAATAACCATTGTAAGCTTTAAAATGAGCGAGAGGCAATATTTGTTGAACAATTATTAAGCGTCAAACACTGGGTTGAGTACTTCACACATCCTTTAGTTTTCACAGAAATCCTCTGGGGAAGGTACTAATATTATCACCTCCATTTTACAGATGAGAAACCCCAGGGATGGAAAGGTTAATTAACTCACCAGATACACAGCCAGAGACTGATTTGTAGAGCTAGGATTTTTTTTTTTTTTAGCTCAACCACTAAGCCATACTGCCATATCACGAAAGAATATTTCCATGAAACCTCACAAAGTTTGAGATTTGAAATCACCTGCAGAAAAGATTGTGGAAGCTGCTCTCACAGAATATTTGAGCAGATGAGAAAAGTAAAAAACCAATTCCTAACACTTCCTGTGCATTTACGTATTCTAGACACTATGATAAACCCCTCATGTGCATTATCTCATTTAATTCTCACAACCCTATAAGAAAAGGTTGCTTTTATTATTCCAACACCCATTTAACTAGTGAAGAAATTGAGGTATAAAAAAAGATCACGTGGTGGCCCAAAATCTCAGGATAGATTTGAACTTAACTTTGAGTCCAGAGCTAGAGGTTTCACCATTTTGCTAAATTATACTTTTTAGACAAATCATGCATGGGTAGGGTGGAATTGAACTTGAAACTATCTCAAACACTTAGGAGTTTACAATTTAAAAAGTACCTATTATTTATTATTTTTAAATTACTGATAATCATGTGGTGTTTGTTCAGATTTTTCATGAGAAGATTAATAATCAAAGAACTTTTAAAAATATACCTACACAAGCAATCTAAAGCATCCATTTCTCTTTCCCTTAACTTTCAAATCACCAGGTTACTGCCTTTGGAGAAGCCTCTTGTAACTTGTAAATATTTAAAGATGCATCTTTAAAACAAGGAAGTTGTTTAACCTAAAGCTCTAACTCTAATAAGAATTCACTACCTCTTTCTTTTTTCCTTCACTGCCACTAAGGTGCTCAGTCATTCCAAAGAAGCTAAAGCCATTTTGGGGTGAGACCCTCACTTTATCTGAAGACTAGCACTCACCGGCATCATGGCCTCTGTCTCGGAGCAAGCCTGCATCTACTCGGCCCTCATTCTGCAGGACAATGAGATGACGGTCATGGAGGATAAGATCAATGTCCTCATTAAAGCAGCCTGTGTAAATGTTGATGGCCAGGCTTGTTTACAAAGGCTTTGGCCAGTGTGAACATTGGGAGCCTCAACTGCAATGTGGGGGCTGGTGGACCTGCCCCAGACGGAGGTCCTGCCCCATCCACCACTGCTGCCCAAGCTAAGGAGAAGAAAGTAGAAGCATAGAAAGCAGAATCTAGAGAGTCTGATGATGACATGGGCTTTGGTCTTTTTGACTAAACCTCTTTAGTAACACATTAAATAAAAGCTGAGCTCTTTAAAAATAAAAAATAATTCACTACCGATTTGTAGCCCTAACTTGCACATCTGGTTAAGCCATGGAATCAGGGGTATTGGAACATACCAGAGGGATTTATGAACTTAAGGTGCTCCAAGAACTTAAGGTTCAAAGCAAGGCGGTCTAAGAAGAATGCCACATTTTTAGTAGGTAATGTCCTTTCTTCATGTGAGTTTAGTCAAAACAACACAAGCATTACTTTTAAAATAATAATATATAACGATGAGAAAATTCTCACGGAAGCATCAAAATACTGAGTGGGTAGAACAGACTCTTACTTCCCTTGAGTGGCTAGAACAGTCTCTCATGTGAGTATCTAAACACCTATTTAGATCATTCAAATGCCATACACATCAAAACACTCCATCTTAACACTTCCTTTGAAGTCACGACAATCAGTTTTTTATTAGTGTCATTATTTAGCATTTCTATAGCACTTCACTTTTGACAGGTGCTTTATAATTATTTCTACTCTTGGTTAACTCCTACTCATTCATTAGCATGCAGTTACTTTCCCAATAAAATATATATAAATTCCTTGACAAAACTGAATCTAACCAAAACCAAGAAGTTTTTATGTCAGAATTTCAGACAAACATGTACCCTCAGGACAAATAAGGCAAACAGATAGATAACAGATGGGTATAGATGGATGATAGACAAACAGATATAGTAACATATACGAAAATAACTCCAAGGACCAGTAACATTTTTGTCTTGGTTCAAAGGCAGCTTGGGAATGTCAGTCACATCCCTGTTGCCAATGACAGAATGAATAAAAGAGAGACCAGTGGTCACATATGAACTAAAATTGTTGAAATGAATATGGCAGAGACTGCTAGTTATTAGCCAGCGTCCATTCTCTTTTTCTTCCTTTAAGTAACAGAATCTCCAGCCACCCATCTAGACAGTACATTTCCCAGACTCCCTTATAGCTAGAAGTAGCAACATAACTAAGTTCAGGGCAATAAGATGTGAAAAGTAACATCTACAGCTTCTGACTCACCTCCTTAATCATAAAGCTTCTTGCCATGGACCACAATTAATCTAATTAACACCTGTCATCATACATAGTTTCAAACTTTCTTGTCCTGAGAACTTCTAAGATCAACTCAGCAAGTATCAAATATGCAAATACACAACACTGTATTGTTAACTACAGCAACCATGCTATATATTGCATCCCTGTGACTTACTTATATTGTAACTGAAAGCTTGTACCTTCTGACCCCCTTTACCCATTTTGTCCACCCCCCACACCCTGTCTCTGGTAACCACCAATCTGTCCTCTGTATTTATAAGCTTAGTTTTTCATTTTGATTCCACATATAAGATCATATGGTATATGTCCTTTTCTGTTTGACTTATTTCACTTAGCATAATATCCTCAAGGTTCACTCATCTTGTTGCAAATGGTACGATTTCATGCCTTTTATGACTGAATAATATTGCACTGCATATATATTCCTCATTTTCTTTATCTAATCATTCATCAGTGGACACTCAGGTTGTTTCCCTTAGGTTCCCTTAGGTTGGACACTTAGATTGGCTACTGTAAGTAGTGATTCAGTGAACATTGGGGGCGGAGGGGGTGGGCAGTGTACAAATCTTCTCTAGTTAGGGTTTTTGTTCCTTCAGGTAAAGACTCAAAAGTGGAATTTCTGGATCATATGGTAGCTCTATTTTTAATTTTTTGAAGCCCATCTATACTGTTTTCCATAGTGCTGCACCAGAGGATGAGATGGTTGGATGGCATCATTGACTCAATGGACATGAGTATGAGTAAATTCCGGGAGTTGGTGATGGACAGGGAGGCCTAGCGTGCTGCAATTCACTGGGTCACAAAGAGTCGGACACGAATGAGCAACCACTGAACTGATTCTAACAGGTGTGAGGGGATATCTCATTGTGGTTTTGATTTTCATTTCCCTAGTGATTATTGATGTTAAGATCTTTTCATGTACGTATTGGCCATCTGTATGTCTTCTTTGAGAAAATGTCTATTCAGATCATTTGCCCATTTTTAATCAAATTGTTTGGGTTTTTGACTATTGAGTTGTATGAATTCTTCATTTTTAACATTTAATATTTTTAATGTTAACCCCTTATCAGATATATTATTTGAAGATATTTTCTCCCATTCAGAAAGCTGTCTTTTCATATTGCTGATAATTTCCTTTGCTGTGCTGAAACTTCTTAGTTTGACATAGTCCCATTTGTTTATTTTTGCTTTGGGAGTCAAAAAATTATCATCAAGATCAATGTCAAGGAGCTTACCTACTATGTTTTCTTCCAGGAGATTTATGGTTTCCGTTCTTACATCCAATTCTTTAACCTATTTTGAGTTAATTTTTGTGTATGATGTAAAGATATAGGTCCAGTTTCATTTTTTTGCATGTGGCTATCCAGTTTCTTCAAAATCACTTATCGAAGAGACTATCCTTTCCCAATTGTATATTCTTGATTCCTTTGCTGTAAAATATTTGACTGTAGATACATAGGTTTATATGAGAGCTCTCTGTTCTGTTATCTATGTGTCTGATTTTATGCCAATACCATACTGTTTTGATTACCATAGCTTTGTAATATAGTTAAAAATCAGGGAGCATGATGTCTCCAGCTTTGTTCATCTTTCTCAAGATTGCCTTGGCTATTTGGGGCCTTTGGTGGGTCCATACAAATCATGGGATCATCTGTTCAATCTCTGTGACCATGCCATTGGCACCGTTATTTGGATAGGGATCGCACTGGATCTGTAGATTGCTTTCGGTAGTATAGAGACATTTTAGCAATATTAACTCTTTGAACTGATGAATACAGAATATCTTTCTATTTATTTGTATCTTCCTCAATTTTAAAACTAATGTCTTAAAATTTTCAGTGTAAACTCTCACAAATTTCAAATAAGTTAAAAATTCCCTACAAAAGTTGAGAAACACAAAAAGCATAAAACCACTGCATCAATATCAAAGATTTCTTATGATACTAATGGTGGCTCTCAGAAGGCCAGAATATGTCTTTTTTTATCCTCTTCTTTCTTTTGTACCTTAATGCTAATATGGAGATAAGCTCCAATACCTTGGAACCATCTAAGAATTAAAAACAAATGCCTACTACAGAATTTATTGCTATTATCTTTATCCCAATGACCCTCAAGTTCTGTCATTGACTGGTTCTGAGAAATGCAAGCATATTTTTAATTATTAGACCTATTTAGAGCCTGTGAAAATTTAGACCTGTAGACATTAACTCTTTTTAGAGTAGGATTAACACTTAATTCAGCATCTCATCTATGCCTGGCTCTGTGTTAATTACTTCTACACAATATTACCCATTTAAAGTAGACATCATTCCCTCCTCTTGAAAGAAGAGGGAACTAATACAAAGATTAAGTGATCTGCCCAAAATCACATGGCTGGTAAACAATAGAGTTAAGATTAGAATCCAGGCTTCCTGACTCACCAGGTAGTCTTCTTTCTGAGAGCTCTACTCTATTGCATCATCAAGTTCTGATACATTTTTACATTTCAAAGTTTGTACTCCCCAAAAAGGGAGGGGGAAACCTACCAGCATAGTAACTGCTAAGTATTGATGGATAGGAAAACTAAAAGGTAATCCTAGTCAGAATTTAAGGATCAGGAAGGACCATCAGTAAACATATGACAGCAATTCTTCCCTGAATAAAAACTGGGAAACTTTCCAAGATGAAAATGAGCAATTGTCACCACTATTAACATAGATATTTTTACTCACTTTTGAAAGTTATCATCTAATTCAACACAATTCTTCACCATAGGTCTAATTAGAATCTGTTTGGATTCAAAGGTGCTAATGAAAGTGAATATATCAAGGTCAGGAATTGTCCAGCTATTCAAGACTCTAGGAGGCTGAATTAATAGTACATCTTTTTTTCCATAAAACTTAACATTTACTTAATGAGATATCCTATATGCTCAGCTGTAGACATTTTGATCAGAATAAGTCTGAGTAGGAAGAATAGTGCTTTGAATCTCCACTTTGATGTTTTTTGTTGTTGTTGTTGTTCATTATTATTAGTTATTTAATTAGCTCTAATTAAAGCTAAAGAGGGAAGATGAAATGAGTTATCCATACAATTCTTAGTCCTCATAAATTGAACATAAGCGTACCTAGGAATCTTGGCTGCCAAGAATATATAAATTTGGTTTCACATCTCAGAAATTAAACTTCCCACTTTTCAGACAAAGAAGCTCTTTGTGAGACCATGGGAAAGCCTTTGTAAAATGAAATTAGGATTGGAGATGGAGATATTAAAATTTATGATTCTAAGAAAGTGTTGTGACATGGTTTATGGCAATGACTCTCATCCCCCCAAAAAAGTCTGATTCTAATCGAGAAGTAACCCCATCCTCTTCATCTACTGCAGGCAATTTTACTTTTCACAAAAGAAGGTTCTCAGAGTTTTAAACAAACTCATGAGAGTTCCAAATAATTGGTTACAAAATGCTATTTTACAGGCCTGCCTCCAACTCTGCACTAAATAAGGGTGGGGCCAGGAGGTAAATACAGGAAACCAGCTGGATTGCATAGAAAGTCCTAAGTGGGAGGCGCTCCATTTGATGAACCCAGTGAGCACAGATAGTCCCCTCCCATTCATGGTTTCTAGAGCACACCCTTGATTCTCAGTGCTTCTGATGAAGTTTCTGCTTCAATGGGACAACGGCTTTCTATCAAAGAGTGTCATAATATCCTATCAAAGAGTGTCATAACACGGAACTTTTCTAATTGGTGTGGAGAGCTCTGCAAGAGCATATTAGTTGTAAGCCATAGCATCACCTCTCTTTAGGGAGAGGGAACAAAATTTAAATACACAGGGAGACAGAGATAATTAACTGCCTTCTTGGCAACCCACCACTCTACTGCCAATGGGATCACTGTGACAAGTTATGAAATTAGAGTCAAAATATTTAACCCAGTCACTAACTCAAGTGGTAGACCCAATTTTAGGCACCCCACAGTTAGGGTGCCGATAAAGAAAAAGTCTTCTCTTCGTTTTCTGCAGTAGAACGTTTAACTGTTGGCATCTATGGGTGTTCTGTTTCCTCTAATCAGGACATATTTGACTGTCAAGTACACGCATGTATTTCTACCAATGTAAGGAATAAATGATAAATACAGGGAACTATAATAATCTGGATAGTTTCAGGAAAACATAGGAACTAGACTAAGAATAAAAAACGATTAATACTGGAAGTCTTTCAGAATAATCTGAGAGAAACAGCCTATCAATAATGTATGCTGCTGCTGCTACTAAATCGCTTCAGTCGTGTCCGACTCTGTGTTACCCCATAGATGGCAGCCCACCAGGCTCCCCCGTCCCTGGGATTCTCCAGGCAAGAACACTGGAGTGGGTTGCCATTTCCTTCTCCGATGCATGAAAGGGAAAAGTGAAAGTGAAGTCGCTCAGTCGTGTCCGACTCTTAGCGATCCCATGGACTGCAGCCCACCAGGCTCCTCCTTCCATGGCAGTTTCCAGGCAAGAGTACTGGAGTTGGTCGCCAGTCCCTTCTCTGATCAATAGCATATAAAAGGGTGAATTAACCCATGTGCCCCCAAGAAAGGCTGATTATACCAACTTACGTCATAGTTCCCAGAAGATGAGATCTCTCCCCTAATGCAGACTAATGATGCAAATTGTAAAACCAGGGCAGGAAATTCTGTGGCCCAGGAGTCAAGGATCAGGTTAGAGAACAGAGTAAGCTCCAGGGAATGAGCTGGAAAAGGGAAAGGGGAGGAAAGAAGTAAGAAGATGAGACTCTAAATTGACTATGTGGGCCCCACTTGCTCACTGAGTCAAGATCTGACAGAACTTGGTTACAGGCTTTTTAAGAGATGAGGGCTCCTTAGTGGGAATATACTAAAGGCATTTTCTGCTATGTCTTTTATATTCACACAAATAAAATACACGCATTTTAAATATGCAATTTGATAAGCTTAGACAAATGTATATACCCCCCCCAGTCATCACCACATTCATGAAATAGACTATCCTCATTATCCCAAAAAGTTTCCTTTGTAGTCTCATCCCAAGCCCCCAGACAATCACTGATCTCATTTCTGTCACTGTGAACTATTGTCTGCTTGGGAATTTCATATAAATGGAGTCCTACGTTATATACTCTTTTTGTCTGACTTCTTTGGTTAAGCCAATGCTTTTTGTATTCATGTGTGCATGCTAAGTCGCTTCAGTCATGTCCAGCTCTGTGCAACCCTATGCACTATAGCCTGCCAGGCTCCTCTGTCTGTAGGCTTTTTCAGGCAAGAATACAGGAGTGGGTTGTCATGCCCTCCTCCAGGGGATCTTCCTGACCCAGGACTCAAACCCACATCCTAAGTCTTCTGCGTTGGCAGGCGGGTTTTCACCACTAACGCCATCCATCCCACTTGTAGTGGTAGTTCATTGCTCGGTACTGCTGAGTAGAATTTCACGGAATGAATAACACAATTTATTTATCCACTGACCTGTTGATGGACAGTTGAATGGTTTCCAGGTTATGGTATTATAAATAAAGCTGCTATAAATGTTCATGTACAAGTCTTTGTGTGGATATATGCTTTCATTTCTCTGGGGTAAATATCTAAGAGCGCACTTCTGAATCATACAGCAAAGTGAATGCTTAACTTACAAGAAATTTTCAAAGAGTCTGTACCATTTTGTAGTCCCTTCAACAACATATGAGAGCTCAGTTACTTCACATCATTATCAGGCCTCAACATTCTCAATCGTTAATCTTAGCCATTCTAGTGTGTGTGCAGAGATACCTCAGAGTGGTTTTTAATTTGCATTTTCCTGAATGATGTTAAACTTTTTATGTGCTTATTATCCATTCATATACCTTCTTTTATGAAATGTCTATTCAAATCTTCTGCTTATGTTTAAGTTGGGTTGATTCCTGCTACATTGACTTCAACTTTCTACTAAGGATCACAGCACTTTTGGTCAATTTGATTTAGAGTGAATAATTTGAAGCCTTCCACTGGCACTGATAGGTTCAAAATTATCAGCCAGGGTTCAAGTGAAAGGGTCAACAGCACATGGAATGCATAAATCAGATATCATTCTTGTGTTTAAAATCTGCAAATGGCTTCCTTTGGGAATTAGAAAAAAATCAAAACTCTTTATTCTGATCCCCAAAGCATCATAAGATATGACCTCTGTGTCCTCTCCAACCTTACCTCTTGCCACTCTCCCCTCACAGTGCTTCTGACATTTCACTCTTCTTTCTGTTCCTCAAACATGCCATATCTGTTCCCATCTCTGTACCCTCTGCCTGGAGTTAAGTACTCCTAGAGCCAGGTGTGCTGTGTTTTTCTAATCATTCAAGTTTTTACTTCAATGTCAAGACTCCCCTGCCTAATCCTGATAAACAGCACCCCTCAATCCTTCTCTATCTAGCACTTATCACTATCTGACATTATTTTACATTTTTAATTGCCTGTGTTTATTGCCTGTTTCTCGCCCACCAGGATCCACACTTCAAGAATCCAGAACTTTGTCTTGGTCACTGATGCTTCCATGGGATGTATAAGCAATGCCAGGAACATAGTACCAACTCAATAACGGTCTTTTGGAAGGAAGACAGGGAGGCAGAGAAGGGGTGAGAAGAGAAGAAAAATGAAAGCATAAATCCAAAGAGTTGTACACAAACATTCATAGCAGGTTTTCAGAAAAGTGAAAGATAAGCCACTCCCTGCCCCATCCAGACTCACTCTATATGCAAAGCCTCAAGGTTTGGCACAAAGGCTTTCTCTCCTTCCCTTCAACTGTTCCTCCCCTGAAAAGTCCCCAGCCTCTAGAATCAGAGTGGCCTTTTGCTAGAGCCATGGAGGGCCATCATTGGAGAATGCACCAGACGTATTCAATTTGGAGATATCACCACCTCCCAAGTCCACAAGTCATAAGCAAGGGTGGCTTAATTTGTGACATGGGGTGGGTAAGAGAAAGGGGGTAGCTTGGGGGTAGCTCTGGGCCAGAGAGGGAAAAAGGACATTTTACATCTATTCCTTCACAGATAGGGCTTTCCTGATAGCTCAGTTGATAAAGAATCCGCCTGCAATACAGGAGACCCAGTTTGATTCCTGGGTCAGGAAGATTAGCTGGAGAAGGGATAGGCTGCCCGCTCCAATATTCTTGGGCTTCCCTTGTGGCTAAGCTGGTAAAGAATCTACCTGCAATGTGGGAGACCTGGGTTTGATCCCTGGGTTGGGAAGATCCCCTAGAGAAGGAAAAGGCTACCCACTTCAGTATTCTGGCCTGGAGAATTCCCTGGACTGTATAGTCCATCGGGTCACAAAAGAATCAGACGCGACTGAGTGACTTTCACTTTCATATATAATCCATCTATTTTTGGATGGCCTCAAGTTTCTGGAGCATTCCCCCCTTCCTCATCATGTCCTCAAAACTTTCAGTTTTCATTATGTTTTTATCCTTTTCTCTGAGCCTGTTCAGGGGCAAAAAGCTTCACCTTGCTTTCCTGGTCACATTCCCATTTGCCACTTCTAAATATCACTTGTGTTCCTTCTGGTTTGTAATCTGTTTACTTTGATCCTTTATAACAGACTTTAAACTCAGTTTTTTATTCAAATTGGAAATTCAGTGTAAGAAGAGGTTTTCTTTTTCTCTTTTCCTTCTAGTTTTCAAATCTTTTGCTTCTGGTCACTTAAAAAATGATAGATGGATGGATGAGAGGATGGATGGATGGATGGATGGATAGGTAGACAGATATAATATTATCCTTATAATATTTGTGTCCTTGCAGTTTGGGAGCATCTTTCAAGGAGCCCATGGCTGATGACTACACAGAACTACTCCCATACTTACAACTTGTTCTATTTCCAGTGGAATCTATGAGGCTCCTATTCTCTGCCCACATGTCAACTAATAAACAAAGTCTCTCCCCACTTCTAATTGGAATACCCTTTATAGAGCCACAGACTTTCTCCTTATGTTTTAGTTCAGTTCAGTCACTCAGTCGTGTCTGACTCTTTGCAACCCCATGAACTGCAGCACACCAGGCCTCCCTGTCCATCACAAACTCCCAGAGTCCACCCAAACCCATGTCCATCGAGTCAGTGATGCCATCCAACCATCTCATCCTCTGTCGTCCCCTTTTCCTCCTGCCCTCAATCTTTCCAACAAACAAAAAAAATTAAAAACTATTCCCAGTGTTTGAGCCAATGATATGTATATATAAGACTTTCTAAAATAAATGAACCCCCTTTTCCTTTCAGATTCCCTCTAACAGCATTCATTTGTGCATTCAATCATTCATTTCATAAGTAGGTAGTTGAAACCTATCACATGCTAGACGCTGGGTATAAGGTAAGAGTTGGGGAGGGAGCTGACATATACAAAAAACACTTAAAAGTATACAATTACCACTTTTAAAGTCTTGGGTTATTAATGAAGTACTAAATAATTATACATTGTATGTTGTATTAATCAGGATTCTCCAGAGAAATAGAACCAATATAGTGTGCATATGGAGAGAGATTTATTTTAAGGAATTGGCTCACATGATTATGAAGGCTACCAAGTCTAATATTCTACGGGAAGGGACAACAGGCTAGAGACCCAGGAAAGAGTTGCAATTTGAGTCCAAAGGCCTTCTGCTGGCAGAAATCCCTTTCTCCTGGACAGGTCAGTCTTTTTTCAATTACAGCCTTCAACAGATTGGATGCGGAGCACCACATTATGGAGAGTAAATCTTCTTGAATCAAAGCCTACCAATTTATGTTAATATTATCTAAAAAAATACCTTCACAGAAACATCTAGAATAATGTTTGACCAAATATCTGGTACTGTGGCCTAGTCAGGTGAACACATAAGATTAACTATCATGTATGTCAAACAATCTGAGAACAATTTAAGACAATCTGTATTAAATATGATAAACTGAAGGGCCAAATCATGGGTGATAAGAAAGAGTGCTAACATTCACTGAGCACTATTAGATGCCAGATTCTTTGCATAAACTACTTAATATACACATTATACCTTTGGTAGATTGCATATAATGTCTGCTTTTACAGGTAAAGAAGATGAAACCCAGAGAGGTTAAGTAACTTGACCAAGGTCACTCAGCAAGTATTCTAACACAAATAAGTGTGGTAACAAAGCCCTTGGAAAGTTGAACAAAAGAGTATTATTGCACAGGGAAGGTAGTGGAAGAAAGCTTGACTGAGTAACATTAGAAGTTCTTCCCTTAGAATATAAATTGGTGCAGCCATTGTGGAAAAGGGTATGAAGGTTCCTTAAAAAACTAAAAATAGAGCTATCATATGATCCAGAAGTCCACTCTTGGGCATATATCTGGAGAAAACTCAAAGAGATACATGCACCCCTATATTCATGGCAGCACTATTTACAATAGCTAAGACATGGAAACAACCCAAGTGCCCATCAGTGCATAACTGAATTAAGATGTGGTGTATATATATACTGTGGAATATTACTTGGCCATAAAAAAGAATGAAACAATGTTATTTGCAGCACATGGATGAACCTAAAGATAACCATAATAAGTAAAGTAAGTCAGAGGAAAAAGAAATACTATATATTATTATATGTGGAATCTAAAATACAATACAAATGAATCTATATACAAAACAGAAAGAGACTCATAGACGTAGAAAACAAACTTCTGGTTACCTAAGGAGAAAGGGAAGTGGGGAGGAAAAATTAAAAATATGGGACTAACTTAACTGATACAAACTACTGTACATCAAATAGATAAGCAACAAGGGTTCACTGTATAGCAGAGGGAATTATATTTAATAGCTTGTAAAAACCTATTGTAGAAAATAACCTGAAAATCTATATATGTATAATTGAATCACTTTGCTGTATACCTGAAGCTAACACAATAATGTCAATCAACTATAATTCAATTTTTTAAAATGTTCTTCCCCTAGAGTAAGGAAACACCCTTTTTCTAACTCATGATGTTACAATCTATCATTTTTCACTGACTCTTTGTGTGTATATATCTTCCTTAGGAATAGAACTCTACATATTTATGAATAAGCATGTAACTCTATGCACATGATAAATAAAAAATAAGATTTAATTACTATTCTAGAATGTTTCATTGTATGTTTTAAACAACACTCACGGACAGAGGCATTTCATTTCCTTTTGGGGGTTTGAGGAGGGAGAGAGACTAACCAAAAGCAGATCTTCTTAAATAGGACAACTTGATAGCAATCATTTTTTTGATGTTACAATAATTTTATCATGAACATTTTCATGTGTATAGTTCATCATGTCCTATGGTAAACACCTAGAAGCAGGAACATTTTCTCAAAGTAGTATCTCAGTGTGATATTAATTTCTCTTTCCCTGATATTAATGAGGTTAATAGTTCTTCATATGTTTATTGGACATTTAGATATTCTTTTTATAAATTGCCAGTTCAAGTCCTTTTGGTGAATTTTTCCATTTGGCTTAGCAGTATTTTTAAATTAATTTAGATGAGTTCCTTATGTATTTGGATGAGTTCTTTATATATTGCAAGTATCTTCTCCCACTCTCTGACTTGCTTTTTCACTCTCTTAATGTTCTTTTGCTGAACAAAAGTCCTTAATTTTAACTTAAGCATTTTTATCTGTCTTTTCATTTAGAGTTAGTGCTTTCTGAGTCCTGCTTAGAAATCCTTGCTCCCTCAAGGTCATCAAGATATTCTTCTCTATTTTCTTGTAGAAGTTTTATTTATTTGCCATAGAAGGTTTTTCACATCTATATCTACAATCCATCTGAAACTGACATTTGTGTATAATGTGAAGTATTTATTATAAAATAAAACACAGATGCAGAAAACCACACAAAAAATATATAGCTTAATCAACTATTATGAGTCAAAAACCATCCAGGTCATTAAATAGAATTTTACCTGCCACACCCAGAACCTCTCCATGTTCCCCTTCCAGGTCTATCACTTCAGTTCAGTTCAGTCGCTCAGTCGTGTCCAACTCTTTGAGACCCCATGAATCGCAGCACACCAGGCCTCCCTGTCCATCACCAACTCCCGGAGTTCACTCAGACTCACGTCCATTGAGTCAGTGATGCCATCTAGCCATCTCATCCTCTGCTGTCCCCTTCTCCTCCTGCCCCCAATCCCTCCCAGCATCAGAGTCTTTTCCAATGAGTCAACTCTTTGCATGAGGTGGCCAAAGGACTGGAGTTTCAGCTTTAGCATCATTCTTTCCAAAGAAATCCCAGGGCTGATCTTCAGAATGGACTGGTTGGATCTCTTTGCAGTCCAAGGGATTCTCAAGAGTCCTCTCCAACACCACAGTTCAAAAGCATCAATTCTTCGGCGCTCAGCTTTCTTCACAGTCCAACTCTCACATCCATACATGACTACTGGAAAATCCATAGCCTTGACTAGACGGACCTTTGTTGGCAAAGTAATGTCTCTGCTTTTCCAGGTCTATAACCCCTCCCAAATCCTGATTATTGAGTGCTTCTCATCTCTGTTTTCCTTTTCTTTTCATTAAAAAAAAAGTCCTTCATCTCACCTTTGTCTCTTAGAGCACTGTCTGTTGGACTTATTTATCTTGTGTTCCTTCTAGTTTGGTGTTTGTCTGAAGCTATTTTTTCTTTTATTTCTAATTCTTTCCTTTTTAACTACTTTATTGAGGTATGATTGGCATTTAAAAAAAGCTGTATAATTTGTATAACAAATTTAGAGATAAGTACACATTCATTAAATAACTGCCATATTCTATGCCATCAACATATCCAGCACCTCTAAAAGTTTCCTCTTGCTCTCTTTATCATCATTATTTTGTGATAAGAACACTTAACATAAGAGCTGCACTCAACAAATTTTTAAGTATACAATACAGTATTATTTATTATAGGCAGTTCACTTTACTGTAACTCTCCAGGACTTTCTCATCTTGCATAACTGAAATTTTGTACCTTTTGACTGAGGCCATCTCATTTCCCTCTCCTTCCAGCCCCTGGCACCCCCATTCTACTCTCTGCTTCTATACTTTTAATTCTTTAAATTCATCACATCAGTGGTATCATGGAGTGTTTGTCCTTGTGTGTCTGGTTTATTTCACTTTCCATAATGTCCTCCAGGTTCATCCATGCTATCACATATGGCAAGATTTCCTTCTTTTTTAAGGCTTTATTGGGCTTCCCTGGTGGCTCAGTGGTAAAGAATCTGCCTTCCAATTTAGGAGATGCAGGTTTGATCCCTGGGTTGGGAAGATCCCCTGGAGAAGGAAATGGCAACCCACTCCAGCATTCTTACCTAGGAAATCCCATGGACAGAGCTATAGTCCATGGGTCTGTAAAAGAGTCAGACATGACTTAGTGACTAAACGATAACAACAAATATTTTATTGCATTAATATCACATTTGTTTTATTCACGTGTCTGTCAGTGGACATTTAGGTTGCCTCCATGTCTTGGCTATCGTGAACAGTGTTGCAAAGAGCAGCTATTTCTTTGAGATTCTAATTTCATTTTCTTTGCATGTACATCCAGATGTGGGATTTCTGATCATATGACAGTTCTAATTCTTTCTGAGTCCTGTCACCTCATTTTTATGTTTTTCTAATTATGATTTGTTTTCTTTATTTCATGTCTTTTAGCTCATACTGAAATAGGAGTTTACAGCTTTCATCTATTGTGTTCACGTGTCTTTCTGGCATGGTTTAACTGTAAGGATGATTTTTTTTCTTGTAATTTTGTGTGGCATTCTACCTCAAGAATTTCTGTGGCTTAGTCCTCATGCAAAGTTAGTTTTCCTCAGCTTCTGTATGGAGGCATGATTCAGGGCAGCTTTTCTCACTTCATAGAGCTCCCTCTTCTGTTGCTTTCTTGAAGTGCTCAAAAACACAGCAGCTTGCTTTCTCAGATTTCCTGGGCCTGTCTCTATCTCCCACTTCTATCTATCTTTACCTGCTGTTTCCTTCCTCTGTTATGTTACCCCTGTCCTGCTCATCATCTGGGTTGCTACCCAGGAAGAGAATCCTGGATGATCAGATTTGCAAATTCACAAAGGCTAGATTTTCCATCCTCTTCAGACCTGACCACTGTCCCTTTGCCCTAGCCCATTATTAAAGTGGGCAAAACCCCTCCCAAAGGGGACACATTATTTTCATGGATTACAACTTGGCCCACCAGGCTTTTCAGTAAATATCTCTCAGTGACTTCAGAAATCTCCTCTTCCCAAGTCAGTTAAATACTGCCTTGCTTCCCTCTGCTTTGCCATCTAAGGATTCAGGTCCCAGACAGATACAATGGCAGCTGCTATTTTTTGCTACTTGCTTGTATGCTTGTACCTCAGGTTGGGATTGCCAGAAGCATCTGCTGAGATGTTTAGACAGCAAAATGCTCATTAAGAAACTACACAGATAAATAGGAATGAGAAGAAGCCGGGTTGGGCAGAAGGAGATGAAGAACTGCAGTTCAAGTCTAACAATCTTACCAACAATCCAGCAGGCTGTTGACAAATATTGCTTGTCAGAATTGTTCCACATTAGGTCAAAATGGCCACAGGTTTATAACTCATCTCTTTTAGTTATGGGATATGGGCTACCCAGGAAAGGTGGAACTCCAGGCAATGCAACTCTCTGCAGTTGAGGCAGATTCTGAAGGAGCTATGAGTTCCCACAGCTGGGCAGCAAATCTTTCCTTGAAGAGTGTATCTCTGTGTCTACCCTACCTAGTCACTTAGTTTTGTTGTATTTTCTTTTATAATTTTATTTGGAATTGCATTGACTCTACAGATGAGATTAGGAGAATTTACATCTTTAAAATATAGTTTTCCAATTCATGAAAATTATATATTTCTCTACTTGTTTAGTCCTACAGTTTTTATAAAGTCTCATATAATAGCTTTCTATATAAAAGCCTTACATATCTTTTGTTAGATTTTTCTCCTAGGCATTTAACGTTTTGGTGATGTGATGTTTTTAAATTTTCTAATTGCTGCTATATATAAATACATACATACATACATATATATATATATATATATTGCATATTGATCTTACACCTAGTGACCTTCCTAAATTCACTCATTAACAGTGTTCCTTCAGATTCATTTGGATTTTCTGGACACATAATCATGTCATGTGCCAATAATGATTTGTTTCCAATTCTTACACATTTTCTTTTATTTGCCTTTTTTCTGTCTAGGATTTCCAGAAAATGTTGAATATAAGTGATGATAGAGGTATCACTTTCCTGGTATCAAAGGGAAAGCTTTCAATATTTCAGCATTAAATATCATTTTACTATAAGTTTTATAAATATACATATTTTCAGATTCTATTTCTAAGTTTTTTAAAATAATGAGTATTAAATTTTATCAACTGTGTGTTCTTCAACTTAACGAGAAAATCATTTTTTCTCCATCATACTATTAATGTGGTGAGCTATATTGATTTTTTTGATATTAAAGCAACTTTTTTATTCATAGAATAAAAGCTGACTGTGATATAGTATCTTTTTTATAATTGTTAGATTCCATTTGCAACTATTTTGTTTATAACTTTTCCATCTGTGTTCACAGAAATTTGGGTTTTCTTTCTTACAATGTCTTTATCACCTTTGTGTATCAAGGTCATGTTAGCCTCATAAAATATGTTGAGTTACTTTTTTTTTGTTCTCTGGAAGAATTTAAGAAGGATGTTATTTCTTCTATAACAAAACTAGAGGAAGCTGAGCAATTGAGGCTTGGCGATCTCTACATGGGAAGATGTTTCTTTCAATAATTATAAAACTACTCAGATTTTCCATTTCTTGACTTATCATTTTGAGGATAAATTTGCAAACCAACTGTGACTATCATCTTTCTTCTAGAGGAAAAAAATTCAAGCCAGTGCACTCTATCGTCACTTTTATGCTGAATGCCGTTGAGGAATATGTAGTTGATCCTGGCTTATTTTCCAGGACTTGGTGCTCATTTTATCTGTAGTTTCAATATTATTCACATTAAGTTCTTTATAATATCCTCTTACTTTCTTATAAATTTTGTAGGATCTGCAGTGCTGTCCTCTTTCCAATTCTTGATACTAGTAATTTTATGCTTTCCCTTTTCTATTTCCTGATCAGTCTTCCTAGAAGTTTATCAGAAGAACTTATCTTCTCTAGGAACCAAATTTGGCACTTTTATTCTATTTTATGTTTGTTTTTTACTTCTTTAATTTCTAGTCTTATCATCATAGTTTCCTTCTTTCTATTTCCTTGGGGCTTAATTTTCAACAGCATCTCAATTTCCTAAAATAGATACTGGTCATTGCTTTTTCAGCCATACAAGAATTTTAAGGCTGTTAATGTTCTACATGAATTTAGCTATAGCCCACAATAAGTTGTGCTATGTCATATTTTCATTATCATTCAGTTCAAAATATTTTCTAGTTTCCATTGTACTGTCTACTTTGACCCTTGGGTAATTAAGTAGTTTATTTCCAAACATTTGGACATTTTCTTATCTTTCTGTTCTTGTGTAGCTTAGTTGCACTGAGACCTGAGAACATAATCTGTACAATAATCCGTACATAATCTGTCTTTTAAAATTTGGTGGAAAATATTTGATGGTTCAGCATCCATTAAATTTTGGCAATGTTCCATGTTACTTAAAAAAAAGCATACTTTGTTGTTGATTGCAGTATTCTGTATCTGTCAATGGCATCAATTGTGTTAGTTTCATTAATCATATCATTAAGATCTACACACTTATAGTTGTGTGTGTGTTTTAGTTTTATCAGTTATTGATGGATGTGTTTTGGTGTCTCTCACTATGAAAATAGAGTTCTACATATGTCATTTTAGTTTCAGCCAAATTTCACTTTGTATATTTTGTACCTAGCTTATTGCTCTTGTTGTGTTCAACTCGTTTGCAACCCCATGGACTGTAGCTCCTCTGTCAATAAAATTTCCTAGGCAAGAATACTGGAATGGGTTGTCATTTTCTTGTCCAGGAGATCTTCTTAGGTGCACACAAATTTATGATTGTGTTATCTCTAAAGTCCTTTGTCTCTTTTTTCATTTTGAAATGTCTTTTCTCGTTTCTGGAAATTTTTATTGTCTTCAGGTTTTCTTTGACTGATAGCAGTGTAGCTTTCTTTTGTTTAGGGTTTGTATAGTATTTCTCTGTGCATTCTTTTCACTTTCAATTTTTCTTTGTCTTCATATTCAAGGTGTGTCTCTTCTAGCATTATATAGTTGGGTATAGTTATTTTTAAATGTGGTCTGATAACTTTTGTCTTTCGATTAGAGAATTTATTCCATTGACACTGAGTATACTTACAGTTTAATTTGGACTCATATTTATCAACTATTATTTTTCTTGTTTTACTGACCATTTCTTCAACCTCTTATGCTACTATTTCTCTCCTTTGTCTCTTTAATCAATAAATTATATTTTTGTTCCATTTCCCCTCTCGTAACTTGTTGACTGTATATTTCACTAATCTTTTACTTGTCATCCTCATTTATAGAATGTATTCTTGATTTCTTAGAATATAAAATAATTCCTTTATCACTTTCCAGACAATATTAAGTCCTTAGAATACTTTTACTCCATTTGCTTCACCATCACCTTTTAAATTAATTTTATTTTCATGCTTTTTAGTTGTACACATATTTTAAAATCTGTAAGTCATTATTATTATTATTCTGTATAGCATATATTCCATTATATTTTCCCATTTACTTGCTCTGCGGCTCTTCAATTATTCTTATATTTTTGTTTTTCCATCTGAGGTTATTTTGCTTTTGCCTACATAACTATCTTTGCTACTTTGTTTAGTGCAAATCTGTTCACTGAGCAATTTTCTCATTTTTTATCTGGAAATATTTTCATTTCACCTTCTCTTTGAAGGATATTTTTGCTGGATACAAAATTCTACGTTGGCAGATATTTTCTCTCAGATCTGGAAATTATGAAAGTTATCTAATAACATTAGCTAATTTAAACACAAGGAAGCTTATTAAAGTGGGTTTTGATGTCTGCAACTAGGTACCTTGATGATTGAAATGTGAAAATGTGCTAGTCACTCAGCTGTGTCCAACTCCTTGCAACCCCTCCAAGGCTACTCTGTTCATGGAATTCTCTAGGCAAGAATACTGGAGTGGGTAGCCATTCCCTTCTCCAGGGGATCATTCCAACCCAGGGATTGAATACAGGTCTCCTGTATTTCAGGCAGATTCTTTACTGTCTGAGCCACCAGGGAAGCCCTAATGACTACATCTTGATGACCACAGGGTTGCAAATCACTAATCAAGTTTCCTATTGAATAATAATGATGAATTTGAATTATACCTTTATCGTATATTAGTTTTTTATTAATACTTAACACCTCTTTGGAAATTTTCCACATTTTGTTCTGATCCACGCAGTCAAAGGCTTTGGCATAGTCAATAAAGCAGAAATAGATGTTTTTCTGGAACTCTTTTGTTTTTTCAATGATCCAACAGATGTTGGCAATTTGATCTCTGGTTCCTCTGCCTTTTCTAAATCCAGTTGAACATCTAGAAGCTTTGCTTTGTTTTGTTGTGTGAATCACAACAAAATGTGGAAAATTCTTAAAGAGATGGGAATACCAGACCACCTTACCTGACTCCTGAGAAATGTGCAGGTCAAGAAGCAACAGTTAGAACCAGACATGGAACAACAGACTGGTTGTTGGGAAAGGAGTACGTCAAGGCTGTATATTGTCACCATGCTTATTTAACTTACATGCAGAGCACATCATGAGAAATGCTGGACTGGATGAAGCACAAGCTGGAATCAAGATTGCTGGGAGAAATATCAATACCCTCAGATATGCAGATGATGCCACCCTTATGACAGAAAGCAAAGAAGAACTAGAGTCTCTTAATGAAAGTGAAAGAGGAGAGTGAAAAAGTTTTCTTAAAACTCAACATTCAAAAACTAAGATCATGGCATCCAGTCCCTCACTCCATGGCAAATAGATGGGGAAACAATGGAAACAGTGACAGACTTTATTTTAGGGGGACTCCAAAATCACTGAAGATGGTGACTGCACCCATGAAATTAAAAAACACTTGCTCCTTGGAAGAAAAACTATGACCAACCTAGACAGCATATTAAAAAGCAGAACCATTACAAAGGCCTGTCTAGTCAAAGCTATGGTTTTTCCAGTAGTCATGTATGGATGTGAATTTGGATTACAAAAAAAAGCTGTGTGTGAAAGAATTGATGCTTTTGAACTGTGGTGTTGGAGAAGATTCATGACAGTTCCTTGGACTACAAAGAGATAAAACCAGTCAGTCCTAAAGGAAATCAGTCCTGAATACTCATTGGAAGGACTGATGCTGAAGCTGAAACGTCAATACTTTGGCCACCTGATGCAAAGAACTGACTCATTGGAAAAGATCCTGATGTTGGGAAAGATTGAAGGCAGGAGGAGAATGGGATGACAGAGGATGAGATGGCTGGATGACATCACCAACTTGATGGATATGAGTTTGAGTAAGCTCTGAGAGTTTGTGATGGACAGGGAGCCTGGCATGCTTCAGTCCATGGGGTCACAAAGAGTTGGACACGACTGAATGACTGAACTGAAGAGAATACTTAACATTGCTTCTATATTATGTATCATATTTTGCTGCTTATTCTGTCTATTCTTGGTACAGAAATAAGCTCCTTGAATTATACATTTTTTATCTCTCTTACATTAAATATCTCACAATGCAAGTCTCTCTCACTTTACTACTTTTCTTTTTCCAAATTTTACTAATATATTCTCTTCTATTCTGTGTAATCTTAAGAATTGTTTTATAAAATTCCCACACAAGTGTCTTTATAGTTTTGATTTTAAAACAACATATTAATAAATTAGTGTATATTGTTTTTACAACATTGTCTTTACTCCAGCAACATTAAGGCTTCTTAGTTGTGGGAGTTGCTTGTCTCTGAAGAGATGTGAGTGTATGTGTATATCCTGTGTACTGAAACTTACTCTTGTTGATAAGTATAGAAGCTTTTTATATTATATTAGGATTTTTTTAATATTAGGATATAACATAATATTCTTTTTATATTATGCTATTATAACTGAAATACTGGGGTCCCCTGGTGGTCCAGTGGTTAAGAATCCACTTTGTAATGCATGGGATACCAATTCTAGCCCTGGTCCAGGAAGATGCCGCCGACAACTAAGCCCGTGTACCACAATTATTCAGCCTCTGCTCTGGAGCCCTCAAGTCACAACTACTGAGACCCGCATGCCCTGGAGCCCGTGCTCCACAAGGGAGGCCACCGCAATGGAAGGCCCATTCGCCAAAGCTAGAGATTAGCCCCTCAGAAAGTCCATGTACAGCAAAAGAGATCTAGTGCAGCCAAAAATAAATAATTAAAAAAAATAGAAACAAAAAAAATAAAATACTTTTCCACAATGTTTGTTAATTGGCATTATACAGCAAAGTCCATGAAGAGTTTTCTAATTAGTTATAATCATTTTTTTCTTAATCCTTTGGGCTTTCAAGATGGACAATCATATAATCAGAAAATAAGGATACTTTTGCTTTTTATTTCCCAATTTTCACACTAAATTAGTTACAACTTAAAATATCAAATAAGAGTTGTAAAATATGGCATATTCATAAAAATGTAATGAGTATTGATCCATACTACAACATGGATGAACCTGAAAATGTACTATATGTAAGAAGCCCATCACAAAAGACCAAATACTATGTGACTGCATTTACATGAAAGTCCAGAATAGGGAAATTTATAGAGACAGAAAATGCATTAGTAGTTGCTCACAGCTGAAAGTGCGGAAGGAATGTGGGGATACAGGGTGAGAGCTCAAGGGGATTTCTTCAAGTGATGAAAATTGTCTCCAATTCACTGTGCTGCTGGTTGCACGCATCTGTGAATATACTGAAAAACACTGAATTATACACTTTAAAAGGATGAATTGTATGGTATGTGTATTAGATCTCAAAAAAAACCAAAACTCTATTTAAAAAAAAGAGGTTGATAACTTTTATCTTTGTCCTGACTTTTAAAAGAAAAAAGTCCAAGCTGGTATTTCAGTTTTATATAATTGTGGTTACAGGTTTTACAAAGCAAATCATTTTGCTCCAAGGTCTCATCGCCAACATTCTGTGCTTTGATATATAGTCAAATATATGTATTTGACTGGAATTCAAAAACTACATTTCCTAAACACTATTGCCAGTTGACTTTTGGCAGATCTGGCCCATGGAAGGCACTGCTGGAAGCCTGGAGGATGGAAGAAGCAACACTCTCCTCCTCCTGGTTTCTAATGACATTTCTGGTGGTAGAAGAAGCAGCGAGCACAATGTCAGCCTGTAGCGGGGGCAACAATAGCTCAAGAGGCAGCAGCAAGGGCCAACAGCAGCAGGAGTGACGTTAGGGCCGGTTCCTAGGGCCGGTTCCTGGGTCCGGCACAGCAGCTGCCTCCAAAAACATTAAGCCCGTCTGGCTTAGCTCCCTCGACTACTGGGCAGCGTTGCCTCTCAAGCCTGTTTACTGCAATTACAGGTTCAGTAACCTCACCTTCCTCCAGTCCTTCCATTGTGCGTATAATCAATTCCCATATTAAATGTCTGTTTTACACATGTAGAGTGGTTTCTATTTTCTTGAGTGAGCTCGAACTGATAGAGTAAGGAACTTTTCTCCATTCAAATGTTAACAGTTCTCATCAGAATGGATGTTGAATTATGTCAAGTGCTTTTTCTGAATCGGTTAAGAGGAGTGTATTGCCTTCTCTATTGATATTGATGAAATTAATTATATTAAGAGATTGCCTAACATGGAATCATTTTCACACATTTAGGTTTAGGTTCCCCCCCAAAGCAACACAGGTACCTTGGTACAGGGTGGCTACTTGAGAGGTGATGCCAGGAAACAAGTGATGGAGTGGAGAGAGTGAGACAGAGGAGGAGGAAACGAAAGTAAGAGCTATGTAGATGAGTTGATGATAACTGAGAGCAACTGGGGTTTAATTTCTTTGGTGGACCCTCAGAGGAACTGGGTATGACGCAGCTCGGAATGAATGCCTCCTCATTGACTTTTAATCCTGATGATAGAAGGTTGTCTGTGGGGATACAGATTCTTCCACACTTCTGGCTGCACTTCTGCCTGTAGACTGGGGAAGCAACCAAGGCTTAGAGAAGCCTCAAGGCAGAAAAGCTGAGAGCCCAGCTGTGGTGGAAGGCAGGGCAGGCCATGGGATGTGGGTGGGGCACCAAGGCACCTGCACACCCATGTTACCGAATAAACCTGCCTTAGTCCAGCTGGTTTAATTTTCTAATCTGATGCTTTTGTATTCAAGTGAGTTTCATATGTGGTTTGCTCTGAGCATTAAAGTTATCACAAAATGAATTGTGAAGATCTGAAATGTTTAAAATAGTGTCTCTTTCATAAAAGCTTTCAAGAATTGTTTGTAAAACTATGCGGATCCAGTGCTGTTCCAGGGAAAGTCTCTGATGACAATTTCTTTGCATTTCAAGATGTGCCTTTCTTTGCTTAATGTACATCAGCTATGCAAATAGGATATGATTGGTTTTACTTATGGGAACCAACATAATTGGCCAAATGACCAGAGTTCTGCTTTTACAATTCATATAAAAAGAAACCACAAAGTAAATTTTTTCCATTCTGTTTAGATAGAGATATAGATTATTGACATAGATGTGGATTTTTCACTGTGTTCATCTGTGTTAAAAAAAAAATATTGAAACAGTACCCAAAAATCTTGCCCACAAAAAGGCCACAAAAAATTGCTGCATTTCTCAGTTTATAATATTCACTAAAAAATTGAATTCTTCACACTCAGCACTTCTACTACAGCGCATCAAGGAATGCAGAATACTCTTTACATAATAAAAAGAGAAAATTACCTGAGGAAAGAGGCAGCAATGCAAAGGCGGAAGGGTCCCTGGGGCACTAGCGAAAGATGTTTACATTTGGAGAAAGTTCATCTTTTTCTTGTCATAAAAAACAAATTACTTTAAGATTTTGCATGAAATGTTTTGACTTTCCCTTTAGTGCAAAACCATTTTTCCTTGAATAATTTACCTAATAGACATGAAGAACTGCTATCAAGCCTTTTCTCCTCCAGTTACAGCAGCAAGAAAATTATCTTACATCAGTTGCTGACAACTAGTATCCCTCTCGGGGGCACATAATGAGAGAACTGTCAGGCAGGATGAGTGTCCAGTACAGAAATATTTAATTAATGAGCTTTCATCATGCCTCCAGGTAATTCTTCACAGAACTAAGGATACAGAGAGAACACTCTCTGAGCAGTCCAAGGAATTAAAAAAAAAAAAAAAAATTGCTGCTGAGAGAATTTCTGTTTTCATTTTTTTGAAAGCCAAGTTACCTATAAAATTCTATGGACCTATTTTTCATCTGCTTAAACTTTTCGTATTTCAGAAATATTACATAACTTTTTTATCATGGTGAAATATGCACAACATGAAATTTAGCATTTTAAGTGTATAACTCAGTGACACGACATTTACATGACTGCACAGCCAACCACCACTGTCCACTTCCAGAACTTAGCACCCCAAACAGAAGGTACCGCTTAAGCAACAATCCCCAATTCCTCCCTCCCCTCCCAGCCTTTATTCTATTTTCTACTTCTGTGAATTTGCCTATTCCAGGTCCCTCATACATGTGGAATCATACAACATTTATCCTTTTGTGACTGACTTATTTCACCTGGCCTAACGTTTTCAAATTTCATCCATGTCATAGCATGCATCAGAACTTCATTCCTTTTTTTAAACTGAAGTATAGTTGATTTACAATGTTGCATTAATTTCAGATGTATAGCAAAGTGATTCACACACACACACACACACACACACATTCTTTTCCAGGTTCTTTTCCATTATAGGTTTTTATAAGATACTGAATATAGTTCCCTGTGCTATACAGTAGGTCCTTGTCATTTACCTGTTTTATATAGAGTTTGTATCTGCTAATCTCAAACTCCTAATTCATCCCCCCTGCTTCCCACATCCCCTTTGGTGACCACAAGTTTGTTTTCTATGTCTGTGAGTCTATTTCTGTTTTACAAATAAATTCAGTTGCATCATTTTTCTAGATTCCATGTATAAGTGATATTAGATTATCTTTGTCTGTCTTACTTAGTATAACAAATTTGAAATTTTAAAGGAGTCAAACATCATAGGATCTAGAATTAGAATCTTAAATTTTTAGATCTTATATTAAGAAAAATGTAACAGAAAGCGATAGTAAATTCTTTTCCACATAATTTTGTGGGGGTTACTTGGTAATTAAAGCGTCACTTACATACATTGGAAAACAGTAGCGCTCTATGTGTGAGTTACTCACTCAGTACATTCACAAGGCTGGATGTATTTGCAGGATTCACAGGTCCCTGGTAACATTTTCATGGTTCCCAACATGGGAACCACCCATATTCCAGACAAGAACAAAACCAGGCTGTTCTGTCTTAAATCAAGGCCTTTTCACTTTATTGGAGAATCTTTGTCTTATGAGTTTGGTTACTGTTCACTATAAAAACCATGTATGGCATCTCATTCCAAGAAGTTCTTCCATCTGCTGTGCTCTACAAAAAATGGGCCCAAGGGGTGGGGCTGAAAAAGGTGAGGTGGAGGTACAGAGTGGAAATGACAAAAAGATGTTAAACTAAAACCCAGATCTCTGGACTTCTAATGCAGTGCTCTTGCCTTTCAACTAAGTGAACAAAGAAAGCATTAAAAAAGTGACTGCTGCTGCTAAGTCGCTTCAGTCGCGTCCGACTCTGTGCGACCCCATAGACGGCAGCCTACCAGGCTCCCCCGTCCTGGGATTCTCCAGGCAAGAACACTGGAGTGGGTTGCCATTTCCTTCTCCAATGCATGAAAGTGAAAAGTGAAAGTGAAGTTGCTCATTCATGTCCGACTCCTAGCGACCCCATGGACTGCAGCCTACCAGGCTCCTCCATCCATGGGATCTTCCAGGCAAGAGTACTGGAGTGGGGTGCCGTTGTGGACAGGAATTTCCTCAATTTATGGTGATATTTCAATAACCTCAGATATGCAGATGACACCACCCTAATGGAAGAAAGTGAAGAGGAACTAAAGAGCCTCTTGATGAAAGTGAAAGAGGAGAGTGAAAAAGCTGGCTTAAAACTCAACATTCAAAAAACTAAGATCATGGCATATGGTCCAATTACTTTGTGGCAAACAGATGTAGAATAAATAGAAACAGAGACAGACTATTACCTTGGGCCCACTACAGGTAGTGACTGCAGCAATGAAATTAAAAGACACTTGCTCCTTGGAAGAAAAACTATGGCAAATTTAGACAAATGACATAGCATATTAAAAAACAGAGACATCATTTTGGCAACAAACATCCATATAGTCAAAGCTATGGTTTTTCCAGTAGTTAATGTATGGGTGTGAGAGTTGGACCATGAAGAAGACTGTGTGCTGAAGAACTGATGGTTTTGAAATGTGGTGGTAGAGAAGACTCTCAAGAGTCCCTTGGACTGCAAGGAAATCAGACCAGTCAATGCTAAAGGAAATCAACCCTGAATATTCATTGGAAGGATGATGCTGAATCTGAAGCTCCGATACTCTTCCATCTCATGTGAAGAGCTAAATCACTGGAAAAGACCCTGATGCTGGGAAGATTGAAGGCAGAAGGAGAAGGGGGCAACAGAGGATGAGATGGTTGGATGGCATTATCAACTCAATGGACATGAGTTTGAGCCAGCTCCGGGAGTTGGTGATGGATAGGGAGGCCTAACGTGCTGCAGTCCATGGGGTCATGAGTCAGACACAACTGAACAACTGAACAACAACAACGGTGAAATTAATAGCACATATAAAGACAAGAAGCTACCATGGCTGTAACTCCTGAAAACTGACTTTTCTTGGGCTTCTTTTGGTAAATTTTTATCATGTTTAATGAAATCAAATTATCATATGACCCTTGACTTCATCTAATATTCTAAAAGTCCAAAAGATTAATATCACAGAATTGGAAGCCTTTAATTAATCACCCATGTAATACATTTATAATAATATGATAGTTTCATTTGAATGTGGGTTAAATATATTGAAATTAGTTTTATAGGAGAAAGTTCTGAAGATTATTCTAGAAAAGATAAAGGTGTTCACATGGCATGACAATAAATGCATGTTGTATAAAAATATTGAGAGAAATAGAAGTTTTTAATTTATAAATAATAAAGGAATAACATATTTAATAATCATTATTAAAAATCTCTTTTGAAAAACTATAAGCCTAGAGAATTCAGTTCAGTTCAGTTCAATGAGTCATATCCAACTCTTTGCGACCCCATGGACTGCGGCACACCAGACTTCCCTGTTCATCACCAGCTCCCAGAGCTTACTCAAACTCATCTCATCGAGTCAGTGATGCCTTCCAGCCATCTCATCCTCTGTCATCCCCTTCTCTTCCTGCCCCCAATCCCTCCCAGAATCAGAGTCTTTTCCAATGAGTCAACTCTTCACATGAAGTGGCCAAAGTATTGGAGTTTCAGCTTCAGCATCAATCCTTCCAATGAACACCCAGGGCTGATCTCCTTTAGGATGGACTGGTTGGATCTCCTTGCAATCCAAGGGACTCTCAAGAGTCTTCTCCAACACCACAGTTCAAAAGCATCAATTCTTTGGCGCTCAGCTTTCTTCACAGTCCAACTCTCACATCCATATGTGACCACCGGAAAAACCATAGCCTTGACTAGACGGACCTTTGTTGGCAAAGTAATGCCTCTGCTTTTGAATATCCTATCTAGGTTGGTCATAACTTTCCTTCCAAGGAGTAAGTGTCTTTTAATTTCATGGCTGCAATCACCATCTGCAGTGATTTTGGAGCCCAAAAAAATTAAGTCTGACACTGTTTCCACTGTTTCCCCATCTATTTCCCATGAAGTGATGGGGCCAGATGCCATGATCTTAGTTTTCTGAATGTTGAGCTTTAAGGCAACTTTTTCACTCTCCTCTTTCACTTTCATCAAGAGGCTTTTTAGTTCCTCTTCACTTTCTGCCATAAGGGTGGTGTCATCTGCATATCTGAGGTTATTGATATTTCTCCCGGCAATCTTGATTCCAGCTTGTGCTTCTTCCAGCCCAGCGTTTTTCTTGATGTACTCTGCATAGAAGTTAAATATACAGCCTTGACATACTCTTTTTCCCATTTGGAACCAGTCTGTTGTTCCATGTCCAGTTCTATCTGTTGCTTCCTGACCTGCATATAGGTTTCTCAAGAGGCAGGTCAGGTGGTCTGGTATCCCCATCTCTTTCAGAATTTTCCACAGTTTATTGTGATGCATACAGTCAAAGGCTTTGGCATAGTCAATAAAGCAGAAATAGATGTTTTTCTGGAACTCCCTTAGCAGATGTTGGCAATTTGATCTCTGGTTCCTCTGCCTTTTCTAAAACGAGCTTAAACATCTAGAAGTTCATGGTTCATGTATTGTTGAAGCCTGGCTTGGAGAATTTTGAGCATTACTTTACTAGCGTGTGAGATGCCAAAGAATGTATATCCTGTAACTACTATTAATACAAAGAGTGTCCAGGAGATTACAGCTGGTGTTCAACTAATGCTCCCTGGAATGTCACTGTGGATGGAACTTGTTTTCACAGGTCAGTATCCATGCCATAGAAGTACTTTAGTATTACTCCTACAAGCCCCTCCAGAATAACCTCCACTCTCTGCCTCAGGCTCCACTCCCTAAAGTCCTAGTCAGCTCTGGGTGCAGTCACAGACGTCTTAGTGACCCAAATGAAAGATGCAGTCATGGTGGATAAGGGGCACTGTCACAGGTCCAGGTCGAGACACTGCACCCAGCCTGCAGGACATGACCTCCCCTGGGCCTTCAGCACATTAGCTGGGCGACCTCATGACCTGGCCAGCTCTTAGGTCATCCTCTTGCAACAACACATCACCTTTCCTCAGACAGACCTCGGACTCTGTCTCCCATGAATGAGCAGCAGCCTCTGATGAAGCCAGTCCTCCTTAAGGATCTTCAGTTAAGAGTTGCAACCACCCTGCTGCCACAGTAAAGAATTCTCCTTTATATCAAGTCTAAATCACTCCTGTATTATGCAGAACACTTTCAATTGTAAATAACAGAAATGACTCAAATTAGCTTCAGCTAAAAGGGAATTCACCGGCTCTGTGACCACGTGTGCAGGACTCTGGCGTGTCATTTGGCCTCTCTCCTGTTCTCTCTCCCCTCCTCTCTTCTCTTCTGCTCAGCATCTCTCAACGAATGTGTCACACTGCCTCCACCTGAAGCCAGGCTTCTCTGAGGCATGTGAGTTGGGGACAGGAGAACAATATTCCAGTAGGAACTTTATTTGGCCACGCCTGGACCTCATGACCACTCCAGTGCAGGGTGAAGGGAACGCAATGTGCCACCCTCTCTGGTTGGCAGCCCTGACCCTGACCACATGGGCAGGGGAGGGGTCTTGCCAACCGGCCCTCCACAGACCCATAGCACCAGCAGCTGGTTAGAAACTCAGAATCTCAAGCTCCACTGCACATCCACCAAATCAGGATCTGGACTTTAATCAAGCTCCTTGGGTGATTCATGTGCCCAGAAATACTGTAGAGGCTTTTCTCCTAGGAAGGGTGCACTGGGGGATGATGTATTTATAGGCGGTTGTGAGGACATGAAGATATTTACTCAAACACAGGTGAGATGGAATCCAGCTTCTCTTTGTTTAGCCTTTAGGGGAAATGAAGAACTCACCTTCAGTCTAAATATCATAAACGTTAATACTCACATAAAAAAAAAAAGTTCATAGGTTTCTCTTCTGCTTCCTCTTCTTTATATTCCTATTCTCCTTTATCTAAGCTTTGTTGTTGTCATTCAGTCGCTCAATTGTGTCTGGCTTTTTGCGACCCCGTGGACTGGAGCATGCCACGCTTCCCTGTCCTTCACCATCTCCCAGAGCTTGCTCAAACTCATGTCCACTGAGTCAGTATATCTCGTCCTCTGTGGGCTCCTTCTCCTCCTGTCTTCTATCTTTCCCCACATCAGGGTCTTTTCCAATGAGTCGACTCTAGCTTTTTATTTTATAAGTTATTTGCTGTGTCAGAATTTTCGTTAGGTGAAAGGAAATCAACACTATTCGTGTTTGTTTCCATCGTTGACTCTGGTTAAATTACTCTGCGTGCATGAAAGATTGGGGGCAGGAGGAGAAGGGGACGACAGAGGATGAGATGTTTGGATGGCATCACCGACTCAATGGACATGAGTTTGGGTAGGGTCCAGGAGTTGGTGATGGACAGGGAGGCCTAGAGTGCTGCAGTTCATGGGGTCGCAGAGTCGGACACGACTGAGTGACTGAACTGAACTGATGCTGTCGCTTCAGTCTTGTCTGACTCTTTGCAGCCTCATAGACTGCAGCCCGCCAGGCTTCTCAGTCCATGGAATTCTCCAGGCAAGAATACTGGAGTGGGTTGCCATTTCCTCCTCCAAAGGATCTTCCCGACCCAGGGATTGAACTCGCAACTACTGCATTACAGGAGGATTCTTTACTACTGAGCCACCAGCGAAGCCCAAAATTGCTCTACATCCCAGCAATATATCTGCTACCTCCCACCAGAGGTAGCACAGCCTAGCAGTTATCAGTGTGGATCAGAAGCTGGTTTGAATTATAACTCTGCCACTTACCAGCTGTGTCATTTAACCTCTCTTAGCCTTATTGCCTTGTCTGTAAAATGGGGCTCAGCATAGTTGTGCTGAGGATTACATGAACTAATTCATGTACCTGGCACGCTGTAGCACTCTTTATGCTTTTATAACATAAATGTTTATTGATTATACATCCCTAATACTGCTTGGTGGCTAATGTATAAAGCAAGCACCTAGAAAATATTTGTCACTCAGGTGATGAAATTGCCAGAAAAACTTCCTTATTTCATTCACATCCTTCTATTTCTGTTGAACCATTCCTTCTAAGCATGAGGTTGTGAAAGGAACTCTTCTAAACAAACAATAGTCCCGCAAGCTGATATAACCAAGATTTACATGATTTAACCAAAGCTCTCATAAAAGTTTCCATAATTTAAAAATGGAAAAAACTGTCCATGATGTATTAGCTAGAAAATATTTGTGGTCAAAAGTGACTACCACCAAAAAGCAGTTTGTTGTCCTTATTGCTTAAATTCAGAGCCTAGAAAGTACAGATTTGCTACTGTAGGTAAGTTACCCACTCTGCTTCCCTCAAGGAGTTCTTACGAGGGTTTAATGATTAACATATAAAAACTGCTCAGACAATCCCTGGCTTAAAGCAAGTAATCAATAAATGTCATTTATTATCATCACAAAGTCTTCCACATATAGGTTGGGGAGGTAAGGAGTTACAATGACTGCAGCAGGCAGCAACAAACCAAAGCACAGAAGGAGTCAATTCCTCTTCCTATATCACTAGCCAACACAATCAACACAGAGACACACACATACACACCCCTCCACAGCCAAGAGAAGCGAGAGTTAAAGAAAAGAATAAGAACAACAATTTTTAAAGATCACTAAGCTGTATAGTCTGAATCATTTGTACTAGCTCTGTTGTGATCTTAGCTAACTTATCTCTGCCCTAATTTCTCCACCTCAAAAAAAAAAAGGGAAAAAAAAGGCAATTTATTAAAGGTTGGTGATGCTCATGTGAAAGATGCTATAGACCAATAAGTGTCCCACAGATTAACAACCTTCCTAACCATTTTAAATACTAGCAAATGTTCCAGCTCACACAGTGCCATGGTTTTACTAGACTTGAAAATACAGCGATTTGTTCAAACAGTAGCTGTTATTTCTGGATCCTAATCAAGAAGTACCATTTACCTTGGGATTCTGGAAAATGGATGGACTGTGCAAGTGCGCCATCTGCTGGCCCTAAGAGACTCAAACTTGGCTGCTGGGCAAGGAAGCTTGTCCCATGCAGCAGGTACACGAGCAGACTATAGCACCAAAGTGGCCAAAGTTATTTCCACCACAACATACCGTGGTGTTAAATTATCACAGTGAATACACTACTTTTTCAAAGAAAAATGACGTGTTTGAGTGTGTATGATATTAAAATAGCTAAGTTATTCTTTGCGCTTACATTATCATGTAAGGAGAAAAGATCATATAATGCATCTCAAAAATGAAATGACCCTTAAAAAGTATCTATTCTGAATGCCTCTTATTTAACACCTGAGAAAACTGAGGTTTCAGAGGCCACACAACTTTCCCAAGGTACTCAGCCAGTAGCAGAAGGACATGACCCCAAATCTCCAGGCCGGACACCCTGTCCTGCTACACTTAGGAAGGTAAAGGAGGGCGGAGATGTACCAAAAAAAGCAAACTGCCCAACCAGTTTCCTGGGACTCCTGCATTCATCTTACTGATATGGGCATGTTAAGTGTTGTTTGCAAAGAACCATAACTTTTCATCTGATATCCACTTTACACTTTTTACAAAAACTTTCACCTCTTTTGATGGTTTTACTATGCTTATAAAAACAAAGAAAAGAAAAACAACAGGTAGGGACACTTTCTCTTATGATTAATTTCACTAATTGAAAAGAAAAAGATCTAGTAGTTTAATCACAACTTCTGTCAATCATTCAACATACTGAATGGACAACACTGCTTATTTGCCTGGATCACCTGCCACTTGACCAGGAGCACACAATCAGTCTGGATGCGAGTTTGATCCCTGGGTTGGGATGATCCTCTGGAGAAGGGAAAGGCTACTCATTCCAGTATTCTGGCCTGGAGAATTCCATGGACTGTGGGGTCACAAACAGTCAGGCACGACTGAGCGACATTTACTTCACTCAACTTCACGGAACAACGCTAGCACCATCCGATAGAGGGCAGTAGTGCGCAGACACTGGTAACCACCCTGCTCTGCTCTCCCCATTCACGGGGGCGGGGGTGGCGGGGGAGAGGCACGTGTATATATTCTTGCATCTCTAAGACTTTTCTTCTGAGAGCGGAGCCAATCATTTTTCAGATATGGAAATTAATCTTAAAAGTCAATGATCTGACAAGGAAAAATGTTAATCATTGCGTTTTGTTATTTCCCCCAGCTCATGACTCCAACTCCAAATTCAGCCCTCAAACCTCCCAAATCAAAGTTCCTTTACAACATGACAGAGATGAGCCTTGGATCCGTCTGAAAACAAGGCTGACAATTTTCTCACCACCTAGCAAAACAAAAAACACTAAACACAATCCAAAAATCCCCAAGGGGAACAGCTTCAAGAATCTTGAAAATCATACCTATTTTTGTTTGTAACGTGTGAAATTATTACAAGTATGTTCACCAAGAGGACTATTGATGGATGACTCACAATTTAGCTAAATTCAATGAACCACACACTGTGCCTATCCCAGTAGGTGACTCATGCATTTTTTATTTCAAGTATCAAGTGTTTGCCAAAAACAGTATTTAAAAAAAGTAATGAAAATTGTTCTGAAAGAGCTCATGAATAGGGTAGGACTACCCACCGACAGCCTCATTTGTGCCCTGACCACTTACATGGGATTTGGTGGGTCTGCTCTAGCCGCGCTTAACTGAGAGAGCGCTCCCCACAGCTGGGCTGCCAGGCGGAGGGCAGGTTTCTTACTCATTGGGCAGAGTTATCTGCCCACTGCCCACGTCTCAGCAAAGACTTTGGATATTTGGGGGTGCCCTAATAATGTATGTGTTTTGGGGTACATGCAGGTTTTGCTAAAACATATTGAAAATAGACATTGTTATTTGTCTTCTATTGAACTTTCCTCTTTTTTTCTACATTTTTAATTTTTAAAATCTAGTTATCAGAAAAAAATGGAGAGATGAAAGATCAAACAGAGGAAATAATGAAAATGATCGCTAGTAAAGAACAGTTAAGGGACAGAGACTTTATTCTGACTATGAATGTCTCCCTGAGCACCTGCTACTAGGCTATTCCCAAAGACCTCAGAAGATCTGCTTTCTCAACCTGCCTCTGACCAGCCAAAGGAAAAGTTCCTAGCCCCTACTGATCTCCCAAGATTCACTGTATTTTCTCATCATCTAAGAAAATGCTTGTAGAGCTCAGAAAGGCATTATTGCATATTAATTTGGGTGTTTTAATAAATATCTAAAGCTTTGAGGTATTTCAAGGGAAAGAATTTAAACCCTTTACAAAGTTCCTGGTACTGCTACTCTTTACCCCTAAAGATTATCATGCTTTTAAATCATGAACAATGATATTTTTCAGGTCGTATGTTGGCCCTTTATTTCACTCATGATTTTGCTCTTTTCAGGCAAATGGTGTCCTTTTCGAGTTCCAAGAGACCTTTCTCCCCATCCACACTGTGGACCATCCCTTCTTCCTTTAACCAGGTTTTTAAAAAGAAGTGCAGCAGGCACTTAGTAGGCTGACCAAATGTTTTGCATTCTATGGTCATTCCTTTATGGGGTTTTGATCTGTTGTTGCTTAGCAACATCTACATAGATATAATTTCCATCTGGTGGTGAAATCAATATTTTTGGTCTCTTGTTAATCTCAAGACATGCTGATCTCTCGATATGCTACGCATCAAAGGATACTTGGGCACTGTTTTACCCTTCGAAGGAGAAAGAAAAAAAGCCTCTCTGAGAGGATTTTTTCTTCCTACATGTATCTTCTCTGGTCTGCTTAGCAATCACTGCATAACAAACCAATCCAAAACTTAGTAGCCAAAAACAGCTTCTTATGTTATCTCTTAGAGTTCTGTGGTTTGACTAGGTTCAACCAGATGGCTATGGCTTTGATCTTTCATGCAATTCCCAGTCAGAAGACAGAAGGGGCTGGAGTCTCCTGAAAGCCAAACTGGGCTAGACATCCATGATGGCTTCGTCTCTTCTGTGCCTGGACTGGGATTGCTGGAGAGCTGGAGGCTAGCCCAACCTCTCTCTTTTCACACAGCTATCTTAGGCTTCACAACACTAGCTTGTAGTGGGTAGAATGGGTGAGACAGAAAGTGAGAGTGAGAGTGAGCCACTCATGGGAAGGAATATTTTATCACTGACATTGTTTGGAACTGCCTTGCATGGTAATAATAAAAAGTAGACTGATTTTTTTTGTTGGCCTTAATGTCATTTTTAAATTCTCCATAGACAAAGTACCCCGTTTACTCTACACTTCAGGTGGACAACTCCCACTGTGCCAGTATGCCTCTGCTTCCCAACATGGCTGCCTCTGGACTGTTGGAGTTTCTGACTGGCTTGCTTTAGATCTGGCATTCCAGGAGGACAGGTAAAAACTCTGAGCCTTCTTATGACCTAGAATCATGGAGTTTCACATCCACTCCATTCTGTGGGTCAAAAGTAAGTCTCACAGCCATTCTAGAGTCCAGGGAGAAGACTAAACCAGTGGGAGTACTGGAAAGCGGACTTCATGGGGGGCATCTCTGGAGACAAGCCACCACCATTCTGTACTACCGTTTGTAGTTCAGAACCACATGATTATTTAACCAAAGCTGGAGCTGACTGGATTTCAACTCAGGAAACTACAAACACCTTTAAAGAGCTTTGCTAAAAGAGATTTTAAATTCAAGATTTTATTGAGCTTTGGGATCCTCTGATGAATTTTCTTTGTTTCTTACTGAAATAACAGAACTTTGAGTACACAGTGCCAACCTGTCACCACGGCTTCTGAGTCAATCCTTTTATTTCACTCTAACCTTGAGCCAAAATTCTTCCAAACTCTTACAGTCATAGCTCAACTCCGTTTCTCAGATACACTGATCTGAACAACTGGGAAATTTCCAGAGCCATATCACTCCATTATGATCAAAAATTGCCCACAGAGGCCCCAGGCCAGCTATGAATAGAATCTTCAGGTTTCTCAAACTCATAAATTATGACGAATGTAAGTGTCAAGGGGGCTTCCCTGAGAGCTCAGTTGGTAAAGAATCCGCCTGCAATGCAGGAGACCCGGGTTCAATTCCTGGGTTGGGAAGATCCGCTGGAGAAGGCATAGGCTACACACTCCAGTATTCTTGGGCTTCCCCTGTGGCTCAGCTGGCAAAGAATCCACCTGCAATGTGGAAGACCTGGGTTCAATCCCTGGGTTGGGAAGATCCCCTGGAGAAGGGAAAGGCTACCCACTCCAGTATTCTGGCCTGGAGAATTCCATGGACTACAGTCCATGGGGTCGCAAACAGTCAGACATGACTGAGCAACTTTCACTTTCAAATGTTAAGACCCTAGAGGCTTAGATGTTTCTTAAAATAACAATAGTGAACCCTTTTCTACTCCAGGCACTATTTTCTGTGCTTCATGTATGTTAACTCATATAAAGCACATAATCAACCCTATAAGGTAGTAGCCATTATTATTCTCATTTACAGATGAGTAAGCTGAGGCCCAAACAGGCTAAAGAATTTGTCTCAGATCCCGTAGGTAGCAATTGGAAGAACCAATGCAGTCTGATTCTAGAACCCAAACTCTTAACAGTCATGCTGTGATGGTCCATAAATCACAGAGCTAGTATCACAGGGCAAGAAAGATTATGTCTGTGATTATGCACCAAATCCTTAGGAAGAGTTTTTGCAGTCAGTGTTAAATCAGCCATTGAGGGATAACAACGTGACTTGCTCCCCACATACAAACAGGTCAATATCTACTGAGGGAGATAAGACAAATACCCTAGCAGTGAGTGATGGCACTGAATGGTAGTCTAAGTCCTGAAATGTGTACTGATTAAAGACTGTGAGAGTTGGAAGATTCCAGGCAAGGTCAGAGAAGACACCACAACACTGGATAGAGCCCTTTCTCATTCAGCCAAGTCTCAAAACTTGTGTGTTCTTTTCACACATGCACTGCCATCTGTGACTCTCAATCCCTCTGTAACTATAGGATTCATACAGAGGGAGCCACTAAAACTCAGATGCCTGGCTTTATATAGCAGCCTGATTTCAGTAGACCCCCCTCACAAAGAAGCTATCAGTCTGCACTGTTAGAATATCACAAAACAATAACAAAGAGGAACATTTTTTAAGGTAACGTTGTTCATAATATTATATTAGTTTCATGGGTACAATAGTATATTTCGACTTCTGTATGTATACACTACAGTATGCTCAGCACTGAAAGTTTCGTTCCTGTCACTCTACAGTTGACTCCCTTTACCAATTCTGCCCTCCTCCCACCCCCTTCCTAAGAATGTGACTTACTATCTCAGAGAGCAGTTATCCTGAAGAAGCAAAGTTGAGCCTTCAACTGATTCCTTTACTAAAGGAGAAGCTGGCTTGGCTCGAGGAATAAAGCATCCTCATGCCTGTCAGATTCAAGGCTCCAAATCTGGTTCTGACCTTGGGCTGGTCAGTTAATTTGCAGAAAGCACAGAAAATAAAGTCAAAGAACTTACAGGTAAATAACAGCACTGAAAATGCATTTAATGTATTATTCTATGATACAAAAACGCCAAGGAGACACTGCATTCAGGTGAAAGCAATCCTTCAAGAGCACTGACCTACTCAAATGTAGCTGCTTTAAAGAGTATTATGAATGTGTTTTAACTTAGTATCCATTCATATTTTTTTCTGTTTATTTTTCTTTTTTCTTGAATTTTGTTGTTTTCTGTTAAATTTCAACATGAATCAGCCATAGCTATACATATATCCCCTCCCTTTTGAACCTCCCTCCTGTCTCCCTCCCCATCTAGGTTGATACAGAACCCCTGTTTGAGTTTCCTGAGCAAATTCCCATTTGCTATCTATTTTACACATTCATATTTTTACCAATGAGAAACAAACTAAAAAAATAGCATTTGGGCAAAAAGAAGCTAGATAGGTAACATGAAACAATGTTGCTTTGCTGCCTCTGTGGGGAAAATAAAGTACGAGCATCATTACAAAATTAAGTTGATTTATCCTTATCACATCTAATAGGACTACCTGAAGAAAAATCATAAAGTGTCAGCAAATAATGATTACTACTTCAATGGTAAATAAATATTGGTCACAATAATATTAAATTGTTCAGGACTAGACTCTAAGAGCATAGAAAATTATTGCAGATCTTAAACTTTGAGCCCAGATTATACGTCAATGAAATGCCTTCTTTTAGGAGGAGATTTAAAAGAATCAGTTATATTAATTGAGACTCCCTTAAAAACAGATTCAGCAAATGCTTTTTACTATTTTCTAAGCATCTCATTGTCATGGACATTTAACAGTCAAATACAAAATTCATCAACACATTTGATTTAACAACAGCTATCATTAAGAGGACAGCTTTTAGTATTATATCTTTTTATGACCTTTAGGAAATCTCCTCCCCACTCCAGTACCCTTGCCTGGAAAATCCCATGGACGGAGGAGCCTGGTAGGCTGCAGTCCATGGGGTCGCTAAGAGTCGGACACGACTGAGCGACTTCACTTTCACTTTTCACTTTCATGCATTGGAGGAGGAAATGGCAACCCACTCCAGTGTTCTTGCCTGGAGAATCCCAGGGACGGCGGGGCCTGGTGGGCTGCCGTCTATGGGGTCGCACAGAGTCAGACACGACTGAAGCGACTTAGCAGCAGCAGCAGCAGCAGTCATGAAAAATACATACTTTTTCATTAGCAAACTAATTTAACAAATGTATATCTCAAAAATTTTAAAGCACTAAAAGAAGAAATCAGGATAAAGCTGCTGCAAAAACAGATAAAAGATTTGTCAGATCACTTAAACTATTAAAACAATTATGTAATTGCATCATTATAAGAAAAAAATTATGTTCATGATGCCATTAATATGTCAGTGCCATTAATTAACACTAGATGTTATGAGAAAGACAATCCATTTATCTCTAAAGTTTATAAAAGAACAAAAATTTTTTATTTCAAATTCCCAACAAACATCAAACACTCTAAGTCACAGAGTTCAATGGTCTTAATGGTCTGGTTTCAGTTAAAAGTAAAAATTCCATTTAACTCCAACCACAGGAAAAAAACAACAGGGTCCAACTCGCTCTAGCTTTGATTACCTAGAAACTTTTAGTTCAGCTGTCATAATTCTAGAAAAGACTCTCATCACCATGTCACAGAAAACTTAAATTATGTTCTGGTGAAAGCTTAGAACTATCTTACTATACCTTCCATACATTTAAAAACTACATTCAGGACTTGTCTTTGTGGCCTATTGCCAGGGATCCAGCATTCTGCACCTTCCCAGAGGACCATGTGTGCTGTTAGTTTAGTAGCTCAGCTGTTGACCGTCTTCTCTGTGATTGGTCTAACTCTTTGAGCTCCCCATGGACTATAGCCCACCAGGTTCCTCTCTCCATGGGATCCTCCAGGCAAAAATACTGCAGTGGGTTGTCATTCACTTCTCCAGGGGTTCTTCCCAACCCAAGGATTGAACCCAAGTCTCCTGCATTGCAGGTGGATTCTTTACAATCTGAGCCATGAGGGAAGCCCAAGAATACTGGAATGGGGAGCCCATCCCTTCTCCAGGGGATTTTCCCAACCCAGGAATCAAACCAGGGTCTCCCGCATTGCAAGTGGATTCTTTACCAGCTGAGGGCCATGGATCTGGATAAATACACTGCAGTCTTCCAGCTGGCGCTCTGGAGTCACCATGCCTGGCCTCTGCTCCTGGACTCGCCAAGTGACTCCCTCTATGACCCCAGAAGTCCTTTAAAAACTTAGCATGATTCTTTCATCTATAAAGTAAAAATAAATTCATCCATCTTCTTTCCCAGAATTATGCAAGGCTCTGGGGATAAATATAGAAATCGTAACTTCTTACCTAATTTACGATACTTTGTAGAAGGAAATAAAGTACTCTGGGAAAATTAAGAGAGTTTTGTATAATCTTTCAGTTCAGTTCAGTTGCTCAGTTGTGTCCGACTCTTAGCGACCCCATGGACTGCAGCCCACCAGGCTCCTCCATCCATGGAATTTTCCAGGCAAGAGTATTGGAGTGGGGTGCCATTGCCTTCTCCAAATATGCTATCTAGGTTGGTCATAACTTTCCTTCCAAGGAGTAAGCATCTTTTAATTTCATGGCTGCAGTCACCATCTGCAGTGATTTTGGAGCCCAAAAAAATTAAGTCTGACACTGTTTCCACTGTTTCCCCATCTATTTCCCATGAAGTCATGGGACCAGATGCCATGATCTTCGTTTTCTGAATGTGGAGCTTTAAGCCAACTTTTCCACTCTCCACTCTGCACTTTCACTTTCATCAAGAGGCTTTTGAGTTCCCCTTCACTTTCTGCCATAAGGGTGGTGTCATCTGCATATCTGAGGTTATTGATATTTCTCCTGGCAATCTTGATTCCAGCTTGTGCTTCTTCCAGCCCAGCATTTCTCATGATGTACTCTGCATAGAAGTTAAATAAGCAGGGTGACAATATACAGCCTTGACTTACTCCTTTTCCTATTTGGAACCAGTCTGTTCCATGTCCAGTTCTAACTGTTGCTTCCTGACCTGCATATAGGTTTCTCAAGAGGCAGGTCAGGTGGTCTGGGATTCCCATCTCTTGAAGAATTTTCCACAGTTTCTTGTGATCCACACAGTCAAAGGCTTTGGCATAGTCAAGAAAGCAGAAATAGATGTTCTTCTGGAACTCTCTTGCTCTTTCAATGATCCAGCGGATGTTGGCAATTTGATCTCTGGTTCCTCTGCCTTTTCTAAAACTAGCTTGAACATCTGGAAGTTCCTGGTTCACGTATTGCTGAAGCCTGGCTTGGAGAATTTTGAGCATTACTTTACTAGCATGTGAGATGAGTGCAATTGTGCAGTAGTTGGAGCATTCTTTGGCATTGCCTTTCTTTGGGATTGGAATGAAAACTGACCTTTTCCAGTCCTGTAGCCCCTCCAGAGATTTCCAAATTTGCTGGCATATTGAGTGCAGCACTTTCACAGCATCATCTTTCAGGATTTGAAATAGCTCAACTGGAATTGCATCACCTCCACTAGCTTTGTTTGTAGTGATGCTTTCTAAGGCCCACTTGACTTCACATTCCAGGACGTCTGGCTCTAGGTGAGTAATCACACCATCGTGATTATCTTGGTCGTGAAGATCTTTTTTGTACAGTTCTTCTGTATATTCTTGCCACCTCTTCTTAATATCTACTGCTTCTGTTAGGTCCATACCATTTCTGTCCTTTATTGAGCCCATCTTTGCATGAAATGTTCCCTTGATATCTCTAATTTTCTTGAAGAGATCTCTAGTCTTTCCCATTCTGTTGTTTTCCTCTGTTTCTTTGCATTGATTTCTGAGGAAGGCTTTCTTATCTCTTCTTGCTATTCTTTGGAACTCTGCATTCAGATGCTTATATCTTTCCTTTTCTCCTTTGCTTTTCACTTCTCTTCTTTTCACAGCTATTTGTAAGGCCTCCTCAGACAGCCATTTTGCTTTTTTGCGTTTCTTTTCCATGGGGATGGTCTTGATCCCTGTCGCCTGTACAATGTCACGAACCTCCCTCCATAGTTCATCAGGCACTCTATCAGATCTAGTCCCTTAAATCCATTTCTCACTTCCACTGTATAATCATAAGGGATTTGATTTAGGTCATACCTGAATGGTCTGGTGGTTTTCCCCACTTTCTTCAATTTCAGTCTGAATTTGGCAAAAAGGAGTTCATGGTCCGAGCCACAGTCAGCAGTATAATCTTTAAAATACTACTAATAATTGCCTCAGCAATCTCTTTTCAGTTATATTCTAAACCTTCTAAGAATTTATACAACCCCAAACTGGAAATGATGCAAGTATCTATTAACAGGAAAGTAGATAGACTATAGAATATACATACAATGAAATGGTACTCAACCATCAAAGAATGAACTACTTATACATAAAACAACATGGAAAACTCTCAAAAACAGTAAGCTAATTAAAAGAAGCCAGACAAAAAAGCATATACTATGTAATTCCATTTATATGAAAGCCAGATACAGATAAAAATCAATCTACAGAGACAGAAATAAGATAGTGGTTGCAGAGGGAATAGGATAACTGATTAGAAAAGAGTACAAAGGAAAGGGGTTAGAAATGTTCTTTATCTTGTTTGCATTGTTAAAATTATCAAAGTTCATCAATGTGTACACCGAAAATCTGTGCATCTTATTGTATATTACTTACACGTCAACAAAATAATCTTATTAGTTACAATTTCCTGAGAACTCTTCCCCAGAACTTAAGATTCCTGATTGGGAGCTAGTATATGACCAACCTAGATAGCATATTCAAAAGCAGAGACATTACTTTGCCAACAAAGGTCCATCTAGTCAAGGCTATGGTTTTTCCTGTGGTCATGTATGGAAGTGAGAGTTGGACTGTGAAGAAGGCTAAGCACCAAAGAATTGATGCTTTTGAACTGTGGTGTTGGAGAAGACTCTTGAGAGTCCCTTGGACTGCAAGGAGATCCAACCAGTTCATTCTGAAGGAGATCAGCCCTGGGATTTCTTTGGAAGGAATGATGCTAAAGCTGAAACTCCAGTACTTTGGCCACCTCATGCGAAGAGTTGACTCATTGGAAAAGACTCTGATGCTGGGAGGGATTGGGGGCAGGAGGAGAAGGGGACGACAGAGGATGAGATGGCTGGATGGCATCACTAACTCGATGGACGTGAGTCTGGGTGAACTCCGGGAGTCGGTGATGGACAGGGAGGCCTGGCGTGCTGCAATTCATGGGGTCACAAAGAGTCAGACATGACTGAGCGACTAAACTGAACTGAACAGTATTTACCTCTGGGGAAATTAAATAAGGACCAGAATTACAAGTTATCGGTCAAAGGAACTCCAACTTTACTGGTAATACTTTCCATCAGTTTAGCACCTTGTTCTTTTCCCTTCATGTATTTGGGAGATCAATTTATGTCAATATATAGAACTGTCCCATTGTTTTAAGAGGCTATATATGGTTGTGTTAGCCTGTATTAGATCAGGGAAGCAAAACCATTTAGAGTTACAGTATTCAAGATGTATTAGAGGAATCAGACCAGAGAAGGCAATGGCAACCCACTCCAGTACTCTTGCCTGGGAAATCCCATGGACGGAGGAGCCTGGTAGGCTGCAGTCCATGGGGTCACTAAGAGTCAGACACAACTGAAGTGACCTAGCAGCAGCAGAAGAATCAGACATTATACGAGTATGGGAGGATCTGGGGAAGTAAAGATCTGAAAGATGGAATTGATCTTGCAGACAGATCACCAAATAGTCAACCTAAGAAGCCAGGCAAGTCCTGCTACCAAAACAGGACCACAAAAGGGAAAGGACATGGGAAGTTGGGCCCTCTGAGGATCTGCAGGAAAGCACCAGTCAGGAGGAAAAGCTAAACATAGAGCAAAGAGGGAAGGCTGATTGGAAGCCACCAGCGCCGCTGAGTCTGTCACCTTATCTCATCCCAAGGACCTGAGAGACTAATGGTGCCATTCATGCCTGCTCCTACCAATGCCTCTTGTATCAATTCTAACTCAGAATCTGAAGTAAAAGGGATTCTGGGAAATAGCTTTACTCAGTTAACCCAGTACAGACTACTATGATAGCATTTCTTTGTGTGAGTTGATCATACTTTAATCAGTCACCTACCGATGGACTTTCTACTGAAGGGTTTCCCTGGTGGTTCAGATGATTAAGAATCCAGCTGCAATGCACAAGACCTTGGTTCAATCTTTGAGTCAAGAAGATCTCCTGGAGAAGGGAATGACAACCCACTCCAGTATTCTTGCCTGGGAAATCCCATGGACAGAGCAGCCTGGTGGGCTACAGTCCATGGGGTCACAAAGAGTCAGACACAACTGAGCAACTAACACACTGATGGACATTTGAATGGTTACTGACCTTTGTCATTACAATGATGTGTGAACTTTCTGCCCAATCCCCATGCACACATGCAGGAATGCATCTGTAGGATACATCCCCAAGCAAGGATTGGTCCAGATTGATACAAATCTCCATTCTTGGTATGTGGCCATGGAATTGGGGCTCCAAAAATCAGACTCAGCCTGGCAAAGGGCTTGCCATTAGTCAGAGAGTAGGTACCACAGCTCCGCCAAAACTGCATCATCCAAATGAAGGGAAATAATCCCCGAAAGGAAGGTAGACACTTGTGTATTCCAGGGTTTCTCAGTCTCAGAACTATTGACATTTGGGGCTGGATAATTCTGTTTTCACATAAAGATGTTTTCTGGAGAATGAAATTTTCCCCACCCCTTATCCTGCCTCCACCACCATTGAGAACTGCTGGGAAAACAACAAATTTCCACCATAAAGTATTTTTGCTGGGCAAGATAGAGCTTACTGGCCATGAAAAGGAAAGATAAAGTCGAACTAAATCACTCCGCATTATAAGAGAAGGACCACCTAGTGTCTGTGCGTGAAAGCCTGGATAATAAGGGGGCAAGGATTTCAGAGAGAGAAGAAAGTAATCAAGGAAAAGCATCTGAAAGTACGTAGTTCACAAAACAGGGACGGCACTTTCAGGAGTTGGAGTGCGCCCCAAGAGGGGGCACTTTGAAATTTTTCACGTTGTAATTTTCCCTCAGACTTTGAGAACAATCATTGGAAGCACTGTGCTAATTTTTTTTTTTTTTTCTAATTCATAATTCTCTCTTTTACCCCCGAGTTTTCAGGACAAATTTTCTACATACAACTGCCTTATTTATGTTAGGGGTACTTTGGGGAAAAGAAGAAAGAGGGCAGTGACCAGAGATGAAGAGAGAGGACAGCAAATGCACAGACAGGATCCTACAAGAGAGCAGGCTGCAGAAGACCACGTCCTGGAGCACAGATACCTCCAGGAATTCACAGAAATACTGGAGAGAGGCACAGTGGATTTCCCACTTCATATGGAATAGGGTCTGGAGCCATTTTAAGTAGATATTTTTTAAAATAAAGGTTGACTGCAGGAAGGTGAGTGACCTTGAAAACACATTACATATATCTATATTATATGCATAAATAGCCATTTGGAAGGGAATAGAAAGGCCTCATATATAATTATGAGCATGGACTTTGCAGCCAGACTATGTTTGAATCTCAACCCCATATAACTATGTATCTCTGTGCTAGTTCCTAATGCCTCCAAGACTCCATTTTCCTCTCCATAAATAAAGAGAAAGGACCTACCTCATAGGGTTGTCATGAGGATTAAATGTGGTACAGTTGTTGGCATATGGTAATTGCTATGCAAGGGCTTTAAGCAAAATCAATAGATATATATCAAATTGTGAACTGTGACTATTTCTAGGGAATAGGATTATGGGGGATTTACTTACATTTAATATTTATTTCTGAATTGTTTAAATTTTCTACAATGATAATGTGTTTATAAAATCATGAAAAAATCATTTTAAAATTCCTGTTTAGGAAAAGAGGCAAAGTATCTGTGAGAATCTTCACAGTACACATCAGGAACACATTGTTTTCTACAACAAATGGTAGCATAAGCTATTTATTGTCAAGTTTTCTGTTAAAATAAAATCTCTATATTTTAAAAAACTTCAAATCGGGACATGTGTCCAGCTCAAGATTCAACTTATCCATCATCAGAAGACAAGTGAGACTAATGAACACATTTGTTTGGATTCTGCTTCTATTTCTAGAGTCTATTACCTTCATAGGACTCATTAGTGTCTGCTTGTAAGAGATAATACGCTTGAATCATACAAATCTTGTGTTTCATAAGCAGAAACTCAGATTCATACATTATTGGTGAAGAATTAAAATTATTATAGATATGTAATATTCTTCTTAAAAATACATTATGTAGTCGACAAATAGAATTGCAGATAGGACTGTCTTTCCATCTGGACACAATAGCAACACATGTATCAGATATAAAATGCTCACATGTAAGGATACAGTAAGTCCCCTACATACAAACAAGTTCCAGTCCAAGAGTGCATTCATAAGTCCAATTTGTTCATAAGTCCAACAAAGTTAGTCCAGATACCCAACTAACACCATCAGCTCTATAGTACTGTACTGTAATAGGTTTATAATACTTTTCACAAAGATAATATATAAGAAACAACACAAAAAATAAAACATTTTTAATCTTAGAGTAGAGTACCTTGAAAAGTACAGTAGTACAGTATAATAGCTGGCATCCAGGGCTGGCATCTAGTGAACAGGCAAGAAGAGCTACTGGCTGGAGGAGGGAGAGGGGGTGGGAGGTGCTATAGCTGAAGGATTATCAGCAATAGGAGATGGAGGGCAAGCTGCAATTCCACTCACACCTGACGCTGATGTAACACACATTTGCATCTTTGAAAGTTCATAACTTGAAGGCTCATATGTAGGGAACTTACTGTATTTACAAATCGCCATATAGCTCCAACTACATTTCTGACTTTTTTATACAGGTTAAACTTAGTTCAAAGGTATTTGTTACTTTTGCCCTATGTAAGGATCATACTCCAAGATTCCTAGGATTTAAAGAAACACATGCCATTGTTCCTGCCTACTGGAAGGTTTGCAGTCTACTTGTGAGGACCACACAGGCTCCTTGGCTGGTAGGAGCAGAGTGGAGGGAAGTGGAGTAGGAAGAAGTCTTGTACTAAGAGACTCTCAAATCCTCTTCCACACCTATTGAAATACCACAAAGAGCCCCACCACCCAGCCAAGTGTGGGGCCCAGGAAACATTCAGGCAATTTTGTTTTCTAAGATGCAGAGACCACAATGCCCCTGAAGGTTATGTGATGGTGACTATACAACAGCTACGGTCACCTTGGATTCATAACCAGTAGTGAGCACAAAGAGTATCAAACACGATGAGCATCATATTAGGAGGACAGAGCACATCCCAAGGACCATTATATTAGGAGCCCTCTCCCAGTCATTTATCTTCATCTTCTGACAAATACATTCCCTCCCTTAATTTGGAAATTACTGCTCTCCTCCCAACTCCAACCACTAATTATGATGGGAGCTGACCTTTTCTTACATGATCCTGCCCTTCTGGTCACAACTGATTGGAGCAGGACTGAGCAATCACCTGAAGCATCCAATCACAGTTCTTCCACAGTATTTTGAAATGGATCTGGGGAAAAAAAACCAGTTTATATCTCCCTGATGGAAGATGTTGTAAAATGGGAAATTCCTAAGCAAAGTGTCAACAGCCCCATTCACTGCCAAGTGGAGAAAGCTGGTGTGTAGTGGGAGAAAATAAAACCAGCCAAGAAAAGTAGAAACCAAAAGAGAGATGAAGTCCTGGCAAGTTGTTCTTTGTTTCAGGATTCCTGAGGCCTCCCTGTATTCCTCCCAACCCTCCTTGTTATTTAATTGTCCTGCTCTTTTTTTAATTTCAATTATGTCAGCTACCCTGAGAACTTTCCACTAAATACCCGCTTTTCATAAACTAGTTAAATATGAATCTCAGACACCTGTCAAAAATCTAGTGACTCAAGTTTTTTCCAACCCAAATAATAAATATGGCTTGGTAAGCCAGCCTCTTTTTTTAAAAAACAAATTCAGCATTACATTGATACTCTGTGAGATCAACCACTGTAATGGATTTCTCCTAACAAGCAGAGGTTTCAAATCAAATTGGTGTGATACATTTTAATCACTGGGGCTTTCTTTAGGTTACTTTGGTGGCAAGATTTTTGTTTCTGATATTTTCCTCCTCTTTCTTCTTTTTCATCAGCATTGCCTTCTATTAGGCAGCCATCAGCAAACCTCAGGAATCCTTTGGTCAACCTCATTTTCCCACTGTAAACTGTTCTGGATGTAAATTACTCATGGTCAGATTTCATGGAGCCATAGGACTGGAAGGAATCTTATTACTTTTGAAGACCTTTTGTTGGAAGCCATCTTAAGTCTGATAAAAACCTTGAGTAATCAAAGACATGTATATGCAATCAACATAACCTCTTTAGAATACTTTTAAATTACCACTGTCTATTCAAAAAAGCAACAATACTGTTCTCAATATCAATATTCTCACTTTCAGTTTGGGAACTCTAAAGTCTCCTCTTTCTCAATTCTTGAGGACAGAGACCAATACACCTTATTATTTAAAGGAATGATAATATTAAAACAAAAAGGTAGAGAAAATAAACCATGCAACCTCATTTTCTTTGTGAAATAAGTGATTACAGTATTGCTGATTACCTGCATAGGCAAAATGCTACCATTGGCAATTGCAATAAATTAACTGGGCTTCATTGACATACTTTCAAGAATGTAGAATGACTCATGGATATTAATGGAATGAAAACCTCCACTCCATCTACTCAACACGTGGCAAGCCTATCTAATTGTTTTTCCTGAAAGTAACACAACAACCAGATATTTAAGCAGCCCGTAAATTTCCTTTTATCCTGGAAGAAGCAGGAGTCTTGAGGGAAGAGATCTGGAAAAGTCCTGAGGTTTTTCTTTGACTTTTATTTGATTTCCTGAGCTTGCACTACATGGTTAAAAGGCAGGATTGAACAGTCAAAATGACCACATTTCTAGGTAAGCACAGAGTCCAAAGGGCTAACTTTATATTAGTTTTTTTTTTTTTTTAATGTATTGGGTACCCACTATGGACTAAGCTCTTTGCTAGACACTCTTCTTAATCTTATAACCCGGTTAGAGAGAATACAACTATGAAACAACTGTGAAAATGAATGATAACATAATTAAAACTAATTTGTAGTGTTATCCAACCTCTTACTACCCAAAATGTGGCATCAGCTTCACCTGGAAGCTTGTTAGACCTGCAGTTCTACCCTGACCTTTAAAATCAGAGCCACATTTGGCTAATATCTCCATTTGCACACTCAGGTTTGAGAAGCATTGATTTAACCAACTCGCTTGCCTTACAATTGAGGAAAATAAGGTTCAGGGGAGATTAATTGATGTGTCGTCACCAAACAACTATTTAGGGACCCAGCTGGGACTCCCGGGTCTCTTAGCTTGCAGGTCAGTGGAGCTTAGAGTCCTCTAGGATTTTGAACAAGAGGAAGTGAAGTGTTTCATTGCCTCAAATGACCACTGATTGTTCCCATCATCTCCATGCTGAGGACACGCAGAGGACCTGGTGAGCCCACTCACTCACCCACCCCCGACAGGCCAGGCCCCAGCAGCCTCAACCGGCTAGTCCTCAAGCCTCAGGCCTCCCTGGATAGATTCCCCCACCCCTCACTTCACAGTCCTCATTCTAACCTTTTCTTGAGACCCTGTTAAACAACCAATCGCTTCATGAAGCCTTTCCAAATGACTCCGAACCTCTTCAGTCTCTCTCTGCTTAATTCAGATTGGCTTCTACATTCTCCATTGCACATCTTAAATAATTCCTTAAATAGTTTTCTGCACTATACATACTATCAAAAGGATATAATGATAATATGGATGTAATCTTTTATTTTCTATTTCCCTTTTCAGGAATAGTATCTGTTTCTCCTTTCTCAAACACATTGTTTTTATTTTATCATATTGGACTATCACACAATACCAAGCACAAAAATAACTCTTAATGGAAGACAGGACCAAGCTCTTTCCAACGCAGGGACCCCCTCTAAAACTTTTGTAAGACACAGTCATTTAGTTTTTACTAGCATACGTTCTGGGTTAGGAAGCTCTCTACACTTTTAAGGCAGCACTTTTAAAATTCTGAATAACTCAAGTTGTTAGAAAATTCTAGGCTGAAATCTACTTTTCTCTCACTTCTACCAAACATCCTCAGTTCTAAGTTCCTTTCAGTTCAGCTCAGTCACTCAGTCATGTCCAACTCTTTGTGACTCTGTGGACCGCAACACACCAGGCTTCCCTGCTCATCACCAACTCCCAGAGCTTACTCAAACTCATGTCCATCGAGTTGGCTGGGGCCCTTTAGAACAGCTTAATCCATCTTCCACAGGAAAGTGCTGCAAGTTGTTCGAACTAATTTGCCAAATGTAATCTGGCAACACAAGGCAAGCCTGCTGCTGCTGCTGCTAAGTCGCCTCAGTTGTGTCCGACTCTGTGCGACCCAATGGACGGCAGCCCACCAGGCTCCCCCGTCCCTGGGATTCTCCAGGCAAGAACACTGGAGTGGGTTGCCATTTTCTTCTCCAATGCATGAAAGTGAAGTCACTCAGTCGTGTCCGACCCTCAGTGACCCCACGGACTGCAGCCTTCCAGGCTCCTCCATCCATGGGATTTTCCAGGCAAGAGTAATGGAGTGGGGTGCCATCGCCTTCCCCCAAGGCATAGGCTTGAATTGAAAAGATAGTTTTTGTAACTCCTAGGCTTGCCTTGGAGTTACAAAAACTATCTTTTCAATTCAAGCCTATATCCTGCATTTCCTGCCCCATACTACTTAATCAACTCGTGTTATCAACAAACTTGTGTTGAACACCTACTGTGTGCCAGGCTCCTTAGAGAACACACATTTCTGGGAGTTCATAGGACAGAAGGCAATGAGCAGATCAAACACATTCCTGACACACTGAGGGTGGAAACAATTCCACAATGGAAGCTTGAGGCCATTTCATCCCACTTACATTTCATCCAGATCTTCCTAAATTGCCAAAGTGTAAACCCCTCTAGAGAGTCATTGCCCCTCTCCCATACTCCATCCTGATTTAGTTCTAGCTTTCTTCCTGAGCAAATCATCTTCTCATGGCTGCACTCCTGGATAATCCCTTCCCCAGTCCCTTCTGGAATTCCAACTTCAAAGTAAATAAATTCCTCTAAACCCTCAGCCTTTTCCCAGAATGCTTTCTCCACCTGGACACTGGAATTTCCCCCGAAGACGCTACCTCCCCTATTAAGGAAAGGCTGCTCATTTTCCCAATGTCCTCACACCACAAAGCCAGGGAAAGAAGGCTTGCCATTTTGATACTTCCAATGGCCCTTCAGATTCCTCACTTACGCATTTGCTCACTCATTCATTCAACAAATACTGTTTCAGACACATACTAAGGCCCTTTACCCAGTATACAAACACCTTAAAAGTTTAATAAAATCTAGTTACAGAAATAACTAGAAAGACATGACCGTCTCTCTCTGCTATTAAGACAATTTGTTCTTTCTGGACAACTGTTACACTGAAGCAAAAACTGCTGAGTTGAAGACAGATTTTTCAGTTACATTTCTGAGTTTCATTTGTCTTCCTAGGGGAGGGAGATTTTTACTGTTTCATTGTCATGTTACAATTTGGAGGGAAACATTCTACCTTCACAAATTCAAGAGAATGAAAGATAAGCAAATATAATTAGTAATGCTAAAGCCTTGTAGAGTTCTATCATGATTTTGAAAGATACTTGATAGCAAATACTATTTTGAAGATGTTTAGATTTCTGCTGTCTCTAATAATGTAAGTCCCAATGAAGCTGGTGTGTACACATTTTTCCCTTATTGCTTTGGACTTTTTGAACCTAAGGATTAATGGACAGGATAGCAACATGGACAATTATTAGGGTGGCCTTTTGTGGATTGTGCAAAGCTGCTTCCCAGGTGGTGCTAGTGGTAAAGAAACCGCCTCCCACTGCAGGAGACACAAGAGACATGGGTTCCATCCCTGTGTCAGGAAGATTCCCTGGAGAAAGAAATGGCAATCTGCCGGGAGCGGCGTGAGGAGCTCTGCCTGTGGCAAAGGTCATGGGGAAGGAGGCTCGGCATACGCAAAGGCGGGATCGAGCCTCAGGAGTCCCCTGGATATTCTCGAGCATCTACCCCCAAAAACCAGAGTCTGCCTACTTTACTGCTTTGTGCTCTCACCTCTGACTTTACTGGGGGCTGTCCCCCACCACCATCTCGCTCTCTCTGATAAAGAGTTAACTTACAGTGCCAGTTAATAAAGTTCCTGGGCATTAGGAGTGTTTAAATCCAAACCCCTCAGATAGCTCTCTAACTCGCCTGACAAGTTTACCCGGACTCCTACAGCTATGCATACGATTGTTTACAGTCTCTCAGCCTCAAGAGGCATGGGAAGCTTAAGATATTCAAATAGCTTAGAGCCTCTCAGAGAATTAGAAACTGTCAGAATAAAACTAGTAAAAGATTTCATTGATGAGCCTGAGCCAATGCTTGCTGCCAAGTTTCCACATCCCCTGTATTGTATCCTTGAATGTGTATTAATTAATATAGTTGGTATGTAGAAAAAATAAGTAGTGGCCTTGGTGTTAGCAACTTTAGACCCTTAAGGTAATAAATTCTTTCCTTTGTTGTAAACCCATTGTACCTCTGCCCTATAGGAATGCAACTTTATCTAACACCTTCGGAGGATGGCGCCAAACCTTAAAATAATTACTCTTAGAGAAAATGTCTTATGGTTGACAAACCTTTGTCAAGAGTCATAAAATGTTAATAGGCCTTCTGGCCAGAAGATGATGTAAATCACCTAAACCATTTGTATACGATAAATTTGCAGGAAAGAAACCCTGGTTTCGATAAGGATCAAAGACTGCTGACTTTGCATGATTTCACATCCCCTATTATCCTCTATGTGCAACCTAGGGTATAAAAGCCCCTATTGAAAATAAAGCTACGGGCCTTGCTCACCGAAGCTTGGTCTCCCCATGTCATTCTTTCTTTCACATTCTGGCTGAGTCTGCATCTGGAGCACGGAGGTCCTCTGCAACCATTTATTTGCCTGGGCTTCTAAGACCCACTCGAGAAGGTGCCTAAGGTGGGACATCTTCTGCTATTCGAGAGGGCACCTGAGGCCTCCGTGGTCAGAGCTAACCTGATGTCACAGGTTATATTGATTTTCCACGTAAACCAAGCTACTCAGCCTCTTTTCTCCACTGAATTTTCCTGCTGAGCTATCCTCATTCTATTACTCTTTATATCTTTGATGAATATTTTTTTTTATTTTATTTTTTAAACTTTACATAATTGTATTAGTTTTGCCAAATATCAAAATGAATCCACCACAGGTATACATGTGTTCCCCATCCTGAACCCTCCTCCCTCCTCCCTCCCCATTCCATCCCTCTGGGTCATCCCAGTGCACCAGCCCCAAGCATCCAGTATCGTGCATCGAACCTGGACTGGCGACTCGTTTCATACATGATATTTTACATGTTTCAATGCCATTCTCCCAAATCTTCCCACCCTCTCCCTCTCTCTCAGAGTCCATAAGACTGTTCTATACATCAATGTCTCTTTTGCTGTCTCGTACACAGGGTTATTGTTACCATCTTTCTAAATTCCATATATATGCATTAGTATACTGTATTGGTGTTTTTCTTTCTGGCTTACTTCACTCTGTATAATAGGCTCCAGTTTCATCCACCTCATTAGAACTGATTCAAATGTATTCTTTTTAATGGCTGAGTAATACTCCATTGTGTATATGTACCACAGCTTTCTTATCCATTCATCTGCTGATGGACATCTAGGTTGCTTCCATGTCCTGGCTATTATAAACAGTGCTGCGATGAGCATTGGGGTACACGGGTCTCTTTCCCTTCTGGTTTCCTCAGTGTGTATGCCCAGCAGTGGGATTTCTGGGTCATAAGGCAGTTCTATTTCCAGTTTTTTAAGGAATCTCCACACTGTTCTCCATAGTGGCTGTACTAGTTTGCATTCCCACCAACAGTGTAAGAGGGTTCCCTTTTCTCCACACCCTCTCCAGCATTTATTACTTGTAGACTTTTGGATCGCAGCCATTCTAACTGGTGTGAAATGGTACCTCATAGTGGTTTTGATTTGCATTTCTCTGATAATGAGTGATGTTGAGCATCTTTTCATGTGTTTGTTAGCCATTTGATGAATATTTAAATAAAGCTATTGTATCCAGTGAACTCGCCAATGCCATCTCCCCTTTGAACTCCCTGGATAGCCGGGGCTGGACCCCGGCAGCAATCCACTCCACTATTCTTGCCTGGGAAATCCCATGGACAGAGGAGCCTGGTGAACTACAGTCCATGGGATTGCAAAGAATTGGACAAGACTGAAGCAACTGAGCACTCACACACACAAAGCTGCAAGAGCCACCTGGCTGCTAAGAACCCCACTGACACCCAGGCCATGCCAATCACTCTCTCTCACCAACATGTTGCCATTTTCAGGAATCATGTAACCTAACTTCACTGACCAACCTGCACTAAAAAGTATCCAGTACAGCTGTGCAATTTGCTTATCACATTCAATCTCATTTGTTTGCCTTTTCATGCCCAAGTAAAGCTGTCTGAAAAAAAAAAGGGGGGGGGGCACAAAAATCAATACATATTGAGTGAGACCGTGCATACATTTTTCATCAGAATATATAGTGTTTCAAGAGCAGAGCACAAAATCTGTTAGTGGAGGGCTCCAGATCCAGGAAGCCCTCTTTGGACTCACCTAAGATAGGACTACATAAACAAGCACTTCATAAACCCCTTTTAATGACCATATACTAAAAAATATTACAGCATTTAATAGCTGCTTTATTGTATATACAATACATAGTTTTAAAACAGGAAGTACAAAATAAAGGGTTCATTTATTTTACACAAGTTGAAAACTGGTTTTATAGTTGCAGCATGCTAGTTGGCATCATATAGATGAATCTGAATTTCCAAGTAAGAATGTTTCACATTTCTGAATATATGAATAAATGAGTTGTTCTAAAGTATTTGCTAAACACACACACACACACATTTTGATCATTGGCAACTTTACCCTGGATTACTCAGGTTTGAGTCAAGTGTTCACCCACTCTGCCTTTTACTGGGGCCATCTCTTCATATACCCGTAACTATCCGGCACAGGGTGAAATCATGATTTACTAAAGGGGCAAGTAGGAGGCCAAATGGAGTGCTTTCTCCCCTAATTGCTATTTAAGTGAGACAATAAAAAGGATGAAACAAATTAAATTAGCTAAGAAGCAAGAGCATCCCAATGAACTGTCCAAGATAATCAACTTGGAAAATTAGCTATTAAGCCTCACACATGCTCATTTTCATAATTTTGTGTGTGCGCTTATGAAACACAATCCCCCCCACCAATAGAAACCACGGGGATGAAGGTGCTCTTCACTTCTCTGAGATAAGTTATTTGCACTTGGCCTTGATGAAGTTGGAAGTGAAATTTTTTTTTAATGCCCTCAATCATCAGTTCCCATTTCAGTACTAGAGTGTTTTGATTAGAAATGGAAAAGTATATAAAAGAGAAGTTGACTCCAACTGAAATCCTCCACCTGATTTTATTCTCATTTCTAAATCTGTATGCCATAATATGGGTTTTGGTTTTTATTATTATTACCTTTATGTATCATCATCATTATCAAGTACATGATCTTTACTGATTTTTGGACTACCTTCCATAAATTTCTATGGGATTTAATAACTCCTACTGTTTAAATCTTTTCTAGCTCATCATCCTATGTCTTTCAATGTTAGCCCTTCTTACACATAGGTCTTCACACTTTTCAACAGTTAATTCTTTATTGCTCATGATAGTTATTGAAAAGACCACAAGCATGAATATAATCTGCAGACAATAAAAATCCATGGTTAATTTTACCTAACAATTCTAATTTTATAGTCCATGGAGCTATTACTAGAACACAGAATAAGTAGCCAAGTGAGTTTATGTGAGATTCTCCTTTATACTCACCGCTTTGCTAAATCATAATTGCTACCCAGGATAAGACAGGTATTGGAGCACATAATTTACATGGAAATTTTTTGAAAAGGAAGAGAATTAATGAATCTGGATGATTCACAATCAAGAAATGTGAGAGCCACTGTCCTGAAGATTAGCTATTCAGATAAGAATGTTTTAATTGAAGATTATGATGGTTAATTTTATGTGTCAACTTGACTGGGCTAAGGGATGCCCAGATAGCTGGTAAAACATAATTTCTGGAAGCGTCTGTGAGGGTGTTTCTTAAAGAGATTAGCATTTGAATCGTTTGACTGCATAAAGAAGACTGCCCTTGCCATTGTAGGTAGGCATCATCCAATCCATTGAGGGACTGAACAGAACAAAAAGACAGGAAGCTCAAATTTGCTCTCTGCTTGAGTTGGAACAGCCAGCTTCTCCTGCCCTCCAACATCGACACTCCTGGGTCTCAGACCTTTGAACTTGGACCAGGACTGTACACCTTCAGCACCCCCACTTCAAGTGCTCAGGCCTTCAGACTCAGACTGGGACTTACACTGTCTGCTCCCCAAAGAAAATAGCTTCCATAACCCTTCTTCTCTATATGTGAATAAACTGCATTCTAAACTTGGAGCAAAAGTGAATAATCTAAGAACTCTTAGACCAGAGTTCTGGAGATCCCAGCTGTAATAGGGGATGGCTTAACAGTAGGGGTTCCACTGGCCCTGGGTTGCAGAAAGAAACTCAAACTTATGCTTGGTACTGAGAAAGCCAATGTCCAAACTAAGTCATACTCTGCATGTTCAGCCTTGTTTATCCTTTATCATTTCTCAGAAGAAAAAAAAAGACCAGGTAAAGTAGTTGATTGTTGTTAAGTAGATGATTGTTTTTGCTGTTGTTCAGTTCTAAGTTGTGTCCAAGTCTTTGTGACCCCATCCATGGATGGTAGCATGCCATGCTCCCCTGTCCTTCACTATTTTGCTTAAATTCATATCCATTGAGTCAGTTATGCTATCTAATCATCTCCAGCCAAATTCCTCGTAATAGCATTAATTTTAACTAAATAGAAAATACCTCATGGCACACAACTAGATTAAAATATATTTTCACTAGAAATACAAAGAGGTCTTACCTTTTGAGGTAGAGATAAAGAAAGGCCTTGGTAAAGCACACAGTTGTGCATTAAAATTAGTTACACAGATTGAATTTCTTTATCAGAAATAAAATGATATGTGTTCCTGGCTTAAAAGTGTATTAAAACATTTAAAACAACAAACAAATACCACTAAATTGTCATACCACCAGATGCACTTTTGTCTCATTAGGAGTCGACACATTAGATTCTCGATAAGGGAAATAAGTTTTTGATGTCTTACCTTTTGAATGTCTTGTCTTACATTCAAATTGTTTTGTCTGTTAAGTTTCATCCCCTCAAATATTTACTGAGTACCCACTGTTTCCCAGCATATTGTATTTATTCTGGGGAAACAGTAAAAGAGATGAATATCTCTAATGAATATATTCACCTCTTATACTGTATAGAGTATAAGACATAGCCCCTTCTCCAAAAGCACTCACAGGCAATGAGTTTGATGACAGACCAGAAAAATATTATTATGCAACTTGGGAAATGAAGCATTTATGTTGTAAAAGGTAAAGTAGAATATTGCACTTTCAAATAATCCATCTTGTTCCTCTGGGTTAACTCAGTTGTTTGTTAAATCTTAAACTTGCCTTCAAGTAAAAAGAAAATTGATAGATAAGCATATACAGAATCCCAACTATGTTCCAAGTATTTTACATTTAAAAATAATATACCCTTCTCTCAAAGAATCATAAACCTTAAGAGTTAAATGAAAATTTATATTTTTAAAAGGCAAGATTTACATTAAAACTAACCTGCTAGAAGAAGAGAGGTTAAAGCTAAGTATGAGAAAGATTAATCTAGGTCACATGTTAAATAGGCTTCCATGGCCTACTCTTGATGCCTACTTAGCTGCTGCTGCTGCTAAGTCACTTCAGTAGTGTCTGACTCTGTGTGACCCCGTAGATGGCAGCCCACCAGGCTCCTCCATCCCTGGGATTCTCCAGGCAAGAACACTGGAGTGGGTTGCCATTTCCTTCTCCAATGCATGAAAGGGAAAAGTGAAAGTGAAGTCACTCTGTTGTGTCCAACTCTTAGTGATCCCATGGACTGCAGCCTACCAGGCTCCTCCGTCCATAGGATTTTCCAGGCAAGAGTACTGGAGTGGGGTGCCATTGCCTTCTCCGATTCTTGATGCCTACAATAGATTAAAAATGGCTGCAAATTCTTTGCCACTTTTCCATCAAGAGATAGACCCCCTTCTCCTTGAATCTGGGTCATCACGATTTTTGACCAATAGAATACAGCCGAAGTGATGATGTGCTAGTTTTCCAGGCCCAGACCAAAAGGAATTGGAAGGCTTCCACTTTCTGTCTCTTAGAACACTCACTCTTGTAATACTGCCCACTATCCTGAAAGGAAGCCAAGGAAACCCCTCGTGGAGAGGCCCTTATGGATGAGAAGAACCAAGAATGCTAACCAGTAGTCCCAGTCAAGCTCCCAAATGATAACAACAAGTTGCCAGCCACCTAAGTGAGCCATTCATGCTGAAGGTGAATCCCCTGGCCTCACTCTCTACCTCTGCTGCCACTACACAGAGCAAATGTGAACTGCTCAGAGGAAATGTCCTGAATTACTGACCCACAAGACCGTATTAGTCCTTCAGTCATGTTCGACTTTTTGCAGACCCATAGACTGTAGCCCACCAGGCTCCTCTGTACATGGAATTCTCCAGGCAAGAATACTGGAGTGAGTAGCCATTTCCTTCTCCAGGGGATCTTCATGACCCAGGGACTGAACCCGGGTCTCCTCCATTGCAGGCAGATTCTTTACCGTCTGAGCCACCGGGGAAGCCCCAAGACTATGAGTCAGATAAAATCAGATTTTGGTAGGGGTCAATGATTATGTAGTTGGTAGGGGTCAATGGTTATGTAGTAATAGATCATTAGAACAGAACTTAATGATTTAACATCAGAATTAACAGAAGTAATACTATTACCTCTGTGTGTGACACAGTTAGGAGTACAGGTTCTGGATCAAACTCCTGAATCCAGCTGTGTGACCCCAGACAATTTAATCTCTCTGCGCCTCAGATTCTACAAAATTAGGTTAATTTTAACCTAAGTCATAGGATTTTTGGAGAAGGCACTGGCAACCCACTCCAGTACTCTTGCCTGGAAAATCCCATGAACGGAGGAGTCTAGTAGGCTGCAGTCCATGGGGTCGCTAAGAGTCGTGTCACTTTCCCTTTTCCCTTTCATGCTTTGGAGAAGGAAATGGCAACCCACTCCAGTGTTCTTGCCTGGAGAATCCCAGGGATGGAGGAGCCTGGTGGGCTGCCGTCTGTGGGGTCGCACAGAGTCGGACACGACTGAAGCAACTTAGCAGTAGCAGCAGCAGCATAGGATTTTTGAAAGAATGAAATAACTCACATAAAGTACTCAGAGCTTAGCACATAGCTAACATTGTTGAGAATTCACTCTTAGTATTGTGGGAAAATCTTCTGAATTAGAAACTACTGACTTGTAAAAACAGACTTTCAGAACATCTGTTCACAGCTTGGGAACTTGTTTGTCTATATGTTAGATTCTTAAGCTTTACTCTGCTCAGTTTCCCATATAAAACCATGAGCATTTCAATGACTATCTCCCTCAGGGTTAATTTGGTGTTACCCAAGCTCTTACATTTCATGTACTGTGAAAACATTCTTTCAAGAAATGGTCTGCCTCATTGAAACCATGTATCTCAATTGTGTTAAGTATATAATGACTTGCCATGTTAACAAGATAAATCCAAGGTTAATTTAATGTGAGTATTTGAGATTTATTTTATTTCTTCTGGCTCTGTGAATTTAAACATTTCTTCCACTTAATTTTTTTCCTGTGTTTAGTTAGAAACATTATTCCAGCAAGCAGATCCACAGGATAAATTTGCAAATACCACTTTCCAAACTTCTGAGTTGTTTAAACAGACTATGAGTTCCAGGCCTATGAGTATTTTTTTAATTGTTTATCCTGCTGTTAAACATTACTGAATTCTGCTACTTCAAATTAGTCAGGTGGTTCTCTTAGGGTCCAAAATTAATTTTGAGCAATTCTACTAGTCATATCCTGTATGGCTCAAGAGAGCAACTTGTGAGGAGAAAAATCAAGACGAGTTTAAAAAAAAAAAAAAAACCGGTTCGCGAATTGAGGTGTGAATAATAAACCAGTCTCATTAATGTTGTAATCCAAAAACCTTTAATATTCCTGTGAGAACTTGTATGTAGGAGCATACTCTCAGTAGATTATTGTCAGAAATTCAGAATAGTATCATATATCAATTCACAATAATCTCCGGACATACTGTGAATAGCATTACTCAAAATATCTTAATTTGTGCTTCAGGTCTTCTAAATGGGTAAATTCCCTGTGCAAAATGAAGGCAAAGAACACTATAAATTGAAGTGCAATAAAAGGAGTTTATTTCCAAGCCACAGCTTGGAATCATGTCTTTTTAGAATGTTGCTGGCAAAGAATAAATTCTTGATTAGGCTTTGTTGATAGGCAAAATGTGGAGCACATTTTCAGTTTTCTAAGTCTTAGTGACTCTAAAAATCCAATTCTGAACTACATAAAATAGCTCATCACAGTTCCCCCTCCCCCAACTCAAAAAAAGCAATAGTCAACAAGGAATGAACTGACAGCATACAAGAGAGTTCATGATTTCTAGGCTGGTCTCAGGAGATACAGACAAAAACTTTTGTTTTTAATTTGAAAACATCAGGGAGGATAGAAAAAGTGTTAGTCAATGACAAAAAAGAAAGAGGAAAAAGATGAAATAGGTAAGGATGGAGGGACCAGCATATTTGGGGAGGGGAGCTCAGAGATATTCATGAGGAAATTATACCTTGTGTCATCAGAAATGTTTCTAGAGCAGTTGTGTCAGAAGTTGCTGCCGCCATAATCCGCAGATACCGTATGGAAGTAAGAATGTGAGTGCCTGGAGTCAGTTCCCTAAATCCACCACTGGCCAACTGTATGATCTTAGAAATATCTTTAAATATTCTGCCCTTGTTTCTCCAGATAACAGCAATTAGTAAAACATGCCCTCTACTTGTCCTACTGAAATTCATGAGCTAAAATTCTTTGAAAGCCATATGCAGATTATAATGTAAATGATGTAGCTTGCTTGTCTAGTTTTTGTCACCCTTGTTCCAAGAGCCCATCCCAGTGTGAGCCTTCTTGAATACTGAGGTCATGCCCTTTTTTAAGCCTGATTCATTAGCATATTGTTAGTTTCTGCTTCCTACACCATAGACAGGGTCAGAAGCTCCACAGAGCCAGAGGATGTCCCTAGTTTCCTTGCTGGTATTGTTACATTGAGCCTACCTACAGGTCTCCCTCTTGGCGGCCCCTCCTCTATGGTTCCACATTTCATGGGGTACAATATTTCTGTCATCAAATTATCTTCAAATACTCAGTCCCCTGACAAACATTAAGTCACATAAAAACATTACCAAAAGGTATTAAAAGGTGAGCCTCCATGTTTTACATTTCCTCCGGAGTCTCATTTTCAATGATTTACATAACTGCTTCAGAATAGCAAAATGCTTTTTTAAATGTCACCATTTGTGGGGATTATTTGTACACTGCTCTTAATTAACTTCCATTTCAAAATCTGGTTGGTCAGAATCTTTTATTTTTTTTGCATCCTATCTTGTCTCACTCAGCACTGGTTTAATTAGGTTCCCAGCTTGCTTTTACCTAGATCAAAAGCGGGAAAAGGGACTTGAGGGGGATTATCATAATAAATAAAATTTGCCTGCTTGTCCTTTGGTTCTCCATTCTATGTTTTTTTTTTCAGTTTGTACTGTAGAAATAATGAAGGCACAACATGCCTATTCTACATACGATAATGCATCAAGGGGACTGCAGACACTTATTAATAAATATTAAAACAACAACTGTGCTATTTAAAAACTGAAGCTAATTTCAAGCTCAACATTTTGTCTTGAGAATATAGAACAAATAAATCATACTACATTTTTAATGATCTTCTCTCTTTTGGAAACCATAATATCAAGAGAGAAATGTCATCCAAACCATTTACTCATTAAATTATAGTTATACTAATTTTTCAACTGACAGAATCATGAGATAAAATCATCAGTAATCAGAAGAAAAAAAGAAATGTGAGAGATCATTCCACGAAAATGAATGCAGGGCAAAATGAAATCTAGCTAGAGGAAACCTCCTGCACATCATTCAATTTTGATACTCATTTGATGATTTTTCAAACAATGCTGTAGCGTACACTAAAAAAATAAAAGTTTATTTTATTCCCTTTCAACTCTCCAACTAAATTTCCACTGTCCTCTCATGGTAGCCACTGCTTAGAAATAGGATATAAAGGTTTTCAAAGTATTCTAATGCTGTAATAACTAAGCGTATGTAACATTTATAAGGGCTTCTCAGGTGGCACCAGTGGTAAAGAACCTGCCTGCCAACGCAGGAAACGTAAGAGACAAGAGTTCAATCCCTGGGTCGGAAAGATCGCCTGGAGGAGGGAATGGCAACCCACTCCAGTATTCTTGCCTGTTAAATCCCATGGGGACAGAGGAGTCTGGTGGGGTACAGTCCAAAGCGTTGCAAAGAGTTGGAAATGACTGAAGCAACTTAGCACACAAACACATTTATAAATATAATCATACAAATAATATCCAAATGCATGCATGCATGCATGCATGATCAATTTTTCCTTTTGACATTCAGGTTGTTGAATATCTTACCACATACATCTTTGGGCATATGTTTAAATTTTGAGGGGGGGGAATATATATTCCTAGGGATGTAATTATTAGCTCAAAGGATACATACATTTTTATTTTGGTACCTTCAGCCAAATTTGCCTTCCAAAACCTAATGCAATTAGGTTTGTGTATGAAAGCAAGCATTTCCCTACATTCATCACTGGACACTATGTTATCCTTCCTGTTTCGCAGTACAATTATGATTTTTTTTTTATTCTATAATTTCAGTGGCATCTTGAAAAAGAGCAGAGGTAAAGTATGAGCTTAGTTCTCTACCTTTTACTAAAGTCACCATTAAATATCTAAAACTGGGAACAAAATAAGTAAACCTTTTTTCTGAGCAATTTTTCAACATACACACAGACACCCGACCACACGTATGCACATGAGCATGCACGTGTGTGCACACACACAGAATCATCTCTAAAATATCCATAAAGGGTGGAGTGACAATATGGAATTCTTTTTTTTTAATATAAATTTATTTATTTTAATTGGAGGCTAATTACTTTACAATATTGTATTGGTTTTGCCATACATCAACATGAATGTGCCACGGATATACACGTGTGCCCCATCCTGAACCCCACTCCCACCTCCCTCCCTGTACCATCCCTCTGGGTCTTAATCTTTAATTTAAAAAGGGACATTAGATTGCAAATACCAGATATCCAAGTAGCATCTGAAATTTTGTATAGTTCAAACCATAAGCTCTAGGGAAATTGAGACTTTTTAAGATTAGAGTTAGTTTGATATTTAAGACGACCTCAAAAAACTGTCATGTGAGATTCTGGAAATAAAATATATCACAATAATTACCCTTATTGCTAGGTCTGGTTTCAAATCAAAATTCAAACAACTCTTATTATGACAGTTCAACACAACAGTGAATTATGGCACTAACCATGAACAATTTGTCCAGCCTTTATTTGAATGGAAAACAGAACAAGAAAGACACATAACCAACCTCTTAGTAACTATTTGGAAAGTAAAATGAATTAAAACAAGAATAAATGTCCACATTTTGACCAATATAACAGAACAGAGAGATCAAAAGTATACCAACTATACAGCTTAAATATGAATATATTATAAAATAACATATTACTAAATAGAGAGTAGGAAGGATTATCTAACATAGTTTAGGGATGAATAGGTCAAGAATCTGTTAAAAATATGGATTTGCACTATATACCAATTAATAAAACTAATTCCAGATAGATTAAAGAGATTAATATAGAAAATAAAATTCTTGAAAAATTAGCAGAATAGAATGATTGTCAGACCAATGGAGACAGAAGTTGCAAAGGTAAAATTGACATTCAAATATGAAAAACTGCTTTATCTTGTTTAATAAAAAAGAAAGCTAATATAAGTGACAGTAGCATTGCTATTTTCAAGACAAATATCAAGGTCAAAGGTATAAACAGACAATTTATAAAAAGAGTAAATACATATTGCCGGGGACCAGCCCCGGCTGAGCCAGGGTATTCGAAGGAGAGACGGCTAGGCGAGGGTCAGGGAATAACTGCTTAATTACACTTTAATTAAATATACAAAGAGTAATAGAATAAGGATAGCTCAGTGAGGAAATTCAGTGGAGAAAAGAAGCTGAGTGGCTTGGTTTACGCGGAAAATCAATATAACCCGTGACACCAGGTTAGCTCTGACCACGGAGGCCGCAGGCGCCCTCTCGAATAGCGGAAGGTGCCCCACCTTAGACACCTTCTCGAGTGGGTCTTAGAAGCCCAGGCAAATAAATGGTCGCAGAGGACATCCGCGCTCCAGATGGACACTCAGCTGGAATTTGGGAGAGAGAGTGACATGGGGAGACCAAGTTTCAGTGAACAAGGCCCGCACTTTATTTTCCAAAGTAGTTTTTATACCTTAAGTTATGCATAGAGGATAATGGGGGAAGGGGTAGAGTCATGCAGCAAGCCAGGCTTTTTTCCTGTAAACTTATCATATGCAAACGTTCAGGTGATAGACATCATCTTCTGGCCAGGAGGCCTGTTAACATTTTAAGAAACTTATCTTTCTCTAAAGGTGATTATTCCAAAGTCAGGCGCCAGCCTTCCAAAAAGCATTGGACAAAGCTGCATTTTACATTTCTATACACCCATTATATCAATCAATACACTGCCAAAGACACAGTAGGTAAGGAGTATGGAGACTTAGCAGCAAACATTGGCCCAACAAGTGAAAAACCCTTCACCAATACAATTTCTAATCAATCTTTTAACTACTCAAAGGAATCTGTGTTTAGGCAGTTTAGAACATCTCCTGCCTCTCACAGTTGGGAGGCTCTGAACAATCACATGTGGCCGGAAAAACCCATTCAGGCAGGCTAGAGGATTTCCAAAGGAGTTTGTAGGTTGAAACACTGTCACATCCAAGAATTATTAACTGGAGCTGTGAGCTAACTCTTTTTTCAGAGAGAGGTAGTGGGAGACAGCCCCCTGTAAAGTCAGAGGTGTAGGTGAAAGCACAAAGCAGAAAGTAGGCAGACTCTGGTTTTGGGGGGTAGATGCTCGAGAATTTCCAGGGGGACTCCTGAGGCTCGATCCCGCCTTTGCGTATGCCGAGCCTCCTTCCTCATGACCTTTGTCATGGGCGGAGTTCCTCACGCTGGCTCCAGGCAGTGATAGAATTCCAGTTGAGCTATTACAGATCCTGAAAGATGATGCTGTGGAAAGTGCTGCACTCAATATGCAATATGCACTCAATATGCAATATGCCGGCTCCCGGCAACATATAAAGGAGCAAGCACATTCTTGCTGGTATTCTTAACAACTCAAGGTGTTGACGCAGCTTAGATTGGCAAAATATTCTTCAGTTCACTTCAGTGTGGTCACTCAATTGTGTCTGACTCTTTGCGACCCCATGAATTGCAGCATGCCAGGCTTCCCTGTCCATCACCAACTCCCAGAGTTCACTCAGACTCACGTCCATTGAGTCAGTGATGCCATCCAGCCATCTCATCCTCTGTCGTCCCCTTCTCCTCCTGCCCCCAATCCCTCCCAGCATCAGAGTCTTTTCCAATGAGTCAACTCTTCACATGAGATGGCCAAAGTACTGGAGTTTCAGCTTTAGCATCATTCCCTCCAAAGAAATCCCAGGGCTGATCTCCTTCAGAATGGACTGGTTGGATCTCCTTGCAATCCAAGGGACTCTCAAGAGTCTTCTCCAACACCACAGTTCAAAAGCATCAATTCTTTGGTGCTCAGCCTTCTTCACAGTCCAACTCTCACTTCCATACATGACCACAGGAAAAACCATAGCCTTGACTAGATGGACCTTTGTTGGCAAAGTAATGTCTCTGCTTTTCAATATGCTATCTAGGTTGGTCATAACTTTTCTTCCAAGGAGTAAGTGTCTTTTAATTTCATGGCTGCAGTCATCATCTGTAGTGATTTTGGAGCCCAGAAAAATAAAGTCTGACACTGTTTCCCCATCTATTTCCCATGAAGTGGTGGGACCAGATGCTATGATCTTCATTTTCTGAATGTTGAGCTTTAAGCCAACTTTTTCGCTCTCCTCTTTCACTTTCATCAAGAGGCTCTTTAGTTCTTCTTCACTTTCTGCCATAAGGGTGGTGTCATCTACATATCTGAGGTTATTGAGATTTCTCCTGGTGCTCTTGATTCCAGCTTGTGCTTTTTCCAGCCCAGCATTTCTCATGATGTACTCTGCATATAAATTTAATAAGCAGGGTGACAATATACAGCCTTGACGTACTCCTTTTCCTCTTTGGAACCAGTCTGTTGTTCCATTTCCAGTTCTAACTGTTGCTTCCTGACCTGCATATAGGTTTCTCAAGAGGCAGGTCAGGTGGTTTGGTATTCCCATCTCTTTCAGAATTTTTCACAGTTTATTGTGATCCACACAGTCTAAGGCTTTGGCATAGTCAATAAAGCAGAGGTAGATGCTTTTCTGGTACTCTCTTGCTTTTTCGATGATCCAGCAGATGTTGGCAATTTGATCTCTGGTTCCTCTGTCTTTTCTAAAACTAGCTTGAACATCTGGAAGTTCATGGTTCACGTTTTGCTGAAACCTGGCTTGGAGAATTTTGAGCATTACTTTACTAGCGTGTGAGATGAGTGCAATTGCGCAGTAGTTGGAGCATTTTTGGCATTGCCTTTCTTTGGGGTTGGGATGAAAACTGACCTTTTCCAGTCCTGTGGCCACTGCTGAGTTTTCCAAATTTGCTGGCATATTGATTGCAACACTTTCACAGCATCATCTTTCAGGATTTGAAATAGCTCAACTGGAATTGCATCACCTCCACTAGCTTTGTTCATAGTGATGCTTTCTAAGGCCCACTTGACTTCACATTCCAGGATGTCTGACTCTATGGTGAGTGATCATACCATCGTGATTATCTTGGTCGTGCAGATCTTTTTTGTACAGTTCTTCTGTGTATTCTTGCTACTTCTTCTTAATATCTTCTGCTTCTGTTCGGTCCATACGATTTCTGTCCTTTAGCGAGCCCATCTTTGCATGAAATGTTCCCTTGGTATCTCTAATGTTCTTGAAGAGATCTCTAGTCTTCCCCATTCTGTTGTTTTCCTCTATTTCTTTGCACTGATTTCGGAGGAAGGCTTTCTTATCTCTTCTTGCTATTCTTTGGAACTCTGCATTCAGATGCTTATATCTTTCCTTTTCTCCTTTGCTTTTTGCTTCTCTTCTTTTCACAGCTATTTGTAAGGCCTCCCCAGGCAGCCATTTTGCTTTTTGCATTTCTTTTCCATGGGGATGGTCTTGATCCCTGTCTCCTGTACAATGTCACAAACCTCTGTCCATAGTTCATCAGGCACTCTATCTATCAGATCTAGTCCCTTAAATCTATTTCTCACTTCCACTGTATAATCATAAGGGATTTGATTTAGGTCATACCTGAATGGTCTAGTGGTTTTCCCTACTTTCTTCAATTTCAATCTGAATTTGGCAATAAGGAGCTCATGATCTGAGCCATAGTCAGCTCCAGGTCTATGACCCCAAAAATAAAGAGCCAGTAAATTGTTCATTCATTGTCAATAATAAATGCCCTAGAAATTTCTTCTAGGAAGATTATGTATGCCTGATAATTTACCTATATTATCTTATTTCAACAAAAGAAAAAACCCATAAGCATAAATACACTCCTTGCAATACTTTCTACAAAAGTAAAAGCATTTTAAATGCCAACCACAGGAGAAAGCATTAAGAAAAGAATGCTCTTCTGACCTAGCATGCTGCTGCTGCTGCTGCTAAGTCGCTTCAGTCATGTCCGACTCTGTGCGACCCCATAGACAGCTGCCCACCAGGCTCCCCCATCCCTGGGATTCTGCAGGCAAGAACACCGGAGTGGGTTGCCATTTCCTTCTCCAATGCATGAAAGGGAAAAGTGAAAGTGAAGTCGCTCAGTTGTGTCCGACTCTTCGCGACCCCATGGTCTGCAGCCTACCAGGCTCCTCTGTCCATGGGATTTTCCAGGCAAGAGTACTGGAGTGGGGTGCCATTGCCTTCTCCACTGACCTAGCATACATCTGGTTAAAACCAATCATCACCATTAGCACATGGAACTCTACTCAATGTTATGTGCCAGCCTGGATGGGAGAACTGTTTGGGAGAGAATGGATACAAGTATATGTATGTCTGAGTCCCTTCGCTGTTTACCAGAAACTACCACAACATTGTTAATCGGCTATACCCCAATACAAAATTAAAAGTTTAAAGTTAAAAAAAAAAAAAAGTACTATTTTGAAGCCTGAGTAGACTTGATAAGAAATAACATTAAAAAAAAAAAAATATTCATCTGAGACAACTAGACTTATCATATTGATCATTTTAAAATGTATATAAGTATCAAATCACTATATTGTATACCAGGAACTAAGGCAGTGTTGTAAATCACATTTGTGGCCAGTGGGTAGGGTGGAGGGCAGCGTTTAGACAAAGGCAGGCAAAAGATACACACTTTCAGCTGTAAGATAAATAAGTACTAGGGATCAAATGTAGAGCATGAAAAAGAAAAAGATCATTAACACCACTTTACATTATAAATGAGAGTTGTTAAGAGAGTGAATTCTAAGAGATCTCATCACAAGGAAAATCTTTTTTTGGAAAGAGGAGCAAATACCAGACTTTAGCAGGATTTGCAGATCTCTAAGGACATGCATCTTGTTTTGAGAGAGATGTCTATCACATGAAATTCCTTTCTGGGCTGCCCTTTTTAAAAAGAAACCTAGGATCAGCTCCATGACTTCATCATCATTATTCAGTGATATTGTTTATAATCATTATTTAGTGATAATTCAGAAAATGTTTATGATATAACCATCCATCACTTACAGGAAAGAATAGGAAATGGTCAGCAGGACCTGCTACTGAGGAGAGCTACACAGCTGTGCAAGCTCATGACACAAGCCAAACAGATGTAACCCCTAATTTTGAAGTCATAGATCACACCCCCAAAGCAACAACCAAAGTTTAGGGACCAAGGAAATAGCCAATGCTTTTCAAGCTAGAGATGCTAGTGACAAGTAGTGGCACGTATTTGGTGCTCAACAATGAACACAATACAAGCAAGGTTTCCAAAACTTGGGCACACACTGAGGCCTCCTTTTGCAAGGCTCAATCCACTGCTCTAATCTATCTACTGCTCTAATCAATCCACTGCCTTGCCAGGCTCCTCTGTCCATTGAATTCTCCAGGTAAGGATACTGGAGTGGGTTGCCGTTGCCTTCCCCAGGGGATCTTCCCAACCCAGGAATCGAACCCAGGTCTCCAGTATTGCGGGCAGACTCTCTACCGTCTGAGCCACCAGGGAACCCCACTGTAATCTAGAGACAGACTATTAATGAAGAACCTAAATGTAAGTTTTAATTACAAGAAATGCCCAAAAAGAGAGGTGAGATGAACATACCCCAAAATTAAAAGTTTGATTAAAGTGTGTGATTTGGTAGTTCTTAAATTTTCATAAATATAATTATTTTTAAAATCTTTTATACAAAAGTGCTTAGAGCGACAACACATTTCAATGAGTGAACACTCAATGACTTTTTGATTGCTGCTGCTGCTGCATGGATGAAATATAGTAGAAAAATAGCATGGGGCAAGATATTTCCTTCATCAAAGGAAGATATTACCTAAAAGCTTCTACATAATGCTTTTCCCATAGAGACAGGGAATGTTCACATACACATTTTTTGCCTCCTGTGAAAATAGTTGTTCCTATAATTTAATACTGTATATCAAACTACCTGGGCCATTTGACACTGAACAGCTGAAATTCAATGATCTGTCTAATCCATCAACAAATTTTCATTGACCATCTCAGATGTCTAGGTTTTTGAGCTAAGCTCTACAATAATTTTTCCAATAATTAATATCACTGGAGCTAGAAGGATTTTTACATTTTCAGGCACTATACCATTAGAACTGAGTGCAGTTCAGTTGCAGCTATTGTTTGTATTGTGAGGGTGTGAGAACAGCATTCTACAGGGAGGCCCCCAGTATCTTCTGCCTTGTGAAATGAATCTGTGAGCAGAGTTGTAGAATCATTTAATTAGTAAGAATAAATTAGATTAAATTAGTAAGAATAAATATTAAATTAAATTAGTAAGAATAAATACTAGTTTTATAACCTTAAGCCCTTTTACTATCAACTTCTAAAATACAAATGGTACTTTTTATCATTACATAATAGAAAGCATCCACTCATTGTTTGGGAAATACCTTGCCATTTTAAGCGGTAAAATAATCAACGGAGGTCATTAAATGGTGTCATCATGTGCTAGAGCCTTTATCATTTTGCAGAGTGTTACATCTTACACATCAAGTCTTATTTAAACATTAGTACAATGGCACCCCACTCCAGTACTCTTGCCTGGAAAATCCCATGGACAGAGGAGCCTAGCAGGCTGCAGTCCATGGGGTCGCTAAGAGTCAGACTAGACTGAAGCGACTTAGCAGCAGCTTTGTATATTATTGAAAAGCATAGTATAATAATCTTCTTACATTGTAGGCTATTGTTGTTGTTCAGTTACTCAATTGTGTCCGACTCTGAACTGTAGCACACCAGGCTCCCCTGTTCTCCACTGTCTCCTAGAGTTTGTTCAAATTCATATGCGCTGAGTTAGAGATTGGTGATTGTAGGCTATACTAAAGGTGATAATTGAGATTCTTGAAACTTAGCTAAAAATCAGTACCTAAGAATCAGATATACCTAATATATTTCATTGAGACAAAACATTTCCTGGACCAGAATTAGGAAAAAATTAGAATTTGACTTTAAGCTAAGCAATGGTATAACATCCGTAAAGAAAGAACTTGTTAGATGGAGATTGGTTGGTTTGGAATTTAGGAAAATGACTTTTTTTTTCTATCCTCCAGGTTTTATTCAGATGATCATGGGGGAAGACTTAGGAGGCCCACTTGGCCAGGCACAGCCTGCGGTAACGGCTGCTGTGGCACTCAACTTCCCCTTATAAGGATTTAAAAATGGCGTGACTTCTCACTCAGCGCCCCACGCCCTCCACAGAAGGAAAAGTATGGCCTCACTTAGGGACCCGACCAGTCCTAGGACAAGAATGTCATTATCACAGCCGTAGCTTCCTCAGGCTCTCATAGGCTAACATCCTTATGCCTTAAACATACAGAGTTTATAATTAACTCCCCTTGACCAGAGTCCAAGTTCATCAAGTCACCTTCTGACTCTAAACCACTTGAGGTCGTTCTACAGAGATAGTGTGCCATCCTTCATAGTGTTTAGGGCCGATCAAGAGTTTGGTTAATATGACTCTGTCCCTGAGAAACTCAACCACTCTTAGTAAACTAAGTCCTATAAACAGATCAAACCCATAAATAGAGCAAAGCCTTACACACACGTGCATATGCATGATATTCCATTTTTTTGTAAGAGACTGATTTAAAATTTTATTTAAAGTCTCCCATGATAAATAGATCTTCAACAACTTGTTAAGAACCCAATTTGACCCCTGTGGAGACAGGTTCAAGGCAAATCTCATTTTCTTTACATATGTTTTATTCCCACTTATTTTATGGAAAGTTTAGACACTATTTGTCTTCTATGACTTTAAAGAAAACTTTGGAAACAGAAAAGTTATCCTTGCTTCAAAGGAGGTTTGGAAGAGCATAGAGCTGCTTCTTCAGGATGGAAATAGTAAGAAGTCAGAAAGAAGCAAACTATGAAAAATGCAAGAGAATAATTTTCAGAGTCTCCTAAAGTAGGTTTTCTAGAATGGCTTGAAGAAAATATTAGGTATAAACATATGAGCACAAACACTTATCTCTAAGTGCAATAATAATGTCACAATTTCTATACTTCTATTATTAAAATAATTAAGGACCATCAATAGTCAGAATAGCAATAATATTCCAAAGTGGGTTTCACAAAAGTTAGTATCAGATCAGATGTGAGACAAAGACACACCAACCCACTACTGTACACTGACATACACTGCAAAGGCGGTGGAGCAGGGCTGCATATTTCAGAAAATGTAGAAAGACCTTTTGTGTAAGAAATTACAAAGTTTAGCAAATCAAATGTACTATCTGCACAATAAGATTGGCAGGGTTTTTAGGAAGTGAAAAGCGAAAGTGTTAGTTGCTCAGTCACGTCCAACTCTTTGTGACTCCTTGGACTGTAGACCACCAGGCTTCTCTGTTAATGGGATTTCCCAGGCAAGAATACTGGAGTGGGCTGCCATTCCCTTCTCCAGGGGATCTTCCTGACCCGGGGATCAAACACGGGTCTCTGCATTGCAGGCAGATTCTTTACTGTCTGAGCCACTAGTACTTTGAAAGTGGAAGTTGCTCAGTCGTGTCCGACTCTCTGAGACCCAATGGACTACACAGTCCATGGAATTCTCCAGGCCAGAATACTGGAGTGGGTAGCCATTCCCTTCTCCAGGGTATCTTCCCAACCCAGGAATCGAACCTAGGTCTCCCACATTGCAGCCGGAATCTTTACCAACTGAGCCACCAGGGAAACTCAGTACTTTAAGCCTATATAGTTTTTGGAAAACTCTTAAAAAGAGAGTGGTGGAGGTAATGTATTGCTGGGGGCGGGGGGTGAGGGAGAAGGGAGGAGAGGGAGAGAGGAAGAGAGAATAAAAAGAATAAAGGTTTGGGCTAATTTAAAATTAGAGAATATTTTAAAATATCAAGAATACAAAACAAATTGAGAAATGTAGAAAGATAAAGATAAGACTGCTAATATATTAAAAAGTTACAGATATTAAAACATAAAAGCATAAATCATTAAAGGTAGAAATAAAGCAAAGATAAATGTAAAGAAAATGTTGAAAGAAAATCATGAAGCTTTAAAAATAAAACAGGAAAAAGTAAAATACATCTATCCAAAAAATATTCTAGAAAACAGAATTTAAGGCCAATATCTTTAACTTTTTATTTAGATTGGTTGATCCTAAGTTTCATTTCCTGTTACTAGAGTCTAGAGGTTGAACCCAAGTCTTCCTAAACGTGGAGTTATGTAATGAATGCTCTTTAGAGTTAAAAGAGGTATTCCATCAGTTCTCTTAACAGCTTATTCTTTCAAAGCAGTTTTGTGATTCCAGTTATCTGTATTGAACTGTCCACTAAGTAGCACAGGAAATCAACTTGGAGCTTGGGATAGCCCTACCAGTGGAGCGCCCCAGTGGCCCTTGCATTCTTACAAGCCACAAAAGAAATGGGTCCCTGTCCTTTGAAGTTCAAATTACAACTAGTAACAAAGGGGAAAGCAGTCCATTCTATGCTGTCTTTACTAGGCTTACAGATACAGTGCTTACCATTTTGATGACAATAACAGAATCATTCTACGTCAGTTCTGAAGTTTAGCCACGTGTTTTTAAGAAAGAATAGGAAAGGAAATTCTTCATAATATTCAAAGTAAAATTATGAGTCAATTATCACAGATAACGGAAACACAATAAACCAGACTTAGCCTTGCATGTATTGGCCTAGGCAACAAGGCCAAGAAAGACAGAAAATTTTGCACACATCACAAGATTACAAACCAAAGCACCATATCACTGGAAGATATGTCTAAGTTTAGAGTGACAGCACACCCCGAAAGCTAATCTAAACAACTATGTTCTATATTTGGATTCCTTGTGGAATATTTTTTCCCTTTTCCCAGAATATCAGGCATAACACAAACTACATAGTTGGAGCCAGACATGGCCCCATCAGGTAAAATTTGGGGGAAAGTATATGGGAAAGCTTGCTCATTAATGGCTTGCCTAGACTGAGAAAATAGAAAACGTCATTTCCCAGTAGTGTGTATTTAGCCACCCTCACCACCAGTAAAATCATTTCTTTTTTCCAAGACCTAAAGGGGTCAAGCAACACCCAAATGATTAGTGCCATTTAAAGAGGCTGAAAGCTTTGCAAAACAGCAGCAGGCAGCACGTGAGTCAGCCAGGGACACTGGGACACTGAGAAGCCAGTTTCAGAGTAGCCAGTTTGGCCTTTCCTTCTGCAAATGCTGTCAATTTTGTTCCCAAATCACTAAAGTTCATCCTCAAGGTTGGAAGAGCTCAAAGAAAATCTCGGTCAGCGTTTTTTGTGATTTAGGAAATCTAGCTTACACCGTATAAAGAAAAGGTGCTTCTCTCTGGAACACAGCCTGGGCGAATCAGAAGACATTACTCCTCCTATCAAATAGCTGAAATGTGAGCACAGATTTAGAAAAATATCACTGAAATGTGAGCACAAATTTGGGAAAATATCATTCGATTTGCTCTGAAGCTAGGTATCAGAAAAAGTGTAGTCTCTACCTCTCATACAAGTTTTAATATACCGTGCGGACACCACTGAGTTAACTGAACAACAACAATTATGTAACTAATTTACTAGGTTATGTTGGGAAAATCCCTGAGAGGAGGAATCAAAGAAACTCAGTTCTCTGCCCACACTATTAAGGTAGCATGCATGGCTGGGTGGTTAACTGACTTGTCAACCTGCATGGTCTGAAAGAACTATTTTATCTATAGGATAGATGTTCAACTATACGGGACTCTTAAACTGCAATCAAATTCCAGAAAATAGGCTGCAGAGAACAGCCTTAAATGACAAGCCAGGAAATAACATCAAGAAGTTCATTTTTCAATGGCGATAGTTCAGACATTGCTACCTTGTCTCTTAGATGTATACAGTCCTCAGAAGGTAAGTGACATGAAAGATCATGATCCAGACTCTCAGTAACCAGGATTAAAAAAGCAAATAAATGATGGGACCTGACACAAATCTGTCTTAATCAAAATAGTGCAGACTCAAAAGGAAGGACCTAATAGAGAACAATAATAGAAGTTTAAAAACTCACTGGCAAAGAAAGACAAGTGTATTAATCCACTCCTTCACTTGACATCATGAACCCCAAAGTTGATAAAAATGTCTCCTTGCTCCCATTCTAATCTTAGCACTGTGTTGAAAATAATGAAGGAAATGAGAAGTGGGTATGATTTTTTAGCAGCTTTATCATCACCACCACATGACTAGGCCACTTAAGAGAAATGGGTGACCCAAGGAAAGGAGAGTAAGAAATTGTTTATCAGTAAAAGGCTCACTCTGTAAATTCTGGATTATACCCCAACAGAGAATCATAATAGAGGGCAAAAAAAGAGTCATACAATTCGATCAAACTCTGCCTGAAAAAACAATGTCTACATTCTGCTAAAAGAATCAAAATATTTATTCCTGAAGATTTCTCTAAGTGAGATTGGAAGAATCGGAGGATTTGCCATGAACAGATTTAGATTTTTAAAGAACAAATAAGCCGCCTCATTAGAGAATAAACAGTATTGAAGAACAGTGTCACAGGATCCCACTGATATTTGAAAGCAGATTGTTTCTATGAAATCTTTCATAAGCCAAAATGGTGTAAAATTAAGAAGTAATTACAGTAGGCCACACCTTACTAACAGGTGCACAAAATAAAATAAACTGCAGATGCTCACAGACACAGTTCAAAGCCACGGTGGTTGGATACTGAGTGTTGTTCCCCAGGAAGAAGCTTGGGGTGCCTCTGCTGGGGTGTGCACTGCCTCTGTAACAACTCACTGCAAAACAAACACTGAAGATTATTTTCAATTTTTGCCTTTTTTGGTAAAAGCAAAAATCCTGTGCAGATTTCTTGCTGTTAGCCAAAATAGATACTAATGTAGGTCTTTCATAAAAGTCAAGCGACATAAAACAAACTTTCAAAAGGCTGGAGGTATCTACAGTTGCAAGAGTAAGACCAGTGGAGAGATGGAGAGACTATTGCAATCATCCAGGAGAAGTAATTAGCCTCTAATTAAAATAAATAAATTTAAATTAAAAAAAAAAAAAAAAGAAAAATGGTGGCAGCTCAGACAGGAGTACCAGGCAATGTCGACAAGTAGTCTGGGGATTTACTCTGAAGGCAGAACTGCCAACAGGATTTGTCAAAGGATTACATACAGGATACAAAAGAAGAGGAGAGTCAAGAATGATCCATCCCAGTGCTTTTGTCATGCGAAATCTGGCAAAGAGTTTTGTACTTAGTGCAGTGGTAAACAATGGGTAGAAAGCAAGATAACGAGGAAAAAGAATCAAGATTTGTTTGGACGTTAAATTTGACGTGCCTATTGACATCTAAACAGAAACATCATTTAAAATATCTACATGAGTCTGGATATCAGGGGAAAGGCAGGGCTGGGGATATAAATTTAGGTCATATGCATATGGATGACATTTAAAGTCATAAGACTGGATGAGATCATCTAACAAGCAAGCTTAGATATACAGAAAAGAGGCCCACTCAAACATTTAATCAGTAAGATCCAAAGAGGATATATACAGCAAAGACTGGGAAGGTATAGCCGGTGAGACAGGTAAACAAAGAAACAACAAAACCGAGACACCATGGGTGCACTGGAGGTCCAGTGAAGAACCTGTTTCAGGAAAGGGGGCACACTGCGTCAAACGATGCTGCAGGACTAAGAATGGGAAATATTAAGGACTGGTCACTGGATCTGGCAACACAGAGGTCATTGGCAACCTTGACAATGAAAAAAAAAACTGTCATAAAACATACATGACATAAATATATCCCATATATTGGGATATAATATTGCTTGCACCATCCAAACCTACTCATGATTAATGTTACTTGAAACAACTTCTCCAGAAGGAGATTAAAAGAAAAAAATGGCATTGCTACTGATAAGACCCCAATAAAAGATAAGTTTATTTTACCTATCAAAAATGTCTTATTCATAACAAAATAAGGGTTTTAGCATAATATTACTACAAACATTAATACTAAAGAAAATAGCCAATATACCCTCTCATGCTCATTTGAAAATTAAAGCTTTAAATTGGATATACTACACAATAAAACTCTTCACGTGTCCTTTTGTTCATTGACTCTCCTCACAAAATCCAGGCTTTACACAACAACCCTGTGTAAATCAAGCTCTGTAATCCCATCCTAATAAAAGCACCTAAGTATAAGGTTCTTATATTAAAAACAATGTAACATTGAAATACAATTTAACTAAAATTTTAGAAAAACAGACCCATATTAGATTCCTTTTCAAAATATCTGGGCCTATCTTAGTCCACATACACATTAAAAGAAAAACACTTTTAACTACAATGGAAACTTCCATAAAACAGTTTAAGATACTCCACATGTAAGCTATTATCTTATACACTTACCCCCAACTTCTCTTTTATGTTAAGTTATAAGTCAAAATCATAACAAAGATAATATAATCACAGGCAGGTTAGAAACCCATGACAATGTAAAGATTTAAAACAAATCTCATTAATGAGTTCACCAGCGTTTAGAAAATCACTGGCATATTTGTCCAACTAATACAGAAAAAAATCAATACAACTATATAAAGATTATATATATTGCCAAGGTGTTTAAATAAACCTGAACAAATTAAAAGGTTTGATATGTTAGGGTAATAGGAGTCCAAGTGGTTTTTCTTTTAATTTTAGTGATTTTTTTTTTCAGTGTATTACTTTGTCATACAATAACATTTGTAAGTAAATAAACACGGGGTAGTGGGTGAGGAGAGTGTATGGTGGTCTTAAGGCTGTTAACAGGTAGCAATGTCTTTCTTTTTCTTCCATTAAATGGTATAATTCTTCTTTGCTGCCTGAAGCTAGATTGGCTTTAGCCAATAGTTAATGGAAGCTTGAAGAATTAGTGTGTGTTTCCCCATATTTTCTATTTTCTCTGCCTTTGCAATGGGCAATGCTCCAGAGAGAGGCCACTCCATCAACATAGGTTCTAGCATTAGACAGTAACGACAATGACAGAGCACAGCTCCCAACTCATTCTTGATGAAAACGTGAGTGAGAATTAAGCCTTGCTTATTGTAAGCTACTGAGATGTAGAGTTTATTTGTCACTGCAGCGTAACCTAGCCTATTCTGACTGATGTAGTGAAAAATAATTCAGTACAAAGGAATTTTGAATAAAGAGAGTTTATATGACTTTCAAAATCACATAAATCATCAACGTTAAAACTGGAGCTCCATTACCAACCTACGATCCTTCAAATTGAAACCTGAGTGATTGGCTTTACATGAAAAAGTCATATATTTTTCCAAATAGGAAACATGATTTTTAAGTTTAAAAAGCTCACCTTACTGTTGTGAAATAAAAGAATGTTATATGCGTGAATAAGTCTTAAATTGCCACAATTATAAAATTGTCACTTTTGAGTAAAAAATAATGCCACTAATAGAAACTTCCTTTCTACCAGGTAAGTCTCTTAACTTTATGCTTGAAAATAAAGCTGATCATTTGCTCAATAAAATGCTCAACCTTTGGGCATAAGTTTTGTTTAATCATTATAAATTAGATATGATTTTACTAAGGATATTTTCAAATAAAAATATAAAATGCTTCATATTTTTAAATGAAAACACTTTCTGGCCAAAAGATCACTTTGATCATGTTTCAAAATGCAAAACAAAATCTGTTAAAAGAATAATATATAATTAGGTAAAATGAGAATTAAAAGGCACAAGCTTATATTTCTCAAATATTTAAACTCTGCCCCAAGAAAAATGTCATTCAATCCATATAGATCAGATTTGCACTGAAATATTTCTTAGTGACTAAACAACAACAAAATAATTTTGAACTAAGCGCGAGCCTATAGACATCATTTTAATTCAAGAACAGCTAAATGTATTGTTAAAAGCTTAAAATTCTTCATCCACAACATATGTACAGTCCAGAATGAAGGAATATGTTTTGAGATTTCTCTAGTAATCTTCATAGAGTACTTTTTCAAACTACCTATGGAATCAGTGAAAAGTACAACACAATTTGTCACAAGTTGTGCCAGACCAGGCAGTAGCAAGAAGAAAAATTAAGGGAGAAAGAAACAGATTAATATGTTTCAGGTGCTACAATGTTATTCATATTTAGGTCAGGAACAACCAAGTCCAAATCACTGTAAGGAAACAAAGACAGTGGATTTTAATAGAAATTTAAATTTCAAACAAATTAACACTGGTTAGATGTATTATTCTGACCAGCACTGGACCACAGTTTAATCTCTAGATGCTCTACAGTTTATATAAATATGGTGTTCGTTTGACTTTCCTCTATTCTGATGAGGTTCTGGGATCTAGAGTGTGAATATATTTGTTTATTGATCACAGAAGGTTTTTAAAGATAGCACAACCAAGTTCAAATCCAGTGGGCCCATCACATGTAAGACTTTAGATCTCACCTTAAATATCCCTCCAATGTGCCCCATTTAAACACACAGCTTTACTTACAGTATACCTGAAAATACTTTTCAACTCAGTGCTGGTGAACACTGAGAATGAATTACTGGCCATATACACATGCACAGCTGTAAACATGCCCTTCATATTGGGCATGATTTGGAGGAAAAACCATTCTAGACAGATGTCTGCTCCATGGTTTTTAATAATATGTGATACCATCCGCACTTTTTACAATTAAACCCTTGAAAACTGGGAGACAGACAAAGAAACCCAAACGTGAAGAGCATTCATTAAAAGATGTAAGTAGCCAAGATCTGGGCTGTTTTGTTTCAATCTTCTTTATCCTGTTGAAAACAGGAAAGCCTCCTGTCATGCAGGCTCCAGGATTCTCAGGGCCCAATAAAGGTTAGTGACATTTTCAATTCATCTTTGTTTTCATTCTTCTAATCATGAACCCTGTGCCAGCCTGAGAAACCAGCTGAGCATAATCCATAACCTTTTGCAAGTGAAACATTAACTCACAGCCCGTTCTGATGTCTTTTTAATGTAACCGCAAAAGCAAAAACACCCGTAATATACACAATTAAAAAAAAAAAAAAGTAGTCAAATAAGAAAGTTCGTTGAAACTTTTACAGGACAAAGTTTCACCTACTTTAATGTGCAAGTATCATTCACTAACACAAACTCCAGCCTAAATCAAGGACAAATAGAAGTACAATAACCAAAGTAACATCCAAATAGATAATCGAGAAGAAATTTTTAAAAATTCAATTTTCCTGTCAATTACCAATACAATAGCTATGATATAATAGGTATGAACTACAGAAAATACTTTCTTAGTCCATTATTGGTACAGTTAAATGAATGAGTTTCTAAACTGATTAGAAATATACCACTGCTTAGTTTTCTTTAATACCCATACCCACTGCCTTATAGGGTGCTCAGGAACATGGACTATTAGATTCAATATAAATTACAAAATATAATATGAGTCCTAATCATTTCATTGATGTTAATACTTTACCAACCTGAAATTGGGTCTTCAAAACCATCTTCTGAGAGAGAATGAACATAATTTCTGCTGGAGAGTACATTACTATCCAAGGATCTACAAATCTGGCTTTGCCATTCCATTTGTGACTCTTTGAATCAGGAAATTAAATGGAACGAATGCCAACAACTAAAGGACACTGAAGCAGCAGCTAATAAGCAGAATTCAACTGAATTACACAATGGGGAGGCACTGGACCTGAAGAGTCAGCTCCAATATATGGACAATATAAGACCAGCATTTATGCCAAGAAGTGCTAATTTCTATTCTGGATCAAGAAAAGATAGTCTATGAAGATAGTATACAGAACAAGACATGATTTCTTCATCGGAGATGACTACCTTGGCAGGTCAAGGGGAGTCTTCTGAAAGTATAAGATCAAGAAACATACAGACTGTGAAGGTTTACATTCTTCATTCCTACATCTTCAACATGCACAGACATCGCATCAATGGCTGAAAATAATCCAGTGAATGGAACACAACCCAGTTTGAAGGAATCAGGAGGAGAAGGGCAGAAATGGAACAGGGATCTTGGTCTTTATTAACTCTGATTTCATTAGCTCTAATTGCCTCATTATTATAAACATTATTATATTCATATTTGTTTCATCTCAAACTAATTTAATTGATAGAATTCTGTGTCCTTGCTATTATATGATACAATTAGCTCTCATTAGTTCACATTTCACTCATTTTCTCCTGACTGATTGCACTACATACTAATGCTCACTAATATCAATATGTAATGTAATCAGTCAGGAGTAAAACGTGGTTACAGTGTCTCTAAAACGATCACACTTATCATTCTGATTGTCTTCAAAGTACCAATATCCCTTCTAGAATTTCTTTCTTAATAATGTCAAATTTGCTGTTAATAATAAAAATTTTTACCAAAGTTATTGACACATTGATTAACCATTTAAGTAATTCAAGAGAGTGGGTTATTAATAAATTTAAAAAGACAAACTGTCATTTGCTTATGTAGCCTTTAAATCACAGCAAATGAAACATCGATTATTTCTTTTGTCTCCTTCTGAATCATAAGGTTTTCCTTTCCTCTTCCTAATCTTTCTGATGTCGCTGTTAGGATCCTTCTGTGGCCATGTGGAGAGCTTCAGGAAAGCGAGAACTTGCAGCTGATGCTTTCCATGGGAGTTTAAGAGGTCCCTCAAATTGTGCTACTATTAATTTGCCCTTTGAGTGTCTACAGCAGGGAGTCATAAAGACAGAAGCAAAGCACAGAGATTTGTCTGATTATTACATCAGAAATGCTAAAGATGAAAAGGGAAGAAGAGGGCAAAAGGCTTTTTGTAATGAATTTTATAAAACCCATTGGCTTTCAGTGGAGCCCATTTGGAAATGCCTTGCTACGCTGCTCAGATAAAATACACAGAGAACTTACATTCTCCCTCCGGACTATTTTAGCAGTATTACTTAGAATGTAAACTTGTACATACATTTATAAATAAAACACTAGCTGCTCTTTTTTCCTCCACCAAGAATTATACCCTATGTTTTCCTACTAAACTATGAATCATTCTGAGAGAAATAATGGCACAACAAACTCAACTGTATTATCCCTCTGAGCAAAGCTCCACAACAATACATGTATTTAACAGTCTTTTCAACTGGTCTTGAGCAAGATCATAGGTTTAAAAAAAAGAGAAAAAAAAAAAAAAAAAAAACACTGAATGCCAGAAAATTTAAAGCAGATGGCTTAATGGTTTTGATTTTTGAGAAGTTTAAAACAAAAATCATTTAAAGTAAATTAAAAAAAAAGAGGATGTATCTACATTACTTTTGCCAAGCTAAATCCTACCTCAAATAATGGCAGAAGACATTTAAATACCAGAGTTGCTATAATAATCCTTGTTTGAATCATGGTTTCCGTGAACTGGGTTAAGCCTTTAGACAGAAACTAATTGCTACAAACACTAATTTTCAAGTCCCTTTTGTTTCCCTTTGCAGGCACCTCTGGACGCAGAAGGTACCCAATTAGCAGAATTCATGGTCCTGATTGTGTATTGTGGGGCTAGTGTGTGAGCTGTATAAACACTGTTGATTACCATTCCTCTGTAATGGCTGATTTTTTGATTGCTTAATAAGGCCATCTATTCTGCATCAGGGCCTGGCAAAGCAGTTGGTAAAATCAGTTAGGTCACTTTTTTTCTGGTCCGAGTAGCAGGAGGAGTCTGTGATGGTAGCAGTTGACTAAAAACATAATTACAGGCTATTTAATCGCATCTGTTTCCCCACTTAACATTGTTTGTTCAAGTTAGACATAGTTAAGTAAATCAAAAGGACAATAACTGCAAAAACACGAAAAAATTACTATTACATGGTTAAAACTCTAGGGTTTGGTGTAATTACAGAAAACATAGCTTGCAGTGATTTTTTTTAAGGTACTAATTTTTATTAGCTTCTATACACACATTTTGCTTATTTGATTGTTGCTAGTTTTTTAGGATCTTTTTTTTTTAAGATTCCATGTTTATGTAAATAAATATTTGTCTGGCTGGACTGATTTCATGTGAAGGGTCCTACAGGGATGATATTGTTTATTATGATGATTTTATGTGCTCATCCAGTGTTATAATTAGCAGTCAAGTAACTCCTATCCTGTTTTGTGATTAATAACTAATCCCATAAACATACCTTTTACTACATAGGATTGTCTAATGGATGAGTCCAAGTGAGTGTCGTACCCAAGGGCACCGCCATTCACTCTGAGCTGCCCCTTTCCTCCTTCTGAGTACCATACCTGTAATTTATCAATAATGCAAAACTGCTCTACAATCAAAGGGATGAAACTGAAAGGCACCCAGACGGCAGGAGCTGCCAACAGGCATCAAGCCCATGTTCCGATGCCACTGAGCAATCCGCTGAATCCAGCAAGGATGGTGAATCAATATCAGGTCAGATAAAACGAGAAGCAGCTGCTCTCAGAAATGTACACCGTGCTCAGTACTGCACATAGCATGTTTGTAAGATGACTTACAGCCACATAAGGCAGGTACTTTCTTAAGCAGTCCACTGGATATGTTTTAGAATAACTGTCTTTTGTGAGTGGACACAACAGAGAAAGCTGCCTTTTGCAGCCACCCACCAAGACTGCTACAATCTGATGCTTAACAGAGAAGGACTTAAAACAGAGCCACCCTCAACTCCCAGGTTATCTGAAAAGGATTCAACAGAACAGCTCTCTGCAGGGCCTTTGGGAAAGGAGGGTCATCTCCCTGCAAGTGCAATTGTCTTTTTAAAAGATGTTTCTCAGGACAAGATCACAGTTTCAATACCAATTTTAAATGAAGCAAGTGTGCTAAGACATTAATATGAGTTCTTGATCACTCACCAGCCTGACTGACCTAAATATATCCAACATGGCAAATACACAACTTAAACTGATTTTAGGATTGTGCATAGGTTTAAGGTTTCTAATGATCTTTTAATGTATTTAATTATATAAAGTGGTGTTGGAGAAGACTCCTGAGAGTCCTTTGGACTGCAAGGAGATCCAACCAGTCTATTCTGAAGGAGATCAGCCCTGGATGTTCTTTGGAGGGAATGATGCTAAAGCTGAAGCTCCAGTACTTTGGCCACCACATGCAAAGAGTTGACTCACTGGAAAAGACTTGGATGCTGGGAGGGATTGGGGGCAGGAGGAGAAGGGGACGACAGAGGATGAGATGGCTGGATGGCATCACTGACTCGATGGACGTGAGTCTGAGTGAACTCCGGGACTTCGTGATGGACAGGGAAGCCTGGCATGCTACGATTCATGGGGTCGCAAAGAGTTGGACACGACTGAGTGACTGAACTGAACTGATCCTGAAGATAACTGGCACAGAGCACAATTACCATATTAATCCAATCTTTCACTGATTCAACAATTCATATAGTTATAGTGCCATCCTATGGGGCAGCATGCTCAGCTATTAGCCATTACTTGTTTCATGTAAAAATATTTATTGAAGGCTTGCTGTATATCTGGGACTGTGCTGAGCAGGTATTGAGGTGTATAAGGACAGAACATTGAAGAAGGCACCGTCCCTGACTTCAGGGAGCATACAATCCAGTGATGGAGACGAATAAATAAGCAAGCACTACAATCTGAGATAAGGTCTTTGAAGGAAACAGAAAATGCCCTGCAATGGGATGACCAGGGAAATATGATTCAGAGAAGGCCCGTAAAGTGATCCCTTTTTAGCTGAAACTTCAGAGATGAGGAGCTGGCCATGTGAAGACCAGAACCTGGTGGATGGTGGGGACACAGAGAATTCCAGGCAGACCAATGACACATGCACAGGCCCCAGGTGGGAAAGATATCTCAGGTCCAAGAGATCAGAAGAAGTTATGTTATGGTTGGTAAGAAGAGAGGATCATGAGATGGGAAAGGAGAGGTGGGCAGAAGAAGACCAGCAAGTCCAAATAAGTCAAGGTAAGGTGTCTGGCAAAAATCTCTAAGTAGGAGAGCATCGTGGTTTGATTGAGATATTAAATTTTTAGAGAGTAACTATTCTGTGAGAGAACAGTCAGAAGGGACAAGATTAGAGTTGGGGGGAACAGGTGGAAAGCTGTAGTTATTCAGGCAAGAGCAGATGATACCTACAATTGGGTGCACAGTGTGGTTATGGAGAGGACGAGGGTGTGGATTGTGAGGATGGGAAGAGGTGAACACATTGGAGAAATATTTTGAAGATAAAATGAATGACTGTCTGTGCATCTTGTCTTTCCAACTAGATCAGAACCTCTTAGAGAACAAAAACCATCTTTACAGTTTCTACATACCCCATCTGCACATTATAAGCTCTTCGAAAACAATTTTTGAAGTAATTGATTTGTCTGAAGTGCCAGACATGCAGCTAGAACTGGGACTCTCACCTTCTGATTTCTACCTCCCTAGCCTTTCCATCAGAGAAGGCAATGGCACCCCACTCCAGTACTCTTGCCTGGAAAATCCCATGGACGGAGGAGCCTGGTAGGCTGTAGTCCATGGGGTCGCTAGAGTCGGACATGACTGAGCGACTTCACTTTCACTTTTCACTTTCATGCATTGGAGAAGGAAATGGCAACCCACTCCAGTGTTCTTGCCTGGAGAATCCCAGGGACGGGGGAGCCTGGTGGGCTGCCGTCTATGGGGTCGCATAGAGTTGGACACAACTAAAGCCACGTAGCAGCAGCAGCAGCAGCAGCCTTTCTATCCCTGGAACCAGTTGGTCTGCCCTGAAGAGAACTTAATGTTGTTAGAACAGGAGTGTGCTAGGGCCTGAGGCATTGCAGCCACAAGCCCAACAGGAAGAGACAGGGTCTTAATGGGACAAAGCCCCAGTAAGGTGGCCAGCAGCCCAACACCTCGCACCCAGGGGCACACACAGACCAGCACCAACAGCTGGAGAGCACCCCATCATATGAGGCAGATCACACCCAAGGGAGGGCTGCAGAGTCAGCCAGACTCTTGCCGGCAGGGTGATCCCTGTGATTCTTTGGTCCTCATCGCAGGAGATCAAAGCTTAGACCTGAAGACAATGCTATCAAGTTTCTGATTTACTTTTTCCTCGTCATAATTAATCGGAAATTGGGGTGACCCTAAGGAGCCACTGTGTAAAGAAGCATAAAGGAAAGGCAGGAATTCACTCAACAAATATTTATTGAACATATTCTACGGCCAGGCACTAGTCTAAGTGCAAGGGTGGGTCAACAAACAAACGTCTCTGACTTCAAGGAGCTTGTATTCTGGTAAGGGATACACAAGAAAACCAAAATAAATAACATATTAGATTAGAAAGAAATGTATGCTATGAAAAAAGATAACAAACCAGGAAGTGGTGGATGGCTCATAGGGTTTGGTTGTTTGGTGGATGGCTCATAGGACTCCAGTGTTTGGCTGGAACACAGGATTTAAAGTAGAAAAATAGAGAAGATAAGATTGAAGGAAAAGAGTGAAGGAATGCAAATTTGCCAAAAGAGATCTTGTAGACGGTGACAATACAGAGCAGCAAAGGTCACAATGATAACAATGGAGAGCAACAGAGGAACAGAATGTACAATTCTAGGGACATTGGAGCTGCAGGGGGCACTGACCCTTTGATTCTTACAAAGCATTGAGATGCAGGGATGAGCTCTCAGTGACTTAGGACTCTGCCATCCTCTTCTCTCCTCCCACTGTTGTGATTCCAGCATCCCCAGACCATCCTGCCTCCCCATGACATATGGTGGTTCTAGAGAGGGCTTCAGATTGAAGCCCTTAGTAGCAGTGCCAATCTGAGTGACAGGTAAGACTGAGGAGTGACTCACCTTGTTAGCATATGAAGTATCTAGAGTAATGAGTTCTCAGGAGCTAATCATCAACCATGCGCAGATGGGCTAAGTGTTTACACACATCATCAAATTTAACCCTCTCAACACCCCTGTAATGTAGGTATCAGCCCCACACAACAGATGTAAAGACCCAAGGTTACACAGCTGGAAAGGATTTCAACCTGTGTGCATCTCACTCCAAAGCCAGTATCCTTTCTATTTTGCCACACATCCTCCTAGAATAGGCTCATCATGAGTAAACAAAAAAGTGAGGGGAAGTCAGAGGGCAGGTTGGGAGTGGGGTGATGGAGAGACAAGTACCACTGTCCAGAGTTAAGAACTCTCGCTGCCGTCAAGAGGGCTGGGGCTGGTGCTTCCATAAGATGTGCTGAACTCGGAGGGTTGGCAGAGTTGATAAGGCAGATGCTGAAGTTTCCAAGGATGATGTCATTAGGTAGTATCAGCTTAAATTCCTATGCAGAGCCCATGTATGTGTGTGTCTGTATCTAAGTGTACACATATACACATTTACACACACGTGTAAGTAAGGCAGAAGAGAGACACATAGACAGATATTAACATTGCTAGAGTTAAAATGAGATCTGTGAGCTAGGTATTCAAGTTCTCCATGACTGAGGATAGAAAAGTGAATCTCAGGGGTGTATTGTGCTTCAGTTTTGAAAGTTACTCAAGAAATTCCAGAAGGGTATATATAAAAACTCCAACTATTAATAAATAATGCATATTGTGGAAGAGGAAAGCAAGAATAAAGCCCATTTGCTACTGAAGACATCAGCAAAAGTATGTATGTTAAATATTGCCAAACCAAGAGAGATCAAACCAGTCAATCCTAAAGGAAATCAACCCTGAATACTCATTGGAAAAACTGATGCTGAAGCTCCAATATTTTGGCCACTTGATGCAAAGAGTCCACTCACTGGAAAAGACCCCAATGCTGAGAAAGATTGAGGGCAGGAGGAGAAGGGGACAACAGAGCACAAGATGGTTCACCGATTCAATGGACATGAGTTCAACAAGCTCTGGGAGATGGTGAAGGACAGAGAAGCCTGGTGTGCTGCAGTCCATGGATCGCAAAGAGTCGGACACGACTGAGTGATTGAACAACAACCAACAGGTAGGAGAGCTGATGCTATTCTCTGATATAGGAAGTCATTGACCAGAGTCTCAACATGACAAATCCCAGGAACGCAAAAGCAGCTCTGAACAATGTCACAGAGAATCTCAAATCCTCTTGATCTATCCTCTTGATTAGAGAATAGATCCTCTTAATCAGAGAATCTTCAAATCTTCTGATCAATCCTCTTGATCAGAGAATAGATCTTTCTGGAGAATGATGATTTCCTCAGTGGCTGTCAAAGTGTGGTTCTCAGACTGGAAGCAAGAGCATCCCCTATAACTTGTTGATACTACAGAGCCTCAGAGTCCACCCTAGGTCTTCCTTATCTGACTCTAGGAGTGGACCTCAGTGATCTGGTCTAACAAGACCTCCAGGTTGAACTTGGTATAGGCTGAAGTTTAAGAACCACTGATTATAATCATTCCACAATATATGTAAATCAAACCATTATGCTGTACAGCTTAGACTTACACAGTGATGTATGTCAATTATTTCTCAATAAAACTGGAGAGGAAAAGAAAAACAGCATCTAAGTGTAAAACTTCCCTCCAAATCAGGGGACAATCTGGAGGCAAGAAAGAAGGGGAGATACTGAACCAGAAATCAGAATTTACTTACAGAAACAATGGGCCCCTGTGTAAGCACATTGTTTTCAACAATTAAATCCTTCTACTAAGACTGTGTTTGGTGAAAACATCAAATATCACTTTCTTAAATCACCAGATAACAGCCCCAAAGGATGCACAAGTTTATAGGTGTTATGAATTGTGTTTAATTTTATTGGACTCAGTTTTTAGGCAAAAAAAGAAACCTAAAATCTTTAACCATAAAATGATGACATGATGTTGCATTTTGTTCTGCAGGAGAGGCTTCAGGTGCAAGGAGCACCAGCAGCCTAGGAGAACATGTTGGCAAGTGGACATGTGTACTAGATGGCAACATGGGGACAAGGACATGGATGTCAGGGTCAGTAGAAGCAACTGAGTCACCGCCATAGAACAAGGAGTCTTTTCAATCAGTACTATCCCATCCCATCCAATTATGACATCACTCGTTCCCACTTCCTCTAGAGCAAGGGTCCCCAATCTCTGGGCCACAGACTGGTACCCCATGAGATCAGCAGCAGCATTAGATTAGAAATAAAGTGCACAACAATCATAATGTCGTTGAATCACCCTGAAACCACCCCCCACAACCCCAGTCCATGGAAAAATTGACTTCTATGAGATCAGTCCCTGGTACCAAAAAGGTTGGGGACTGCTACTCTAGAGGGCAACCATGGGTTTGACTCAGCCAGGGTAAAATAATTAACGCCCGTGGTGATGGCAGCACTTCCTCAAGGAAAGGCTAAGTTGTACCCAGCACGCTCTTTAAGTTGACCTGTCTGACTCTTTGCAACCCCTTGGACTGTAGCCCACCAGGCTCTGTCCATGGGATTCTCCAGGCAAGAATACTGGAGTGGCTTGCCATGCCCTTCTCCATGGAATCGTCCCGACTCAGGGAATCAAACCCATATCTCTTGGTTCTCCCCCACTGCAGGTGGATTCTTTACCGCCTGAGCCACCAGGGAAACGCCTTAAGATGACCATTTCCATAAAACGCTTTTAAGTGATGCTTAAGAAATAAACTTACCCAGAAATACATAAGACAAAAAATATGCTTCTTGGCAATGCCAGATAAACGAAGTCTTTTGTCACTTCTTTCTAATCCTAGAGAAAGAAAGGACAGTGGAAAGAATACTGGGGAGGCATTTGAGGCCCGGCAACTAGTCGTGATGCCAGCAAGCCTGTGACAGGGAGAAAGTTACCAAGCACTTGGATTGTAATTTATCTGGGTAGTTTGCTCGTTTACTGAAGGAGGGGGAATAGGTAAGCTCTAATGTCACTGACAGCTTTAAAAACCCTAAACTATCATGAGTTTACACTTTAGACTCACCCCTAGACCAGAAATTTCTTCCCTTAAAACTATCTCACTTAAGACTTTACAGACTCCCTCAAGAAACCTGTCCCCACTGTATTCTCTATCCTCAGAAGTTAAAGGATTTAACAATTCACCATTAAGTGCTTACCATTCTGAACTTCAAGATTCTTGGAAAAGGAATGTCATACTACATTATTTTTTTTTCCAAGAAATTGTTTAATCTGTGTAAGTTATTTGACTCGGTCATTAGCAATCTTTGTGCCAGGATAGCTCCTAATCAAATTCCGGCAGAATATAAGTACCATTGAGAAGAAAGCATACAGATCTTTCTTCTGAGAAGTACGTATTTTTCTTTCTGGTTGAGCAATGTTATGCAACAAATGCTTCCAACTGGCTTTCTATCAAGGAAAATCATTAAAGATGAAATGCTCTGAGGGACATGATCATAGGAGCCTGAAATGCTTGTAAGTAATTACATTCATGCTGATAATTAGAAGAAATAGTCTGTGTAGTGGATATAGTACAATCACCTTTCACCACTGGTCTTGGACTTGATTTCTCCAAGGAACGCCAAGAAAAGGCTTTATTTAGCAGCAGTTTCTGCTTCACTCAATCCACTTGTTTTGTAATGTAAAAAGGAGAGCCTGAAAAGAGAGAATGGGCACCTTGACATTTTAACTGCTTTGTTTTTAATGAAAAATTTTTTTCTTTGAAGTGAATATAAAGCAGGTATGGGCAACAAGCCAGAAAGTGCTTATTTTTCAACTAATAGCCTCACATGTCCTAAAATGCCTCCATCTAGCCTCTAAAAATGTTCTCATTAGATCCCTCCACAGGTTGGTATAACCAAAAAGCATTTCTTAGCAGCCATAACAGAGGTACAGACATAGGGAAAGCATGTAGCCACCCCCAACCTTAGTGTCAGGTCCCAAGGCTCAGAACTGCAGAATAAAATTAGCCTCCAAAGCCATCACGAGGTAGATGTATACACATCGAAAGAGCAATTTATCAGAACTGGTATTTCTCCCCCAACAGCACACTGACTGGGGCGAACTTAGAATGAAACTGACAGTAATTCCTTTTTTTACAGTGAATTTGTTGCCTGTAATCATTGTGGATGAAAATTTGTTCTAATTTTACTTCTTAATCAAATGGACGTTCAAAGAGCAGAGAGGGTACTAAACCAGAGAGACACTTGTAGGTCCTTAGCCTGCCTAAAGACAGTCAACACAGTGCCTCTCCCTGCTCCTTCACACTCTAGTTTGAATTCCCAGTGGCTTTCTTTCCTAACTCTCGTTTGCTCTCTTCCTTCCCCTTCACTGGCTCCCACTGCTGCCCTTGTTCCTCTGAGTTCCTTGTCTAAGACTCTCTCCCCAGGAGCACTCAGCATCTTTTAGTGACATCAAATAAAGCAGTAAGTAAGCAAAAGTGTTAGTCGCTCAGTTGTGTCTGACTCTTTGCAACTCCATGGACTGTAGCCCTCCAGGATCCTCTGTCCATGGAATTCTCCAGGCAAGAATACTGGAGTGGATAGCCATTCCCTTCTCCAGAGGATCTTCCTGACTCGGGGATGGAAATTGGGTCTCCTGCACTGCAGGTAGATTCTTCACCATCTGAGCCACCAGGGAAGCCCTAACATCAAATAAACCTGGGTGCAGATCTTAGTCTTGCCATCCTCCTTTTGTGTGACTGTGGGCTTCAGTTTCCATGCAACTCTTCCCTCACTGGGTCCACTTGAGGATTAAATGAGAGCAGCTCTCCACACACTGGCAGAAAGCCTAGCTCATAAGGAAGGATGCAAAGAAATTATAGTCCTCCTCTTTTTCTTCTCCTCCAAGCAAATGATTTCATTCCTGTAGCTAGAAAACACTCTGTAGAAAATTCTCCAATACACGAGTATTCCCTAAGGGTGTAGCATGCATATGTGCTCAGTCATATCCAACTCTTTGCAACCCTATGGACTGGAGCCCATATCTGGACACAGATATGCACACAGGAATACCACCAGGTGAAGACTGGACTAATGATGCCACATGCCAAGGAATTTCTAAAAGGTGGCACCAGTGGTAAAGAACCTGCCCACCAATGCAGGAGACATAAAAGACACAGGTTCGATCCCTGGGTCAGGAATATCCCCTGGAGGAGGACACAGCAGCCCACTCCAGTATTCTTGACTGGAGAATCCCATGGACAGAAGAGCCTAGTGGGCTACAACCCATAGGGTCGCAAAGAGTCAGACATGACTAAAGTGACTTAACATGCATGCAAGGAACTTCCAAAAGCTAGAAGAGAGGTCTAGAACAGGCCTAGGGCTTCAAAAGGACACTGGGACACTTTGACCCTGGACATCTTGCCTCCAGCACTATGAGACATAATTTTCTGTAGGTTAGGCCACTTGTAGTGTTATATCAGTCCTAGGAAACTAACAACCCACCCTGAGCACCCCCACGCAGCAAGTTCCCCATTTCAGTAGTAAACCATGAGGTCATCTTCCCAGCCACCTGGGTTGGGGTCACCTTTGACTCATTCTTTCCCCTTCCCCTTCTCATCCATTTTACACCAAATCCTTTCAACTCTATCAAGGAAATAACTTTCTCATCTCCTCCTCTTCCTACTGACATGGGCAGAGTTGGCCTCACCCTCTTTCATCAGGCAATACCATAATTGGTTTTCTGACCTTACTGTACTTTATCCTCTTAAACGCTGCTTCCACATTGCCACCAGACTCACTTTTTGAAATCACAGATCACAGGCCTTTAACGGCCCATGCAATCTGACCTCAATCTCTCTTGTGCTGCCATCTTACAATGTTCTCTTTCTAACCTCACCTCTCACCTCCTTATTCCCCACTAAAATGTCACATCTCCATACACCCTGGGTAACTCGCCCATCCCCCACATCTCCTTGCCTATGTGCTTTTGCTGGTGCTTTTCATCTGCTTGGAATGCTCTGTGTCTTCCTCCTTCAAAAGTCAAAATATCACCCTATCTATCAAGGATAGAGACAAGGTAAAAAGAAAAATCTCGGCATTGGTGAGACTCAATCAAAGACCAGCAGTTAGAAGGAAAAGATGGTTGAAATGTTTTCATTTTGATGATCAAGGTCATTGAGGGGGCTTGCTAGGTGATTCAGTGGTAAAGAATCAGCTTGCCAATGCAGAAGACCCAGGACATATGGGTTTAGTCCCCGGGTAGGGAATATTCCCCTGGAGAAGGAAATGACAACCCACTCCAGTATTCTTGCCTGGGAAATCCCATGGACAGAGGAGTCTAGTGAGCTACAGTCCATTAGGTTGCAAAGAGTCGGATGTGACTGAGGAACTAAGCATACAGCATACACATAAATGTCATTGAGTGACTTTCGAACACCTAAATCTCTATGGCTGCAAGACTGTCCTTATGGGTAACAGTATAAATTAGCCAACTATGATAGTATGTCTTAGTTCACGCTTGGATGACACCATCATGTTTGAAACATTGAGTATAAAGACATCTCTGCTCATTCAATGCCAAAACCAAGTAGGAAAAATTCTAGCATGGCTGGAATTTAACAAATGCCTGGAATAAAATATGCGAAGTAAGCAGCCTATTTGCCTAATTACAACAGAAGTTACATTCTTATGCAAGAATATTTCATTAATGTGAAAAATATAAAATCCCTCTTTCTGTACTGTAGGAGGCATTCTATTTTTAGGTTTCATCCTCAAGTCTATGATTTTCCCCCAAATCTTCCAATTATAAGGTTACTAGCATCTTCTTCTGGAGAAGGAAATGGCGACCCACTCCAGTGTTCTTGCCTGGAGAATCCCAGGGACAGGGGAACCTGGTGGGCTGCCATCTATGGGGTCGCACAGAGTCAGACACAACTGACGTGACTTAGCAGCAGCAGCAGCAGCATCTTCTTCTTTAGCAACATCTAAAGAAGTTGTTTTGCCAAGGTCTCACACTCTTACCATCAGCCTTTCATCCCTCTCTTGAACTTAAAAAAAAAAAAAAAAAATATATAGAAGTTGTTAAATCTAAAATCTAGACTATTCTCCCTGGCCTGGCATGCTACAGTCGATGGGGTCACAAAGAGTCAGACAGTTCAGTTCAGTTGCTCAATCATGTCCGACTCTTCGAGACCCCATGGACCACAGCACGCCAGGCCTCCCTGTCCGTCACCAACTCCTGGAGTCTATTCAAACTCATCTTCATTGAGTCGGTGATGCCATCCAACCATCTAATCCTCTGTTGCCCCCTTCTCCTCCTTCCTTCAATCTTTCCCAGCATCAGGGTCTTTTCAAATGAGTCAGTTCTTCACATCAGGTGGCCAAAGTATTGGAGTTTCAGCTTCAACATCAGTCCTTCCAAGGAACACTCAAGACTGATCTCATTTAGGATGGACTGGTTGGATCTCCTTGCAGTCCAAGTGACTCTCAAGAGTCTTCTCCAACACCACAGTTCAAAAGCACACAACTTGGCAAATGAACAACACTATTCTACCAGCCTGAGTCTCTATATAAGCTGTAGAATCCAGCTGGAATTCTTTCTAACACTCTGACCAACTCCAAGGCACAGATTCAAGTTACGTCGTTATCTCTGGAACCCTTGAATAAAAATCTAACATATACGTACCTTACATGAACACACAAAAAAGCTCTGTCACTCACATTCTAAGCAGTACAACTGAATCTCAGATTCAACCCTACACCTTCCAAATTGAAATCCAATCACTTTCCCATGGCAGGAAATGAAACCATTAATATTGTCTAACTCTTGGCTCAACCCTTCCCCAACACATGCAGTGTGTGTGGCCTGTGTCCCCACTGTACCCTCCATTGTAACCTCCCAGTTCCTTCATGATTCAACACCGATAATTCCCTTCTGCCATTCTGGCAAGGGGCAGGGGGTCACGGTGGGGGTGGAGACACAGAAGAAAAACTGTTTTCAGAAGTAATTTTACAAAGCAGCATAGTCAAAGTGGCAAAACATAACTATTTATAATAATTATGATAATAGAGCATTAATACACCGTTGACCTTTGAGGTCCAAAGAGAAGCTTTTAGCCCACGAACATGAACTAGCGAACAATGAATTTTAAAACCTCAAGCTCTTCTCACACTCCCATCCCTGAACCCCATGCCAACTGCTCGTTTCCTCTTATTTGTTCAAGTAGAGGGAGCATTCTGAGCTTAAATTAGGTGCAAAATAAAGCAGACATTCTATTAACTGCAAAATTAAAAGCCCTTCGTTGGAGGAGGATCCACCATTTCACACTCACCACCCCCTGACTCCCTGGCACGTGGAGCCTGCCTATGTTGGCTGTGTGTGCGCTCTTTCTTCATCCCTAGTCACGTAGTCATCAAGGTGGGAGGAGTACTTTTTCATCCAGTGAATTTTAGTCATTTCATTTTTTAACTCAATGTTTTTATCTTTTATTTTTTTATTTTTTTTACAGACTATGCTTCCACTGGTAGTTTTTAAATGAGTTTTTTGAAGTTTTTTTCTAAGTTTCAAATTCAGTTTCTCTCTGAAGTGAAACAGACCCTGTTTGCCAAATTGCAATCTCCTGGTCCATTTGCACAAAGGCCTTCACAGAAACACCAGAGAAGCAAATCTGAAGTGTGCTTTCCCCCATGCTGAGGCATTCTCAAGCAATTCCCACCTAAACACACCACCACACACACGCACCACACACACATCACACACACCACACACACCCCCGCCCTCAGTGGCATATTTAAATGCCTCTAAGCTTTTAGAGTCATTTGGCTGAGACTCCAAATGGTATTGGATTTCACACCCAACACTTAATTTTCTAGTGTTGAGGACAGAAATCCAAATATGAAAATTTTTAAATTGCTCGGATTTGAACATAAGCTTACGTCAAACCTCTTACTGCCTCAATAGGCCTCTGTTGATCCATAAAGCTATTTTCGCTTTTCTTCACTTCTCTTCCTACCTGTTGATGGGTGAAAATTAAATACAAGTACTCTGTTTAAAAAGACAACTATGTTATTGTGCTTAAAGCACTCAGAAATGGTTTATTCATTTCCAATCTTTCATTCAAATTTACTTTCTCCAGTACAGTGGGGCAGGTTCTTTATTTCTCTCTGTCCTAGACCACAGGCACCTAAATTACAAGAATTAGTTCTAAGAGGGCATTTAACAGGACTGAAGTTTGCTTTCATACCCTACTCTACATCAAAGCACCAATCTTCAAGGGCTGACTATATTCCTATTATACAAGTTAATGAATCGTTCTACATTTTCTAATATCTTCAGTTTTAAATGCAACAATATCCTCATATAAAAACACTGGGTCATCTGTGAAGGATGTTGAAACATTCAGTGCATGAGTTGTCATTGCAAAGCATGAGATTGTGTATGCTTTGAACTTACTAAGATTTCACTTTCCTGTAGGAAATTGAGTTGGCTTTCTTTCTATAAAACAAATGAAATGGACTCATATGAGCACAATGTGATAATATTATATCTGAAAAGGAGACAAATGTAAAGGATAAAAACTTTGAAACCAAGAGTTTAAAATGAGACTGTTGAGAAATAACATGGTATGTATTATTATCTCGATTTTGCACAAGGATATCAAAGTTCAGCAATAGGACCAACTAGATAATTGCAGGGCCCTGTGCAAAATGAAAACGCAGGACCCTGTGTTCAAAAATAATCAATAATTTCAAGGCAGCAGCAGCAGGGCACTAAATTAAGTGTAAGCCCCATGCAACTGCTGCTGCTGCTGCTGATGCTAAGTTGCTTCAGTCGTGTCCGACTCTGTGCAACCCCAGAGATGGCAGCCCACCAGGCCCCACCGTCCCTGGGATTCTCCAGGCAAGAACACTGGAGTGGGTTGCCATTTCCTTCTCCAATGCATGAAAGTGAAAAGTGAAAGTGAAGTCACTCAGTCGTGCCCAACTCCCAGCGACCCCATAGACTGCAGCCCACCAGGCTCTTCCATCCATGGGATTTTCCAGGCAAGAGTACTGGAGTGGGGTGCCATTGCCTTCTCCACATGCAACTGCTAGATTGCACATATATGAAGATATTCCTACTCAGAGAAATTCAATAACTTGCGTAAGATCAAGAACTAATAAGCAGGTGGAATTTGAACCCTGGCAGCTTGACTTCAAAATTCAAAACTCCCACTCTTAGACACAACAGTAAGCACCATTCAGGACTTCCCTGGTGGTACAGGGAATAAGAATCCATCTGCCAATGCAGAGGACATGGGTTTTATCACTGGTTGGGGAAGATTCCACATGCCGAGGAGCAATTAAGCCTGTGTGCCACAACTGCTAAGCCTGAGCTCTAGTAGGGTCCGCAAGCCATGACTACTGAGCTTGTGTGCCTCAGCTGCTGAGCCCATGCACCCTAGAGCCTATGCTCTGCAACAAGAGAAGCCACCACAATGAGAAGCCCACACGCCACATCTAGAGAGTAGCCCCTATTCTTTGCAAACAGAGAAAGCCCACATGCAGTGATGAAGACCCAGCACAACCAAAAATGAATAATTTTTTAAAAACCACTTATTGGGTGTTTTCTGTGTGTCAAAGATAAAGATCATCTCATAGGTTTGATACAACAGTCTAAACATTCTTATACCCATTTTACAGAAAACAAACTTAGAAAGGTTGAGTCATCTGAACACTGAAGTGGACAGTTGCTATTTTTTGGCTATCCGGCATCCATCACTGCTTCATAAATACATATCAATACCCTTTTGAAGACTTACCTTTGCAGAATGTAAGCACCTTGAGGGCAAGGACATTTTCTTGTTCTTCAACATATTCCCACTGCCTAGAATAGTAGACAATAAATAATAAGTGTTTGCTGACTTAGATGTGTTCACTGTTCTCCCACAATAGCAGTCAAAGTCTTAAGAGTTTTACAAACTCAGATCCTTCCTCACATCACCAGTACAGCAAGACGGGAAAGGCAGCACATGCCCTAAGCTAGAATTCTCCCGGAACATTACTCTTTAGTAGGGTGCCAAAAACACAGAAATGGTAGACCCTGATCATTCCAATGTTCCTGGCCTGACAAGTATAGTGAACCATGCTTTTTGTGCAGGTTCTATCTTAACACTAAGCCTCTCTCTCTAGCCTTCTCATTACACATATGATACACACAAGAGCTACTCATTACATGTATCTAAGTCAGGGGCCCCCAAGGCTACCCCCAGTTTTGAGGATTTGCCAGAAGAACTCACAGAACTCATAAAACCTGTTATATTCATGGTTATGGTTTATTACAGCAGAAGATATAGATTAAATAAAATCAACAGGGAAAGAGGCACACAAGTGGAGTCGAGGGGAAAACAGTGGCAAGCTCTCCGTTAATTTTTCACAGTTGAGTTGCAAAGACAATGCTTAACTCTCCTCCCAGTGCAGGTGACAGTACCAGCCAGGGAAGGTCACCAAGGAAATGGCGTTGGTGTCTAGAGTTTTTACAAGGGTCAGTCATATAGGCATGCAACACCTGACCTGAGCTACTCAGTCTGCAGACCCAAAGTAATACAATGCAGCCCAAGTCTTCAGGCAAACAGAAATGTTATTCACTGTAAGTCACGTTGTTGGCATTAACTGTCCGGTTGAACTGATACAGCGTGACCCAAGGCCTCAGAAATACAAAAATACTCTTTTCAGGCAGGATCTTCCAAGGACTCAGAGTAGTCATCTTCCAGGAACCAGTCAAGGGCAGCCCTTCTGAAGACAGATCTGTATTGAAAGGAGCAAAGCTTCAGCAGCCTGGCTCTACTGAGCTAACTTGCACTGCACAACAGCCAATAAACCTCTTTCCTTCAATTAGCTAGAATCGATTTCTGTTGCTTGTGCTCATGTTGATGTTTGACAGAAAACAACAAAATTCTGTAAAGTAATTATCCTTCGATTAAAAAATAAATTTTTTAAGTCCCACTTATATACTAAAAAAAAAAAGAATCTATGCAATCACACAGCTACTAATTATAAAACCAAAATGTCCATTCGGGTCTGCCAGATTGTAACAACTACATCTCTAAGAATTGGGTTTTACACTGTGGTGTCCTAAATGACTGGGGCGGCAGGAGGGGGCGGATGGTGCGGGGAATATATGTATATGTACAGTTGGTTCATTTTGCTCTGCAGCAGTAGCTAACAAAACATTGTAAAGCAACTATACTCTAATAAAAATTAATCAATTGGTTTTTACAGGGCGTCTCTTGGGATAAGAACTTGTTACCTAGATCCCAATCATTATAAAATTTAAGGTATAACTCTGCAGTCCTTCTTATTACAATTCACCCTAAAGAAAATAGTGAATACACACAAATTTACAAATATATTTTTTACAGCACAAAATGAAAAACAATCTATACTTCTAACTAACAGATGATTGGTTAAATCAGAAGTTGGCAAACCTTTTCTGTAAAGGTCTACACAGGAAATACTTCCAAATTTGCAGCAATACAGTTTCAGTTGCAGCAACTCAACTCTGCCTTTTTAGGGGTAAAGTAGCCACAGATAATACACAAACAAATGAGGATGGCTACGTTCCAATAATACATGAACAGAGTCGGGGAGGGGGTGGGGTACGGGGGCAAGATTTGGCCTGTGGGTCAAAGTTTGCCAACCCCGGGATTCAGTTCAGTTCAGGTCAGTCGCTCAGTCATGTCCGACTCTTTGCAACCCTATGAATCACAGCACACCAGACCTCCCTGTCCATCACCAACTCCTGGAGTTTACTCAAACTCATGTCCATTGAGTCAGTGATGCCATCCAGCCATATCATCCTCTGTCGTCCCCTTCTCCTCCTGCCCCTAGTCCCTCCTAGCATCAGGGTCTTTTCCAATGAGTCAACTCTTCGCATGAGGTGGCCAAAGTACTGGAGTTTCAGCTTCAGCATCAGTCCTTCCAAAGAACACCCAGTACTGATCTCCTTTAGGATGGACTGGTTGGATCTCCTTGCAGTCCAAGTGACTCTCAAGAGTATTCTCCAGCACCACAGTTTAAAAGCACCAATTCTTCAGCACTCAGCCTTCTTCACAATCCAACTCTCACATCCATACATGACCACTGGAAAAACCATAGCCTTGACTAGACGAACTTTTGTTGGCAAAGTGATGTCTCTGCTTTTGAATATGCTATCTAGGTTGGTCATAACTTTCCTTTCAAGGAGTAAGCGTCTTTTAATTTCATGGCTGCAGTCACCTTCTGCAGTGCTTTGGAGCCCCCCCAAAAAATAGTCTGACACTGTTTCCACTATTTCGCCATCTATTTCCCATGAAGTGATGGGATGAGATACCATGATCTTGGTTTTCTGAATGTTGAGCTTTAAGCCAACTTTTTCACTCTCCTCTTTCACTTTCATCAAAAGGCTTTTTAGTTCCTCTTCGCTTTCTGCCATTAGGGTGGTATCATCTGCATATCTGAGGTTATTGATATTTCTCCCGGCACTCTTGATTCCAGCTTGTGCTTCTTCCAGCCCAGCGTTTCTCGTGATGTACTGTGCATGTAAGTTAAATAAGCAGGGTGACAATATACAACCTTGACGTACTCCTTTTCCTATTTGGAACCAATCTGTTGTTCCATGTCCAGTTCTAACTGTTGCTTCCTGACCTGAATACAGGTTTCTCAAGAGGCAGGTCAAGTGGTCTGGTATTCTCATCTCTTTCAGAATTTTCCACAGTTTATTGTGATCCATACAGTCAAAGACTTTGGCATAGTCAATAGAGCAGAAATAAATGTTTTTCTGGAACTCTCTTGCTTTTTTGATGATCCAGCAGATATTGGCAATTTGATCTGTGGTTCCTATGCCTTTTCTAAAACCAGCTTGAACATCTGGAAGTTCACGGTTCACATACTGCTGAAGCCTGGATGGAGAATTTTGAGCATTACTTTACTAGCATGTGAGATGAGTGCAATTATGCAGTAGTTTGACCATTCTTTTGCATTGCCTTTCTTTGGGATTGGAATGAAAACTGAACTTTTCCAGTCCTGTGGCCACTGCTGAGTTTTCCAAATTTGCTGGCATATCGAGTGCAACACTTTCACAGCATCATCTTTCAGGATTTGAAATAGCTCAGCTGGAATTCCATTATATGATTAAATGTAACACAAAATTATTCTGTTTTTTTTAATTAAGTAGATCTGTATTGCAGATATGAAAAAATAGCTATGACATAACAACCAAGTGAATAAAACATGTGGAATTATACTATACACACAACTTTCAGGGGGAATAAAGATTTGTATATACACAGGTAAAAATGCTGAAATAATATGCATGAGACTATCCATAGTTATCTTGGAAGGCTGGACTTAGGTGGACTTTCATTTACTACAGCATACATTTCTCTACTGCTTGAAATTTTTTATTATAAATGTGTGATATTTGCAATCAGATAGAAAAATTATTTTCAGAAATAAAAGTTGAAGTATCCATCTGGAACACCTATTTAGTCCCATACTAAATTATTCAGGCATCTGATAAGTAAGAAATTCCAAACATAGGATGAATTCTGTATTCAATATAAGACACTCTTCCATCATAGGCATTAAGATGTCATGAGCCCATAAAGTTCCTACCAAGCCAAAGTTCTAGAGAATTCTTTTAGAATCTCAAAGCCACATTCTTTTCCTCTGCCCATCAAAACAAATGTTCCACCGACAGTCTTCTCTCAAAAGGAATAGGTTTTTAACCACCTCAAAAAATACAAGCCCTGGTGAGAAAAGACTTAGATTGTGAGTTTGGGGAAATAATCCTTACTTACAGCTCTGCCACACTACAAATGCATTAGTGAGTGAAAGTCCTTCAGTCACGTCCAACTCTTTGCGACCCCATGGACTGTATAGTCCATGGAATTCTCCAGGCCAGAATACTAGAGTGGGTATCCTTTCCCTTCTCCAGGGGATCTTCCCAACCCAGGGATTGAACCCAGGTCTCCTGTATTGCAAGCAGATTCTTTACCAACTGTGCTATGAAGGAAGCCACATAACAGTCAAGTATTCATATTCCATTTCTAAAATATTTACCAATGCCTGAAATTTCCCAACCTGTTGGAATTAACAGAGCAAAGCACTACTTTCTTGAATTGAATTTATATGCTGCAAACAATCCACATACCGTGAGACACGAAAGACCAATGCTAAGTTTCTTAACTATATAAAAACAGATACGAACCCACACAATCATTTTAACTTCTCTTTTACTACCTTTTTTTTTTTTAATGACTGCTAACTTCACTGATAGTTTACAGAAAAGACCAAAAACCAAGAGCTGGACTCTTTTTCCCCAAACTTTGTTTACTTCCAAGGGGTCATTTTGGACCAGTAGCCGTCATAAGGAAAGCCCAACTGGTCTCACCAGTCACAGCTCCCTAAATGCTGGCTTTTCCCTCTCAACCAGTGTCATGTAATTACAGACCGATAACCCACGTTCCAGAATTACTTGCATTAGATAGTCTAGCTGAAAATGGTCTTAAAAGTGCTTTTTTAACAATTGTTTCTAACTTTTAATGTGTCAAAAAGATGATAGTTTACTATCTCCATGTGATTAACATAAGAAAACTCATTTGTAGATAGCTTGGTCAGATCCAATCAAAGGAAGCCTCCCTTTCTGTTAATTGGATAATTAATGGCATTTTTTAAACTAACTCTGATCCAACTATCCTTTATGCTCACTGGCAGATTGATTATCCACGAAGAAGTTCTGTTATCTGTATTATCCTATTTGGATGAGAAGGAAGGCCTTGGGGACGGGACAAAAGGATTAGCTTTGTTTACTCCCCACTCTACCCTTTCACATTCAGCCTCCTTTGTAAGTTGGCTGTGATTTGAGCCTTAAGAAGAAGGGATGAATCTTGATTAAGAAAAAAATCTTTAATAGAATTAAAGTCTGTTTCAGGCATCAAAAATAGAATTTTGATTATGTCCTTGCATCCATGGTTTCTGAAGGGGAAGAGGGAAATAAACTCTTTGCCCACTTACCTGTATTTATCTGCCAAGCTTCTTTTCTGTCTCACTATCTCCCCACCCCCGCCTCCAACACTCTCATATTCCTATGACTAAAAAACAAAACCATGGGCTGGTTACTGCAACAGTACCATTTATTTGTGTTCTTCAAGCAGCCTGCAACACAGCCAGAAGATAATGGACACCTCATTTATTCAAGCTCTGAATGATCATATTTAATTCCCTGTGACAGCTGTCTTCCCCACATTAGCATTGCAAATAAGTTCGGTTTTGTAATGGCTTTCTATTGAACATGATTCAATTATCTGCCGTCTGTACCAAGGCAGGATACGGTCTTAGTATCTATAGCAATATTTCTGCAAGCTGCTGCTCTTTACACTGCTCACATTTAAGCTGGCTGTTTACCACAATGCTTTCCTTGAACTATATTGAACTCCCTACACTTTCAAATAAAATAAAGAGGAATGAATGTAATTTGAAAAAGCAGTTACTGTGTATATAGATATTACATACCTCCTCCCTTTTCCATATGTAATCAACCTGGAAGCACTCTGAAAAAACTGCTGATTGTCCTGTCTTAAACCCAGATAATAAAATCATTATGGTCAATTAAACGATTAGACAATGCTAGACATGCTGGGGTTCAATGGCTGGTTTTGCATATCACTAACACACTGTTAGGCATTAAGGCGATCAGCCTGACTTCAGAGTCATTTTCATGTAAGGGAGGCAGGAAACCTACACATGGAAGAAAAGTCCTTCGGGGACTAAAGGAAGAATCCAAGGTGACCTGATCTTAGCAAGAGATAAAATGCAGTCCTCTCTTCTCAAAAAATGTACATACAGCTCACTAACTGGCTCCCGCCTCCAAAGTTCATCTGCAGATGTAGCCACCACCTGGGTTTCCATGGGTTCCCTGGCCTTGGCAGCTGTGCAACCAGCGCAAAATGATGAGACAGAAGAAAGAGGCAGCTGAGAAGGGAAAAGGGGCTGCCTATCCAGACTCCACGGGGTGGCATCAAGACCCTGTGTCACCGTGACTCTGAAGCACCTGGGCAGACTGCCCAACACTGATTCATGGTCTCCTAAAGGACAAAAGGTCTCTGGGCTGCTTTTTACATCCCGATCTTAGAAGCACCACCAAGGTGGAGCACGGTGACTTTCCTCCCAGCAAGGAGATATGGGAACTGGCCCGAGGGCTGGGAAGTGGACACTTAGCATCCTGGCTGAGTTCTTTCTCTCCTTGGACTCTGCTGTTCGATTCAGGAATGAGTTAATATGCAAACTTGACTCCACGCAAAAGTCACATGACCCAGCACAGCTTTTCTCAGTAGAAATGTTGGCTTTCTGATCCCCATCTATCTGATCTGTTGGCCTGACTCTCAGCTGGTAGAGAGGTTAGGGAAAAAGAGTTATCTATTGGGCCCAGCACCTTATACCTGACAAGTCAATCCTTCCCCCACTCTTTGACATTCACTTAACATGCATCAGTGCTTTATAGACTTTAAAGTACATGCCAATCACCTGGAGATCTCGAATCTTGTTAAACTACAGATTCTGACTCAGTAGGACTGGGACAGAGCTTCAGAGTCTATGGTTTGAACAAGTGCCCAGGTGCCCACTGTTGCCGGTCCACAGTCCACACTTTGAGCAACAAGGATATAAAACGTGGCCTCTAGAACAGAAGACTCTAGTCAGTAAAAAGGGCAAACAGGGTTAACAATCCTCTCTTCTCTTCTTAAGGCAGGATCTTCTGATTCTAGTGTGAATTACAATAACCTGAAAACTTTTTAAAGTTCGACTTTAACTTTTTTCAGTTTAAATTTTTTTAATTTTAATTTTTAAATTTAAGTTTTAAATTTTAAATTTAAAACTCAGATTATTGGGAGTTCACTCCCAAGAATGCTTGATCAGTAGGTCTGGAGGAGAGCCCAGAAATCTTCATTTTAAAGATTTGAACATTTATTATGTATTGTAACAGGTTCTTCTCATACAGATGGTCCTGGGAACACACTGGCACTGTCTAAGAGGTTGTATTGAGGACTCTAGTCTAGAACCATTCAGCATTAATGCCACTGTGCTTTCATGCAGCCCTTTATATGGGTCTCCTGTATTGCAAGCATATTCTTTACTGTCTGAGCTACCAGGGAAGTCCCAGTAGACAATGTGTTACAAAGCACTTCCATATTAACTGTCTGATTTGAATTTCATAACAACAGGTGAGCCTCTATTTTACAGATGAAGAAACAGTTACAGCAAGTTTGAAACATGGCTAAGGCCACCTGGCTACTGAATAGGGTTGACCAACTCAACACAGAGAGACACATCCATAAGTTATGTGTCCCAGGAACCCCCTTAGTCCTGGGCAAACTGGGACTGTTGATTCCCCTTGAATCTAGTCACAGGTTTGAAAGAAAAAGTGAAAGTGTTAGTCATTCAGTCATGTCCGACTCTTTGCAACCCCATGGACTGTAGCCCGGCAGGCTCCTCCGTCCATGGGATTCTCCAGGCAAGAATACTGGAATGGGTTGCCATTTCCTTCTCCAGGGGATCTTCCCAACCCAGGGATCGAACCCAGGTCTCCAACACTGCAGGCAGATTCTCTACTGTCTGTGCCACCAGGGAAGTTGTAAGGTCTTCTATGGTTGTATTCAACCATAGAAGGCCTCCCTGGTGGCTCAGATGGTAACGAAAGAAAAACCTGGGTTCCTCTCAGTTCAGTGGGGTAAACCTACAAATATAAAATGCAATAGCAAGTAACAGGCAATGACTAGCTGATTTCAGTAAAAGTGAGATTTACTAGAAGGGCTTTGGGTAGCTCCAAAGTCACAAGAAAGATTAAAAGACCAAGATTGGAAAATGAGCAGGAATGAAAAAGATCAGGCAGCCAGAATTACTGCTAAACAAATTTGTTGCCCAGAACTCACCAGTGACGCAGTACCAAGCAGGCAATGCCCTACCCCTGGCACTGCTGCCCCGTGAAGGGCCTGTTGCTCTCACTATTGCTGATGCCAGGAAAGACTCCCCACATTTCCTGTACTTCTCTGTTATTCTCTATCAATTCAAAGTCCATGGTAGGTGCATCTGACTGGCCGAGTCTCAGTCACATGTCTATATGATAGCTGCATACCCAATTAGCTGGGAAATTAAGTATCAATCATTTTTAACTTTTAGAAACCCCAATAACGTAGGGCAGGGATTCAGATACTAGAAGCCAAAAAGAAAAACCAAAAAAAAAAAAAACAAAAAACAAACCTAGATATTCCAGTATCTAGAGTTTTTCAAATTTTACCTTTAAAAATATGCCCTAAAATTAAGATGTCAGTATTGCCCTACAGCCATAAAAACTAGGAAGCAAGACAATTAACAACTTTAACCTTATGATACAGTAAAGTTGTTTTCATATCAATGTAAATAAAGAAATATGTATACTAGAATATAATTATATACAGAAATATATAATGGAACTTCATTTAGAAAATTACCTATTATTTTTAAGTCTGTAAAGTAGAAATTACTAAAAAAATTCTCTAAGAATCCTTTGCCTAAACTGTTATTTATGCTCTCCAAAGGCTTTAAACTAAACTATAGCCATAATATTTCCTTTTCTTTCCTACATGCTAGGGAGGCTCATCAGGAGGGCAAGGATGCTGGTACCTTAAACATATTTCATTCTAATACACACAGTATTATTGATACTAAATAATCATAAAACAAACAGAGAGTGAAAATATGAGCCCCTTCACTTTAACCACAGAGCATATGGAAATAAGTAAATAGTACACAATCACTGAAATTTTACAGACTTGCTGTTCCTAGCTCACTATACACTATATTCACTAAGGGTGGAATTTCTCACTGTAAAACACCAAATCTGTCAGAAGTAATAGCTTCCTCTGATGCCTCGTGGACTTGGAAGATCCTTTGAAAATGCCTCCCTATTCTATCCTGATTCCTTTATTGATTTTCTGCAGCTTACGCATATGAAGTAAATTATTCTAGTTGGTTCTTCCAGACATCTGCCAATAAGGCTACTCCAACTTGTTCAATTTGATAGAGTGCTCTACAATCCTTAGACGAATCTTTGACTTTTCCTTTCTTCCTTTTATCCTTATGGGTTTCAGTTGCACTCTTAGGATTCTAATCACATTCTCTTTTGTTGACTCCAAAGACAAGCCTGGTCTCAATGCACCCTGTACTTTCATCTCAGAGCTCCCCGTATCCCAGGATGACATAACCTCAATGCCACAAACTAGTCTCCTCTTCCTTGAAAGGAGAAGAGGAACTGTTCCAGAGTCAACCCCAAGTATTCTTGCCATGTCCTTTACTATGGGCACAGTACCCACCTCTCTGCAGCACCATGATCTCCAGTCTGACCAATGTCATCTTCCTACAACCCCTGCTCTCTGCCCCATCCCATAGCATTGGGATGTTGGCCAATTTAAAAACCACAGATAAACATAATCATTCCTTTACCTAACTGTCACTCATGAAACACTCCTCCACCTTGTGCATTGCACTGGCAAAGAAAAAACACAAGAGCATCATGGGACTTTGTTGAGTAAAAATGCAGAAGTCATCACAGAGAAAATTCCAGAAACTAGTGTGTGGCATAAACACCTCTGTAAATCCACAGGTATTTTGATGTTGCCCTGCCTCATTTCACCCCAGTCTGCCCTTCCACTGAGGTCCCTGCAGCAAACCTCACATCTCTACCTCATCTCCAGGTTCCCTCACTTCCATATCCTCACCTAAGACGTCTGAATTCACTCCACTGATGCTCTGCAACTTGCCATTACCCCTGACTGCAGCCTCTTCTGCCCTGTAAGTGACTGTGCCCAGGCCTCTTTATCAGACTTGTCTGGAGCCTCTGCGCTCCCTTCACTTCATATCCTCCTCTCCCTTCACGTTCCTCTCATTGCGATGGCAGGTGAGCTGCAGAGCTGAACCCCTGCCCCCCACAATGACACACACAAGTTGTCTTAGCAACAGTGCCTGCTTTCAGTACAGTCTCACTTCAGAACCTTCCACTGAGGCCGAAGGAGCCCCTAACAGTCACTGTACCGTGCCTGGGAGTCTCTGGGGATCCCAAGCCACTTCAGAATACTCCAAACCAATCTTCCAGGCACTTTGCAGAAGGCTGGCTCCACTTCAGCAAAGTGCCCTGCACTGAAAGATGTGTTTTCCACTGGTAACTAGTGCAGTTAATTAGAGCGATGGACACACAGGCACTAAGGAAATTAGCCAGAATTTAATTCTGCCAATAAATTGCCTTGGGCTGGATGGCTCACCACAAGCTTCCCTGAGGCCTACTTTAAGTTGTAGGCGTCTTTTAAGTCTTCAGAAATCAGACAATATTGGCTTCTATGCTGCAATAAAATGTCTTTGCTATAACAATTATTATATTTATAATCTGTTCAGCACCTGGCATCTCTTCTGTAATAATTTAACACACCCCAAAACATGCCCGTCTGTGATGGGTATAAGATGAGCCAGGATACACAGGGACAGTATGCCTTGTGTGGTTCTTTCTTGGGCATTTTCCATTTTTCTTTCTTAAACCACCATCTTAGTAGAATACACGTTAATACAGTGAATATGATTTCTTTTACTCAGAATCTAGTACATTATGCTGATGTTTGGCACGAACCAACACAATTCTATAAAGCAACTGTCCTTCAATTAAAAAATACACAAATTTGGGGGGAGGAGCTAAGATGGCGGAGGAGTAGGACGGGGAGAACACTTTCTCCCCTACAAATTCATCAAAAGAACATTTAAACGCCGAGTAAATTCCACAAAACAACTTCTGAATGCCGGCAGAGGACATCAGGCACCCAGAAAAGCAACCCAAGTCTTCGAAAGGAGGTAGGAAAAAATATAAAAGACAAAAAAAGAGACAAAAGAGGGAGGGACGGAGTTCCGTCCCGGGAAGGGAGGCTTAAAAAGACAGAAGTTTCCAAACACCAGGAAACCTTCTCACTGCCGAATCTGTGCCAAGCCTTGGAAGCACAGAGGGCAACATAACAGGGAGGAAAAATAAACAAACAATTAAAACCCGCAGATTGCGAGCCCTACGGTAACTCCCCCAGTGGAGAAGCAGTGCAGACGTCTGCACACGCCCTTAGCAAGCGGGGGCTGGGCAGGGAGGTGCAGCGCAGGCTGCTTCGCTTAGAGTAAGGATCTGGCCTGAATACCCTGAGCGCTATCTGAGTGAAATAATTTGGGCTAGCAAACCAGACTGTGGGATATCTACCACGCGAAAAGCCAGCCCTAACCTAAGATACCGCCAGGCCCGTGCACGGAACAAAGGACTGAACAGAGATAGCCGGCTGCAGACCTTCCCCCTCTGGTGACAGGCAGCCAGAGCCGGAAGGGGGCAATCGCAGCCCCAGAGAGACATTATCTATAAAACTGTAAGCAGGCTTCTTTGCTAACTAAAACTGGGGTCTGGACGGTCAACATCCTCCTGAGAAGGTGCGCCGGTTGTACACCTAGATAACCAAGCGGCGGGGAGGCGATAAGCCGCAGCAATCGCGCGCCAAACACCTCATCACCTGAGCTGATAGGACCTGGGAAGGGCACAAAACGCAGGCCCAACTGAATCTGCGCCTCTGAGGACTACCCGAGTACCTGAACCTGAGTGGCTTGGACCTGGGAGGTGCAAGCAGCCCAGGGCCAGCCACGGATGGTTCCCAGCCGAGCAACCTAGAGCCTGAGCAGTGTGGGTGGGGAGGCTACACGCGCCGTGAGCAGGGGCAGACCCAGTGTGGCTGAGGCACTGCAAGCACACGCCAGTGTTATTGTTTGCAACGTCCCTCCCTCCCCACAGCGCAACTGAACAAGTTAGCCTAAAAAAAAAAAAAAAAAAGTGTCCACCACCGTCCCCTTTGTGTCAGGGTGGAAACCAGACACTGAAGAGACCAGCAAACAGAAGAAGCTATAACAGAAGGAACCGCCTTGGAAGCTACAGGCAATAGATTAAAACCCTGTGGGTAGTACCGAATACATAGGAAGGGGCCTATAGATCTTGAGAAATACAAGTCGGACCAAGGAACTAGCAGAAAATGAACTGACCCCACAATACCCACAACAAAACCAGAGAAAGTCCTAGATATATTTTTACTATTTTTATGATCATTCTTTCTCTGTTTTTTTTTTAATTTTTTAAAAAATTTTAAGTCCTCTATTATTCCTTTAATTTTCACTTTTATAACCTATTACTTTGCAAAAAAAAAAGACCCTATATTTTTAAAGCAAACTTCATATATATTTTTTTTTATAATTTTTGTGACCTTGTTTCCCCCCCCCCCACCCCTTCTTTTCTTTAACATTGTATTTTTGAAATTCCAATCTCTACTCTAGATTTTTAATGTCAGCTTTTTGGTATTTGTTATCAATTTTGTACCTGTATTTTTTTATATATATAATTTTTGTGACTTTTTTTTTCTCTCTTTCTTTCTCTTCTTCTTTTATATAACATTGTATATCTGAAATTCCAAACTCTACTCTAGATTTTTAACTTTTGCTTTTTGGTATTTGTTATCAATTTTGTACCTATATTTTCTTTATAATTTTTGCAACTTTGTTTTAGTTTGTTTTTTTTTTCTCTTTCTTTTCCTTCTTCTTTTCTTTAACATTGTATTTTTGAAAATTCAAACTCTACTCTAGATTTTTAATTTTTGCTTTTATGTATTTGTTACCAATTTTGTACCTTTAAGAACCCAATCTTCAGTACCCATTTTTCACCAGGGAGCGAGATTACTGGCTTGACTGCTCTCTCTCCCTTTGGACTTTGCTTTTTCTCCACCAGATCGCCTGTGTCTCCTCCCTAACCCTCTCTACTCTACCCAACTCTGTGAATTTCTGTGTGTTCCAGATGGTGGAGAACACTTAGGGAACTGATTACTGGCTGGATCTGTCTCCCTCCTTTTCATTCCCCCCTTTTATCCTCCTGGCCACCTCTGTCTCCTTCCTCCTTCTTCTCTTCTCTGTATAACTCCATGAACATCTCTGAGCGGTCCAGTTGTGGAGTGCACATAAGGAAGTGATTACTGGCTAGCCCACTCTCTCCTCTATTGATTCCACCTCATCTCATTTGGGTCACCTCTAACTCCCTCCTCCCTCTTCTCTTCTCCATGTAATGCTGTGAACCTCTCTGGGTGACCCTCACGGTGGAGAAACTTTTCATCTTTAATGTAGATGTTTTATCAATGGTGCTGTATAGAAGAAGTTTTGAAACTACTGTAAAAATAAGACTGATAACTGGAAGCAGGAGGCTTAAGTCCAAACCCTGACTCCTGGGAACTCCTGACTCCAGGGAACATTAATTGACAGGAGCTTATCAAACGCTTCCATACCTACACTGAAACCAAGCACCACACAAGGGCCAACAAGTTCCAGGGCAAGACATAGCAAGCAAATTTTCCAGCAACACAGAAACACAGCCCTGAGCTCCAAGATACAGGCTGCCCAAAGTCACCCCCAAATCATAGATATCTCATAACTCATTACTGGACACTTCATTGCACTCCAGAGAGAAGAAATCCAGCTCCACCCACCAGAACACTGACACAAGCTTCCCTAACCAAGAACCCTTGACAAGCCACCTGTACAAACCCACACATAGTGAGGAAACGCCACAATAAAGAGAACTCCACAAACTGCCAGAATACAGAAAGGACACCCCAAACTCAGCAATTTAAACAAGATGAAGAGACAGAGGAATACCCAGCAGATAAAGGAACAGGATAAATGCCCACCAAACCAAACAAAAGAGGAAGAGATAAGAAATCTACCTGATAAAGAATTCCAAATAATGATAGTGAAATTGATCCAAAATCTTGAAATCAAAATGGAATCACAAATAAATAGCCTGGAGACAAGGATTGAGAAGATGCAAGAAAGGTTTAACAAGAACCTAGAAGAAATAAAAGAGAGTCAATATATAATGAATAATGCAATAAATGAAATCAAAAACACTCTGGAGGCAACAAATAGTAGAATAACAGAGGCAGAAGATAGGATTAGTGAATTAGAAGATAGAATGGTAGAAATAAATGAATCCGAGAGGAAAAAAGAAAAACGAATTAAAAGAAGTGAGGACAATCTCAGAGACCTTCAGGACAATATTAAATGCTACAACATTCGAATCATAGGGGTCCCAGAAGAAGAAGACAAAAAGAAAGACCATGAGAAAATACTTGAGGAGATAATAGTTGAAAACTTCCCTAAAATGGGGAAGGAAATAATCACCCAAGTCCAAGAAACCCAGAGAGTCCCAAACAGGATAAACCCAAGGCACAACACCCCAAGACACATATTAATCAAATTAACAAAGATCAAACACAAAGAACAAATATTAAAAGCAGCAAGGGAAAAACAACAAATAACACACAAGGGAATTCCCATAAGGATAACAGCTGATCTTTCAATAGAAACTCTTCAAGCCAGGAGGGAATGGCAAGACATACTTAAAATGATGAAAGAAAATAACCTACAGCCCAGATTATTGTACCCAGCAAGGATCTCATTCAAATATGAAGGAGAAATCAAAAGCTTTACAGACAAGCAAAAGCTGAGAGAATTCAGCACCACCAAACCAGCTCTCCAACAAATACTAAAGGATATTCTCTAGACAGGAAACATAAAAAGGGTGTATAAATTCGAACCCAAAACAATAAAGTAAATGGCAACGGGATCATACTTATCAATAATTACCTTAAACGTAAATGGGTTGAATGCCCCAACCAAAAGACAAAGACTGGCTGAATGGATACAAAAACAAGACCCCTACATATGCTGTCTACAAGAGACCCACCTCAAAACAGGGGACACATACAGACTGAAAATGAAGGGCTGGAAAAAGATTTTCCATGCAAATAGGGACCAAAAGAAAGTAGGAGTAGCAATACTCATATCAGATAAAATAGACTTTAAAACAAAGGCTCTGAAAAGAGACAAAGACGGTCACTACATAATGATCAAAGGATCAATCCAAGAAGAAGATATAAGAATTATAAATATATATGCACCCAACACAGGAGCACCACAATATGTAAGACAAATGCTAACAAGTATGAAAGGAGAAATTAACAATAACACAATAATAGTGGGAGACTTTAATACCCCACTCACACCTATGGATAGATCAACTAAACAGAAAATTAACAAGGAAACACAAACTTTAAATGATACAATAGACCAGTTAGACCTAATTGATATCTATAGGACATTTCATCCCCAAACAATGAATTTCACCTTCTTCTCAAGCGCACATGGAACCTTCTCCAGGATAGATCACGTCCTGGGCCATAAAGCTAGCCTTGGTAAATTCAAAAAAATAGAAATCATTCCAAGCATCTTTTCTGACCACAATGCAGTAAGATTAGATCTCAATTACAAGAGAAAAACTATTAAAAATTCCAACATATGGAGGCTGAACAACACGCTGCTGAATAACCAACAAATCACAGAAGAAATCAAAAAAGAAATCAAAATTTGCGTAGAAACGAATGAAAATGAAAACACAACAATCCAAAACCTGTGGGATACTGTAAAAGCAGTCCTAAGGGGAAAGTTCATAGCAATACAGGCACACCTCAAGAAACAAGAAAAAAGTCAATTAAATAACCTAACTCTACACCTAAAGCAACTAGAAAAGGAACAAATGAAGAACCCCAGGGTTAGTAGAAGGAAAGAAATCTTAAAAATTAGGGCAGAAATAAATGCTAAAGATACAAAAGAAACCATAGCAAAAATCAACAAAGCCAAAAGCTGGTTCTTTGAAAGAATAAATAAAATTGACAAACCATTAGCCAGACTCATCAAGAAACAAAGGGAGAAAAATCAAATCAATAAAATTAGAAATGAAAATGGAGAGATCACAACAGACAACACAGAAATACAAAGGATCATAAGAGAGTACTATCAACAATTATATGCCAATAAAATGGACAACGTGGAAGAAATGGACAAATTCTTAGAAAAGTACAACTTCCCAAAACTGGACCAGGAAGAAATAGAAAATCTTAACAGACCCATCACAAGCACGGAAATTGAAACTGTAATCAAAAATCTTCCAGCAAACAAAAGCCCAGGTCCAGACGGCTTCACAGCTGAATTCTACCAAAAATTTAGAGAAGAGCTAACACCTATCCTACTCAAACTCTTCCAGAAAATTGCAGAGGAAGGTAAACTTCCAAACTCATTCTATGAGGCCACCATCACCCTAATACCAAAACCTGACAAAGATCCCACAAAAAAAGAAAACTACAGGCCAATATCACTGATGAACATAGATGCAAAAATCCTTAACAAAATTCTAGCAATCAGAATCCAACAACACATTAAAAAGATCATACACCATGACCAAGTGGGCTTTATCCCAGGGATGCAAGGATTCTTCAATATCTGCAGATCAATCAATGTAATACACCACATTAACAAATTGAAAAATAAAAACCATATGATTATCTCAATGGATGCAGAGAAAGCCTTTGACAAAATTCAACATCCATTTATGATAAAAACTCTACAGAAAGCAGGAATAGAAGGAACATACCTCAACATAATAAAAGCTATATATGACAAACCCACAGCAAACATTATCCTCAATGGTGAAAAATTGAAAGCAGTTCCTCTAAAGTCAGGAACAAGACAAGGGTGCCCGCTTTCACCATTACTATTCAACATAGTTTTGGAAGTTTTGGCCACAGCAATCAGAGCAGAAAAAGAAATAAAAGGAATCCAAATTGGAAAAGAAGAAGTAAAGCTCTCACTGTTTGCAGATGACATGATCCTCTACATAGAAAACCCTAAAGACTCTACCAGAAAATTACTAGAACTAATCAATGACTATAGTAAAGTTGCAGGATATAAAATCAACACACAGAAATCCCTTGCATTCCTATACACTAATAATGAGAAAACAGAAAGAGAAATTAAGGAAACAATTCCATTCACCATTGCAATGGAAAGAATAAAATACTTAGGAATATATCTACCTAAAGAAACTAAAGACCTATATATAGAAAACTATAAAACACTGGTGAAAGAAATCAAAGAGGACACTAATAGATGGAGAAATATACCATGTTCATGGATTGGAAGAATCAATATAGTGAAAATGAGTATACTACCCAAAGCAATCTATAGATTCAATGCAATGCCTATCAAGCTACCAACGGTATTCTTCACAGAGCTAGAACAAATAATTTCACAATTTGTATGGAAATACAAAAAACCTCAAATAGCCAAAGCTATCATGAGAAAGAAGAATGGAACTGGAGGAATCAACCTACCTGACTTCAGGCTCTACTACAAAGCCACAGTCATCAAGACAGTATGGTACTGGCACAAAGAAATATAGGGCAATGGAACAAAATAGAAAGCCCAGAGATAAATCCACACACCTATGGACACCTTATCTTTGACAAAGGAGGCAAGAATATACAATGGATTAAAAACAATCTCTTTAACAAGTGGTGCTGGGAAAACTGGTCAACCACTTGTAAAAGAATGAAACTAGAGCACTTTCTAACACCATATACAAAAATAAACTCAAAATGGATTAAAGATCTCAACGTAAGACCAGAAACTATAAAACTCCTAGAGGAGAACATAGGCAAAACACTCTCCGACATACATCACAGCAGGATCCTCTATGACACCCCTCCCAGAATATTGGAAATAAAAGCAAAAATAAACAAATGGGACCTAATTAAACTTAAAAGCTTCGAACAACAAAGGAAACTATAAGCAAGGTGAAAAGACAGCCTTCAGAATGGGAGAAAATAATAGCAAATGAAGCAACTGACAAACAACTAATCTCAAAAATATACAAGCAACTCCTACAGCTCAACTCCAGAAAAATAAATGACCCAATCCAAAAATGGGCCAAAGAACTAAATAGACATTTCTCCAAAGAAGACATACAGATGGCTAACAAACACATGAAAAGATGCTCAACATCACTCATTATCAGAGAAATACAAATCAAAACCACTATGAGGTACCATTTCACGCCAGTCAGAATGGCTGCAATCCAAAAGTCTACAAGTGGTAAATGCTGGAGAGGGTGTGGAGAAAAGGGAACCCTCTTCCACTGTTGGTGGGAATGCAAACTAGTACAGCCACTATGGAGAACAGTGTGGAGATTCCTTAAAAAACTGGAAATAGAACTTCCTTATGATCCAGCAATCCCACCGCTGGACATACACACTGAGGAAACCAGAAGGGAAAGAGACACGTGTACCCCAATGTTCATCGCAGCACTGTTTATAATAGCCAGGACATGGAAGCAACCTAGATGTCCATCAGCAGATGAATGGATAAGAAAGCTGTGGTACATATACACAATGGAATATTACTCAGCCATTAAAAAGAATACATTTGAATCAGTTCTAATGAGGTGGATGAAACTGGAGCCTATTATACAGAGTGAAGTAAGCCAGAAAGAAAAACACCAATACAGTATACTAACGCATATATATGGAATTTAGAAAGATGGTAACAATAACCCTGTGTATGGGACAGCAAGAGACACTGATGTATAGAACAGTCTTTTGGACTCTGTGGGAGAGGGAGAGGGTGGGATGATTTGGGAGAATGGCATTGAAATACGTATAATATCATATATGAAACGAGCCGCCAGTCCAGGTTCGATGCACGATACTGGATGCTTGGGGCTGGTGCACTGGGACGACCCAGAGGGATGGAATGGGGAGGGAGGAGGGAGGAGGGTTCAGGATGGGGAACACATGTATACCTGTGGTGGATTCATTTCGATATTTGGCAAAACCAATACAATATTGTAGAGTTTAAAAATAAAATTCAAAAAAAAAGTAAACAAATTTTAAAAAATCAAGTACATTTTCCACAGGTTAATAAACTGCTGTTTGTATTCATCACTTCAAAATTCCCTTTATTTTTAATAATTTTTTTCTGATTAAGCAAACTTTTATCCAAACCTCAAATAAAGAATGCTGACAGTAAAACAACTGGGAATAAATAAACATACAGCATTTTACATTTTTAGGGAAGCAATCTGGTTCAATTACTTCAGGCTTTCAATTCCAATTATGCCCACCCTGGAAATAACATGACACCTCTCAGCACTTACTTCACTGGGAGGCTTCAGGCCCCAGCCTCACTTGAGAAGCAGCATGTTCCTTAGGAGTCTACTCTCACCTGCCCACACACAAGAAGTACCTCCATTTAGGAAAACAGTAAATGGAAAAAAAAAAAAAGTCAATAAAAAATGAAATTAAAACTCATTCCTTCCAATTATTTTTTACATATTACATATGTACAAGTGAATCTCCATATTTGTGTATGTGGTGTTGCAGAAGACTCTTGAGAGTCCCTTGGACTGCAAGGAGATCCAACCAGTCCATTCTGAAGGAGCTCAGCCCTGGGATTTCTTTGGAAGGAATGATGCTAAAGCTGAAATTCCAGTACTTTGGCCACCTCATGCGAAGAGTTGACTCATTGGAAAAGACTCTGACGCTGGGAGGGATTGGGGGCAGGAGGAGAAGGGGATGTCAGAGGATGAGATGGCTGGATGGCATCACTGACTCGATGGACGTGTCTGAGTGAACTCCAGGAGTTGGTGATGGACAGGGAGGCCTGGTGTGCTGCGATTCATGGGGTCGCAAAGAGTCAGACAAGACTGAGTGACTGAACTGAACTGATGCTAATTTTACACACACAAATACGGAGATTCATTTGTACATATGTAATGTGTAAAAAATAATTGGAAGGAATTGAGTTTTAATTTCATTTTTTATTGACTTTTTTTTTTATTTACTGTTTTCCTAAATGGAAGTACTTCTTTGTGTATGCCTATGCTAATTTTGGAGAAGGCAATGGCAACCCACTCCAGTACTTTTGCCTGGAAAATCCCATGGGTGGAGGAGCCTGGTAGCCTGTTTATAGACTTAGAATCAGAAGTTACAGAGAGATGGAGAATTATGTATTCTTGTTCACTGGTTTTTTTTAACTGGACAAAATTCAGCAGTGGAAGAGAGGCCCAAATCCATCCAAACATGGATGAAAAAATCCATTGTCTCTGTAAAAGAAAACCTTTTCTTAAAACAGCTGCCAAATAGAAGCCACCAGCTGTCCTGATGATTTGGCCGGTAAAGCTGGCTAACACAGAAATATTATATAATGCTAGCATCCTCCTGGCCCAAGCACCCCCAACCAGATTCTACAGAGTAGGTAGCGAGAACTTGAGTCCATTGGGCCATTATTCATCTTTCCAAGCTTTCTGGCTCATAATACACAAGACTGCTGGCAGCCAACTCTGGTCATAGCATCTTCCAAGTTTCCCACCTATGAATTCTGAACAGAGGCTTGAATGAGTGAAACTGAAGCAGCTGCTCTATTATGCATTACCAGGTAAGCACCTGGGCTCAAGCCCCAGGTCCAGAGCACTGGATACACCAATGGACAAGGAAACAACAATGAAATGTTAGTGCCCCAGAGTTACATGGTAGTTCAGGATATGTTACCAATGGTTCAGGTTCCACTCTCAGGCACTTCTCTACCTAACTGCTTCTAACATAGGGGACCTTTCATCAAAGGCATGACTTTCTACTGGGACAGAGTGGTTCCCCAGTGGACTACTTGGTGCCCTGGAGCAAAGCAGAAGACTTTCAACAGGAGAGATTTTCAAACTAGACAGAGCCCTCCCCACGTATATTCGCCACCTTCCTCCACCTGATTCATACAAGATCTCCACAACCTGTGTGGGAAATGATGCCTTCTCTCTCACAAGCACTCACGTCCTGCTCTCAGAGAAGGCATGAGTTCCCTCAGCAAAGTCACACTCACACATCACACGGCCCCACATGCCTCTGTCCGTCCTTCCCTCCTATCCCAGAGAAATAACCATCCTTGTTCCCCGAGACCTGCTGTCTCCTTTGAAAGTGAAAGTCATTCAGTCATGTCCGACTCTTTGCAACCCCATGGACTGTATAGTCCATGGAATTCTCCAGGCCAGAATACTGGAGTGGGTATCCCTTCCCTTCTCCAGGGGATCTTCCCAACCCAGGGATTGAACCCAGGTCTCCCACATTGCAGGCAGATTCTTTACCAGCTGAGCCAAAAGGGGAAGCCCAAGTATACTGGAGTGGGTAGCCTATGCCTTCTCTAGCAGATCTTTCCAACACAGGAATCGAACTGGGGTCTCCTGCAGTGCAGGCGGATTCTTTACCAATTGAGCTATGAGGGAAGCCCCCTGCCTCCTTTAGAACCCCATCAGTCATCTCCCTTTAGCTCCATCTCCTCCCTTTCACTGGCCCCTTCTTCACAGTCCCAAATAGATTCAAGGCTTGATTCCAAAACTGTAACTTCTAGCTGCCAGTTGGTTTCCTTTACTTTTCTCCCAAACTTCTTAAAAGAGGACCCCACAGTAGCCCTGTATCCTTAACCCTGCCCACACCTCCTGTTATTAAAATCTCTTTATTCCAAACATTCAAGTTAGATCCTATTTCCTGTGAGGCCTTCATGATACAGTTTTCAAATCTCAAGTTTCCTCAGTCTTAAAATCAGTTATAGTAACACTGTAATCCTAAAGGAAATCAATCCTGAATATTCATTAGAAGGACTGATGCTGAAGCTCCAATACTTTGGCCACCTGATGCAAAGAATTGACTTATTACAAAACCCCTCATGCTGGGAAAGATTGAAGGCAGGAGGAGAAGGCGATGACAGAGGATGAGATGGTTGCATGGCATCACCGACTCAATGGACATGAATTTGAGCAAGCTCTGGGAGATGGTGAAGGACAGGGAAGCTTGGTGTGCTCCAATACATGAGGGCGCAAAGAGTCAGACATGACTGAGTGACTGAACAACACTGAATTACTTAGGAGGAAGCCATACAACAAAGAGACTTCAAACTCTGGTGGGTTACCAGAGATGCTTATTTTCTCACACACAGCAGTCCCGAGATGAGAGCACCGGTTATCAGGGCAGCCACGCTCCATGTGATCACTCAGAGAGCCAAGATATTTCTGTGTTTTTGTTTTACCAGGTTTTAATATGTATATGAAACTACTGGGGCTCTTGTTAAAAATACAGATTCTGGTTTCAGGTCTGGGATATGACCTGAAAGTCTGCCTTTCCGACAAGCTCCCAGAGGATCCCAGGCTGACAGGCTGTGGACCACATCCTGAATAGGAAAACTCTAGCATGTTGTCCATGCCTGTTTGATCAAAGCTGGGTCACAGGCACCACTGTATACCAGCTCTCAGAAAGGAAGAGAGGACATGTAAGAGCGCATGCCCAGTGTCTTAAGACCCATACTCAGAAGTGGCCCCCACCTACTCACATTCCACTGGCAAACATTTGTCATATGACCATACCTGGATGCTAATATGCGTGGGGATCTAGGCATTATTTTTACTGATTATGGAATTTTCTAACGAGGACTGAGAGCAGAGAGCAGACATATTTGAGTATGGAGTTCTCCCCAAAACCAAGACAGTTATTAGAATGTGGATGGACATTCCACTACAGTGAAGTTAAACGGCCTAGGAAGGTGATGTTTCATCTCAACAGGAGCTGAAAGCAGTTGGTTGAGGAGTAGGACAGGGAGGCTGCTGGCTTGAATCACTGTAGTGATGTCCCTAAGGAGGCAAATAGGTCCTTAAGAGAAATACAGGGTACAGTCTGGCGCACTCAAGATTCAGAAGTAGCTTTGCCCTCAGTGGGTTTGTTTTGGCTCCAGTGGAGGTCCATATGAAAAAAGTGAGTGTTAGTCACTCATCTGTGTCCAACTCTGTGACCCTATGGACTATAGCCTGCCAGGCTCCTTTGTCCATGGAATTCTCCAGACAAGAACACTGGAGTTTCTGCCATTCCCTTCTCCAGGGAATCTTCCTGATCCAGGGATTGAACCCAGGTCTCCTACATGGCAGGCAGATTCCACCTACTTGCCTCTTCCCTGATCCTACAGTGGTATAAGACTTCAGGGTCAGCCCTCCTACCACCTCAGTGCAGAGGTTCTATAGCAAAATGCCTAGCTAGAAGGGGGGAGGGGGAAATATATATATATATATATATATTTTCAAGATATAAGAAGCCAGGTCATAAAAGGATAAAGTGCTGATGATCAAGTAAGTTAGAAGCTCACTGAACATAAAAATAGATTCAAGAATTTCCAGGGATTCTTCAGAAACTAGAGAAGAGGTATACAAATCGCCCTCCTTTACTCATGCACACTACTGCCTCAGGCATCGAGAAGTTTCACACTGGCTGTAAGAACACTCCATCACCTCTGCACCTCATTTTCTAGTTGGTCAGACTGACCATTTGCTTCACGAGGGCAGGGAGTTCACTCAACCATCTGATGCTACTTCATGCATTGGTTACAGCTTTGTTTTCCAGAACTATGTGGAAAACTTGACCTAAAAATGCAGCTATTTCTTGCTCTAATTTCCATTTCCCAAATGCATCAAGTTTTCCTAATTAAGTTCCTAATTAATACAAACCTAACTCACAGGATAAGTAAATATTACAGGATTCTGTCCTCATTTCTATTTCCATTGTAGCTGGTTTTCATGGAACCTATGTTTGTGAGAATACTATAAATGTTTGATGCATGAAAATTATTTTCCCTCAGTTAAATGAAATACTGCATAATTGCACTCATCTCAGGTGCTAGCAAAGGAATGCTCAAAATTCTCCAAGCCAGGCTTCAACAGTATGTGAACTGTGAACTTCCAGATGTTCAAGCTGGATTTTAGAAAAGGCAGAGGAACCAGTATCAAATTGTCAACATCCACTGGATCACTGAAAAAGAGAGAATTCCAGAAAAACATCTATTTCTGCTTTATTGACTACGTCAAAGTCTTTGACTGTGTGGATCACAACAAACTGGAAAATTATTCAAGAGATGGGAATACCAGATCACCTGACCTGCCTCCGGAGAAATCTGTATGCAGGTCAAGAAACAACAGTTAGAACTGGACAGGGAACAACAAACTGGTTCCAAATTGGGAAAGGAGTACATCAAGGCTGTATATCATCACTCTGCTTATTTAATTGATATGCAGAGTATATCATGCAAAATGCCGGGCTGGATGAAGCACAAGCTGGAATCAAGATTGCCGGGAGAAATATCAATAACCTCAGATACACAGATGACACAAGTCTTATGGCAGAAAGCGAAGAACAACTAAAGAGTCTCCTAATAAAAGTGAAAGAGGAGCATAAAAAAGTTGGCTTAAAACTCAACATTCAGAAAACTAAGATCATGGCATCTGGTCCCATCACTTCATGGCAAATAGATGGAGTAACAACGGAAACAGAGACAGACTATTTTTCTGGGCTCCAGAATCACTGCAGATGGTGACTGCAGCCATGAAATTAAAAGACACTTGCTCCTTGGAAGAAAACCTATGACCAACCTAGACAGCATATTAAAAAGCAGAGACATTACTTTGCCAACAAAGGTCCATCTAGTCAAAGCTATGGTTTTTCCAGTAGCCACGTATGGATGTGAGGGTTGGACAATAAAGAAAGCTGAGCACTGAAGAATTGATGCTTTTGAACTGTGGTGTTGGGAGAAGATTCTTGAGAGTCCCTTGGACTGCAAGGAGATCCAACTAGTCAATCCTATAGGAAATCAACCCTGAATATTCATTGGAAGGACTGATGCTGAAGCTGAAATTCCAATACTTTGGCCACCTGATGAGAAGAACTGACTCATTTGAAAAGACCCTGATGCTGGGAGGGATTGGGGGCAGGAGTAGAAGGGGACGACAGAGGATGAGATGGTTGGATTGCATCACCAAATGGATGGACATGAGCTTGAGCAAGATCCTGGAGCTGGTGATGGACAGGGAAGCCTGGCATGCTGTAGTACATGGGGTTGCAAAGAGTTGGAAACAACTGAGCAACTGAACTGAACTGAATGAAATGGAAGAGGTTTCTGTCTCCCTACTTCCAAGGGAAGTAGGCTACTACGTGTGGTTTTAAATTCTAAATAATATATTCACACATGACTATGGCATATTACAATGAAATAAAAACTACACAAAACATATTTCTAGAAAGGGCTAAATTGCAGTATACTTAGTCACATTCATATATTTAACAAATATTCACTATAACAGTTTATAATAATCTGCTTTCAAATTCAAGTATTTTCCTTCTCATCAAATATATTAAGTCTTTTCTAAAGTGAAGTTGTAAACAAGCGAAATTTCCCACTTAAACTATCGGGTTGGCCAAAAAGTTTGTTTGGGTTTTCCCTTAAGCTGTTATATTTATAGACAAACTGAAATGAACTTTTTGGCCAACCAAATACTTTGTATTCTAGTCCCCTGGCCTGTGTACTAGGCCTTGCTCTGGCTCTTGCTCGCTTCCCCAGCCACATGCCTCACCACTCCATTCATTCTGTACTCCTGCCAGACTGAACCACATTCAACTCTAAAAAAGCTCACCCTCTCTCCTCTGAGCATTCATGTGTACTGGCCTCTTCACCACCTCTCTCTACCTCCTTACTCCCTCTGCCTTGTTAACTTTTAGATCTTAGTTGAGGTTATCACTTGCTCCTGAAAACCTTTTCTGAGCACCACCAGGACCCCCAACATGAAGCTAAGGAGCCTGGTCTGTGCCTCTTAAAATACCTAGATCATACATCTATACTGTCATATTCTCACCAAACTAACTGCTTCTTATCTGTATCTTTTCCTAGATAGTAGCTGCTCAAGAAGTATTCCCCAACAGCTCAGCAGGTAAAGAATCCACCTGCAACACAGGAGACACAGAACATGCGGGTTCCATCCCTGGGTTGGGAAGATCCCCTGGAGGAGAGCATAGCAACCCATTCCAGTATTCTTGCCTGGAGAATCCCATGGACAGAAGAGCCTGGCGGGCCATAGTCAATGGGGTCACAAAGAGTCAGAAACGACGGAGCATGAGCACAAGACAAAAAATGCCAAAGATGAATGCATCTAGGCTAAAAGATGTGAAGCACATGCTAGATGGTGTTTTCCCTCTAAGGGTTTATACTTTTATCTCAGTCATATGAATGCCTAATGTCATTCAGAGGCTGTGATATCACGGCCTCTCCCAGACAATAAGTAGTATTCTATGAAAATAAGGCCCAAATTATTGCCTCCATTTGAAGAATCTTTCTAGTCCCTTAGGCAACTTTATAAAGATAGGAAGATTCTAGAAGTATTTACTTTAACCTCACGCTAATAGTCAAAAGACACTAACTGTGGCATGAAGTTGCTTTTAAAAGCTAATTTTTAAAAATGTTCACATTGTTTATGGGAGAGTTACAGATATTTCATCATATATAGACCTGTCATATGATTAAAATGAAACTATATAAAGGAAGTCTTTCATTTTCACATTGTTTTAAATCTATAGTTTCAGTGGTTTTTAACAAATACCTACACATGACAATCAATAAATATTTAATGATGACACTGATGATCACGAGGATAAGAGTGATAAAATAAATAATATAAAAGGATGACATCACCAAGAGCTTCAAGTTGTCCTCCAAAGACTCTAAATGTGTTTCACGCAAAGCTCGTTTTCATAGCTGGACAACATCATGAAAGAAATTTCTAGTTTTAAAAAGAAAACCAATTCTGAAAGATGTTGTTGACATTTGTGACCCCGTGGAAATTATTTCAATCTGTGGGCAATTTGTTTTCAGTCTTTGTGTACAGCACAGAAAATTCAGCCAGCTCTCTATCACACACCACCCATCTCAGCATTCATTCTCTTTTCGTAGCTCATCAAGACACGAAATAATCTAAACAAAATGACTACACTGACATTTTCTTCAAATGCCATAATAATTGCTAAATTGGACTCACCAGAGACAAAAGGATATTTTATTTTCTGTTGATCACATACATCTTTTTATACATGAGACTCCACGACACTATCATTCCCGACCACGCAGCTTCTGCCAATAACTGTGACTGATTGGGATTCATATAAAGCCCCCAGCCTTGTATGGAGCATGACAAGAGTCAAATTAGGTGGGCTGGGAGCAAAACAAAGAGCTCCAGAAAAGGAATTAACTGAAACTCAGCATTTTGACAGAGCCTTCTTCATGCCAGCGTGCATGCTGCCTCATTAAATGATGTGTAAAGGTCAGAGGTTAATCAACTTCAATTTGGCATGCATATTGAGTAGTTTTTAGTCATCATTCTATATTTCCAAATGAGAACAGGCAAGAAACACTTCAAGTTAGTGGAGCATTTTCTAATGACAACTTTTAACTCTTCAGAGACAGAATTTCTCATTTAACTTTGCATACTTTTTCCCCCTTAAAAGCCCTAAAAGGGAATGCTTGTACACTGTTAGTGGGAATGTAGATTGATGCAAACACTGTGGAAAATAGTATGGAGATTTCTCAAAAAAAAAAAATCTAAAAATAGAATGACCATATGAACCAGCAATTCCATTCCTGAATAAATATTCGAAGAAAACACTAGTTCAAAAAGATACATGCACCCCAATGGCCAACAGGCACATGAAAATATGCTAAACATTACTAATTATGAGAGAAATGCAAATCAAAACTACACTGAGGTATCACCTCACACCAGTCAGAATGGCCATCATTAAAGTCTACAAATAACAAATGCTGGACAGGGTGGAGAAAAGGGACCCTCCTACACTATTAGTGAGAAGGAAAGTGGGTAAAGCCACTATGGAGAACAGTATGGAGGTTCCGCGAAAAACTAGCTGCCACATGTTGGTCATGTAACAGTAGTTAACTTCTGTTTATTGCTAGGTAGTATTCCATTGTTTTGACATACAACAGTGAATAGTTCATCTGTTCACCTGACAGTGGACATTTGGACTGTTTACCAATGCTTAAGATTGCTGCAAATAAGGCTGCTCTGAACACTTGTGTATAAGTTTCTGTATGAACATATGCTTTCATTTTTTATTAAATAAATACCTAGGGATGGAATGACTGTGACACAGGGTATATGTATGTTTTCTGCTTTCCAAAATGTTTATATCATTTTACATTCCCACCAGCAATGTGTGAAAATTTTCTCCATATCCTCACCAACACTTGGTATGGTCAATCATTTTAATGCTTGCATTCTAATAAATATGTGGGAGTATTCCTTTGCAGTTTTTATTTGCATTTCCCTAACAAGTGAAGATGGTAAGGATTTTTTCATGTACTTCTTTGTCATTATGTATCTTCTTCCATGAAATGTGTTTAGATATTTTACCCACTTTTAAAAACAGAGTTCTTCGTTTCTTTACTGTTGCGTTTTGGGACCTCTTAGAATATTCTGAATACAAGTCCTTCATCAGATATGTGGTTTGCAAATATTTTCGCCCAGTCTGTGGCTTGCCTTTTCATTCTCTGCATAGTATCTCTCGAAAAGCAGAAGTTCTTACTTTTGATGAGGACCAGTTTACCAATTTTTATTTCTGGTGTTTTATCTAAGAAATCTCTGTTTAACTCAAGATCATATCTATTTTCTTCTATACATTTTATAGATTAGGTTTTATATTCAGGTTTATGATCCATTTTGAATTCATATTTGTTTATGGTACAAAGTATGGATAGAAGGGTTTTCTGGTTTTTGCTTATTTGTATATGAGTATCCAGTTATTTCAGTGTGGTTTGTTGAAAAGAATATCCTTTCTCCACTGCATTACCTTTGCATCTTTGTTTAAAAAAAAAAAAACAACAACAACAAACCTCTGATCTTTCCATTCGATTTTTCTGTAAACCTAAAACTACTTTAAAAAATAGTCAATTATTTTAGAGTAAAAGTAAATCAACAGATATTATATGTATGGGAGATTATCTTTTAATTCCCACTCTTTTCTCCATGGGTTACTAAAACAAAGCACCCAATAATGTATTTCACTAGCAACATTATAGCAAATACCTGACCCTGCAGGAAGTTTTAGTAGTTTTTATAGTCAGAACTTTCAAAGATTATGCAAAAGGTCAAAAAAGAAAATGGAGTTTTAATAGAAAATTTAGAAAAAGAAAGAGGACACTTCAATTAAACATGGAGGGTAAAATACAAGCATTCACCTCTGCTTCTTTCTCAACACTCTTAAACAAAATAAGAGAAATAAAAAGTCATGAAGCCCCAAGGATAAAAACACAGGAGAGAAGACAATAGCAAATAAGAGATAAAAACAAAATTTTGGAATCTGGAAGGAGAAGGGTGGATGACCCTGAATCCAGAGGACCAGAGAAAGTTAGAAACTAAGTACCTACAGTAAGGAAAGGCAATAAGAAGCCAGTCAGTTCAACAGAAGACCCAGGAACTGGAATTACCAGTTACCTCGGAAGGTGGCCAAGGATGAAACTGAAAGAGGAAAAATAGTTTCTCTGCACTTGGATGTCTCTCCATCTGATCTCTCTCTAAGGGCTGATTCAGGCTTCCTCACAGGCGGGTTATTGAGTTCCAAGTTGCAGCAAGTATTTCCCAAGAAAGAAAGGTCACTGGTGAAAGAAATCAAAGAGGACACAAATAGATGGAGAAATATACCGTGTTCATGGATCAGAAGAATCAATATAGTGAAAATGAGTATACTACCCAAAGCAATCTATAGATTCAATGCAATCCCTATCAAGCTACCAATGGTATTTTTCAGAGAACTAGAACAAATAATTTCACAATTTGTATGGAAATACAAAAAACCTCGAATAGCCAAAGCAATCTTGAGAAAGAAGAATGGAACTGGAGGAATCAACCTACCTGACTTCAGGCTCTACTACAAAGCCACAGTCATCAAGACAGTATGGTACTGGCACAAAGACAGAAATATAGATCAATGGAACAAAATAGAAAGCCCAGAGATAAATCCATGCACATATGGACACCTTATCTTTGACAAAGGAGGCAAGAATATACAGTGGAGAAAAGATAATCTCTTTAACAAGTGGTGCTGGGAAAACTGGTCAACCACTTGTAAAAGAATGAAACTAGAACACTTTCTAACACCATACACAAAAATAAACTCAAAATGGATTAAAGATCTAAATGTAAGACCAGAAACTATTAAACTCCTAGAGGAAAACATAGGCAAAACACTCTCCAACATAAATCACAGCAGGACCCTCTATGACCCACCTCCCAGAATATTGGAAATAAAAGCAAAAATAAACAAATGGGACCTAATTAAATTTAAAAGCTTCTGCACAACAAAGGAAACTATAAGCAAGGTGAAAAGACAGCCTTCAGAATGGGAGAAAATAATAGCAAACGAAGCAACAGACAAATAATTAATCTCAAAAATATACAATCAACTCCTGCAGCTCAATTCCAGAAAAATAAAAGACCCAATCAAAAAGTGGGCTAACGAACTAAACAGACATTTCTCCAAAGAAGACATACAGATGGCTAACAAACACATGAAAAGGTGCTCAACATCACTCATTATCAGAGAAACGCAAATCAAAACCACAATGGGGTACCATTTCACGCCAGTCAGAATGGCTGCGATCCAAAAGTCTACAAGCAATAAATGCTGGAGAAGGTGTGCAGAAAAGGGAACCCTCTTACACTATTGGTGGGAATGCAAACTAGTACAGCCACTATGGAGAACAGTGTGGAGATTCCTTAAAAAACTGGAAATAGAACTGCCATCAGATCAGATCAGATCAGTCGCTCAGTCGTGTCCGACTCTGCGACCCCATGAATCGCAGCACGCCAGGCCTCCCTGTCCATCACCAACTCCCGTTCACTGAGACTCATGTCCATCGAGTCAGTGATACCATCCAGCCATCCCATCCTCTGTCATCCCCTTCTCCTCTTGCCCCCAATCCCTCCCAGCATCAGAGTCTTTTCCAATAAGTCAACTCTTCGCATGAGGTGGCCAAAGTACTGGAGTTTCAGCTTTAGCATCATTCCTTCCAAAGAAATCCCATGGCTGATCTCCTTTAGGATGGACTGGTTGGATCTCCTTGCAGTCCAAGGGACTCTCAAGAGTCTTCTCCAACACCACAGTTCAAAAGCATCAATTCTTCGGTGTTCAGCCTTCTTCACAGTCCAACTCTCACATCCATACATGACTACTGGAAAAACCATAGCCTTGACTAGACGAACCGTTGTTGGCAAAGTAATGTCTCTGCTTTTGAATATGCTATCTAGGTTGGTTATAACTTTCCTTTCAAGGAGTAAGCGTCTTTTAATTTCATGACTGCAGTCACCATCTGCAGTGATTTTGGAGCCCAGAAAAATAAAGTCTGACACTGTTTCCACTGTTTCCCCATCTATTTCCCATGAAGTGATGGGACCGGATGTCATGAACTGCCATATGACCCAGCAATCCCACTGCTGGACATACACACTGAGGAAACCAGAATCAAGAGAGACACGTGTACCCCGATGTTCATCGCAGCACTGTTTATAATAGCCAGGACATGGAAGCAACCTAGATGGCCATCTGCAGATGAATGGATAAGAAAGCTATGGTACATATACACAATGGAATATTACTCAGCCATTAAAAAGAATACATTTGAATCAGTTCTAATGAGGTAGATGAAACTGGAGCCTATTATACAGAGTGAAGCCAGAAAGAAAAACACCAATACAGTATACGAACACATATATATGGAATTTAGAAAGATGGTAACAATAACCCTGTATGCGAGATAGCAAATGAGACACAGATGTATAGAACAGTCTTTTGGACTCTGTGGGAGAGGGAGAGGGTGGGATGATTTGGGAGAATGGCATTGAAACATGTATATTTATCATATGTGAAACGAATCGCCAGTCCAGGTTCAATGCATGACACAGGGTGATTGGGGCTGGTGCACTGGGATGACCCAGAGGGGTGGGATGGGGAGGGAGGTGGGAGGTGGGTTCAGGATGGGGAACGCATGCACACTCATGGCAGATTCAAGTCAATGTATGGCAAAACCAATACAATAATGTAAAGTAAAATAAATAAATTTTTAAAAATTTTTAATTAAAAAAAAATTTTCAGACAAACAGTAAATTTTACAATATTACAAAAAAAAAAGAATGAAAGGTCAAGTGGAAGCACTGTCTTCTTATGATCTTGCCTCAGAAGTAACATAGCCTCAGTTCTACCATAGCCTATTGGTTGGAATAGTTCCTACCCATATTAAAGTGAGGGAGAGGGGAAAGGACAACATAGACCTCACCGCTCAGCAAGGAGAATTTTAGTTACTTTGTAAGAATATGTACAATCAGGTATAGTGATGTGTGAAGCCATCTTTGGAAAATACAATCTGCCACAGCCACTGACTACTTTAACTGTTATTTTACAGATAAGGAAACAGAGGCCCAAAGAAGTCTATAGGATCCAAATCACAGTCACTAGCAGAACAAGACTCTTCAGTTCAGTTGCTCAGTCATGTCGGACTCTTTGCGACCCCATGGACTGCAGCATTCTAGTCCTCCCTGCCCATCACCAACTCCCAGAGTTTACTCAAACTCATGTCCATTGAGTTCGTGATGCCATCCAGCCATCTCATCCTCTGTCGTCCACTTCTCCCACCTTCCATATTTCCCAGCATCAGGGTCTTTTCAATGAGTCAGTTCGAATCAGGTGGCCAAAGTACTGGGAGTTTCAGCTTCAGTGTCAATCCTTCCAATGAATATTCAGGACTGATCTCCTTTAGGATGGACTGGTTGGATCTCCTTGCGGTCCAAGAGACTCTCAAGAGTCTTCTCCAACACAACAGTTCAAAAGCATCAATTCTTCAGCGCTCAGCTTTATTTGTAGTCCAGCTCTCACATCCATACATGACTACTGGAAAAACCATAGCCTTGACTAGACGGACCTTTGTTGGCAAAGTAGTCTTTTTAATATGGTAAAGTAGTAGCTTTTTAATATGCTGTCTCGTTGGTCATAACTATCCTTCCAAGGAATAAGCGTCTTTCAATTTCATGGTTGCAATCACCATCTGCAATGATTTTGGAGCCCAAAAAATAAAGTCTGCCACTGTTTCCACTGATTCCCCATCTATTTGCCATGAAGTGATGGGACCAGATGCCATGATCTTAGTGTTCTGAATGTTGAGCTTTAAGCCAACTTTTTCACTCTCCTCTTTCACTTGCTTCAAGAGGCTCTTTAGTTCTTCAATGTCTGCCATAAGGGTGGTGTCATCTGCATATCTGAGGTTATTGATATTTCTCCCGGCAATCTTGATTCCAGCTTGTGCTTCCTCCAGCCCAGCATTTCTCATGATGTACTCTGCATATAAGTTAAATAAGCAGGGTGACAATATACAGCCTTGATGTACTCTTTTTCCTATTTGGAACCAGTCCTTGTTGTTCCATGTCCAGTTCTAACTGTTGCTTCCTGACCTGCATACAGATTTCTCAGGAGGCAGGTCAGGTGGTCTGGTAGTCCCATCTCTTTCAGAATTTTCCACAGTTTGTTGTGATCCACACAGTCGAAGGCTTTGGCATAGTCAATAAACTAGAAACTGCATATCTCAACTCCTAGTCTATGTTCTTTTCCACTAAGTCACATTGTCTCGTAATTTTTATAAAATTCACACTGGTGAGATTTATAGAGTTATTGCATAGACAGTATTTAGTATAGGTGAAGTCTGACCTGACTTCTAGATAAGGTTTTCTTGATTCAGTAAACTCAGGACATAAAGAAACCGCTATTAGCCAGCAGAGCAATAAAAGTTAGGGATTTTTTTAAAATAATTCTCTGACCAAAAAAGTTAAATCAATGGAGAAATGTTTTACAAGTTAATCTTCCTCACTGCTGAGTTTTAATGACATTACAAAATCTACAAGTATGTTTTCCTTTGATAGTTTCATCCTTTTTTCAGGGAAATGGAGTAATAACAAGTAATTCTAGTGTGATTTAAATATCTAACCACAAGAATCAGGTATAGTTATCTAACCATTCTAAATTTCAACAGCATTACTCATTTTGATATGTTTTACTCTTTCTAATGTATACATTATTATAAATGAATCAGCTAGAGGTCCACCAACTATTGCAATGAATCAAAGTGTCATTTTAAAACAGTTTTAAGTCATCCACAACAGAAAAGAGCAATTGGGAAAGGAGATCAGAAACTTCTGCCAGAGTAGCTTATATAAGACAAACACTCATATGCTAGTAATAACTAGAAAATCTCAATAAGCTACCCAAAAAAGTCATTTTCTAAGGCACTGGAGAGCAATCAAGACTGCCAGAACTTGAGAGCTAATCCTTGAGAGAAAGCAGATGCACTAGACTGACCATGACACCTCCTATTACCATTTCTTTCCTAAAAGGCTCAGGGCTAGGCAGTCAAGAAGAAAACAGTGGTTCAGAGATTGTGTCAATTACATAGGGTTAGAAGATAAAAACTGACACTTATGATAGCCAGAAATGAGAAGGAGCAGGTTCCAGGAGAAAAAGGAATCAGAGGAGTTAAAAATTTTCTGCCAATTTGCTAATTCCTAAATTACAAGTGAGCTATATTGCTGGCTGTCTTTTGGTGCTGAAGAGATAAAAAAAAAATTGAGGGGACTTCCCTGGTGGTCCAGTGGTTAAGAATCTGCCTTCCAATGTAGGATCTGGGGGTTCAGTCCCTGGTCTGGGAACTAAGATCTCATATGCCATGGGGCAACTAAGCCCACAAGCTGCAATGAAGACTCAGCACAGCCAGAAAAACAAACAAACAAACAAACACATTTTAATTTGAGTTGCACTCATCTCACACGCTAGTAAAGTAATGCTCAAAATTTTCCAAGCCAGGCTTCAGCAATATGTGAACCGTGAACTTCCTGATGTTCAAGCTGGTTTTAGAAAAGGGAGAGGAACCACAGATCAAATTGCCAACATCCGCTGGATCATCGAAAAAGCAAGAGAGTTCCAGAAAAACATCTATTTCTGCTTTATTGACTATGCCAAAGCCTTTGACTGTGTGGATCACAATCAACTATGGAAAATTCTGAAAGAGATGGGAATACCAGACCACCTGATCTGCCTCTTGAGAAATTTGTATGCAGATCAGGAAGCAACAGTTAGAACTGGACATGGAACAACAGACTGGTTCCAAATAGGAAAAGGAGTTTGTCAAGGCTGTATATTGTCACCCTGTTTATTTAACTTCTATGCAGAGTACATCATGAGAAACACTGGACTGGAAGAAACACAAGCTGGAATCTAGATTGCCGGGAGAAATATCAATAACCTCAGATATGCAGATGACACCACCCTTATGGCAGAAAGTGAAGAGGAACGCAAAAGCTTCTTGATGCAAGTGAAAGAGGAGAGTGAAAAAGTTGGCTTAAAGCTCAACATTCAGAAAACGAAGATCATGGCATCCGGTCCCATCACTTCATGGGAAATAGATGGGCAAACAGTGGAAACAGTGTCAGACTTTATTTTTCTGGGCTCCAAAATCACTACAGATGGTGACTGCAGCCATGAAATTAAAAGACGCTTATTCCTTGGAAGAAAAGTTATGACCAACCTAGATAGCATATTCAAAAGCAGAGACATTACTTTGCCAACAAAGGTTCGTCTAGTCAAGGCTATGGTTTTTCCTGTGGTTGTGTATGGATGTGAGAGTTGGACTGTGAAGAAGGCTGAGCGCCAAAGAATTGATGCTTTTGAACTGTGGTGTTGGAGAAGACTCTTGAGAGTCCCTTGGACTACAAGGAGATCCCACCAGTCCATTCTGAAGGAGATCAGCCCTGGGATTTCTTTGGAAGGAATGATGCTAAAGCTGAAACTCCAGTACTTTGGCCACCTCATGCGAAGAGTTGACTCATTGGAAAAGACTCTGATGCTGGGAGGGATTGGGGGCAGGAGGAGAAGGGGACGACAGAGGGTGAGATGGCTGGATGGCATCACTAACTCAATGGACATGAGTCTCAGTGAACTCCGGGAGTTGGTGATGGACAGGGAGGCCTGGCGTGCTGCGATTCATGGGGTCACAAAGAGTCGGACACGACTGAGCGACTGATCTGATCTGATCTGAAAGAAGAGATGATCTGATAAACACCTCAGGCTTTCAGTTCAGACTCCCCAAAGTCTATGCTTTCATGGTAAAGCAAAACAAAAAATAGACCAGCCCTCACAGAAACTTAAATTCAGCTTTGAATCATCTTCCTTAGTGACTGAATCAAGATGGTCATTCTATCTTCCATTTTTAAAAAAAAGGAAAAAATAACTCATGTTTATAATAGCCAGGACATGGAAGCAACCTAGATGTCCATCAGCAGATGAATGGATAAGTAAGCTGTGGTACATATCCACAATGGAGTATTACTCAGCCATTAAAAATAATGCATTTGAGTCAGTTCTAATGAGGTGGATGAAACTGGAGCCTATTATACAGAGTGAAGTAAGCCAGAAAGAAAAACACCAATACAGTATACTAATGCATATATATGGAATTTAGAAAGATGGTAACAATAACCCTGTGTACGAGACAGCAAAAGAGACACTGATGTATAGATCAGTCTTATGGACTCTGTGGGAGAGGGAGAGGGTGGGATGATTTGGGAGAATGGCATTGAAACATGTATAATATCACATATGAAACGAGTCACCAGTCCAGGTTCGATGCACGATACTGGATGCTTGGGGCTGGTGCACTGGGACAACCCAGAGGGATGGTATGGGGATGCAGATGGGAGGAGGGTTCAGGATGGGGAACACATGTATACCTGTGGCGGATTCATTTCGATATTTGGCAAAACCAATACAATATTGTAAAGTTAAAAAACAAAATAAAATTAAATTTAAAAAAATGAATAGGGTAACATTATCCAGAGCCTTTACAATTTTTTATATAATGTATACATTCTTTTCTAAAAAACTATTTAGCATACCAGGCATAGAAAAAATCACGAAAACCAAAGTGGGGGTGGTGGGGGGGGGATAGAAAATAGACAGTAGACCAGAAGGTGATCCAGATATTGGAGCTATCAGACATAAACTTTAAAATAATTTTAATTAAAAATTTCAATAAGATAAATGACCAAATAGAGACTTTGATCATGGTAATAGAATCTATAAAATACGATAGCTGAAAATAAGAACTCAGTAAACAGAGTTAAAGGCATATTAGATACAGAAGAAGAAATTAGGAAACTGAAAGATACGTTAATAGAAAATTAAGACTAGAACACGGAGGGGGAAAAAATATACAAGAGGAGCACAAGAGATATGTAGGATGTGGTAAAATGGCTAATATCTCTACAACTGCAGTTTCAGAGAAGTGGTAAAAAACAATGATTCTAAAACTGAATGAGAATTTTCAAAAAATGATAAAAGATCTCAAGTCACAGATTAGAGAAACTATTTAAACACAAGTGAGGTAAATACACCACCCCCCCGCCCCCCAAAAAATCACACTTAAATACTTTGGGCAAAGCTATTTAAAGCTCAAGTCAAAGAGAACATCTTAAAAGCAACCAGAGAAGACAGACACACCTCCTTTAGAGAACAAGAGTTGTCAACAGAAAAAAAGAAGCCAAGGAATTAAAGTGCAGAAAAAAATAAATTCCAGTTTGGCACTACATACCTGGCAAAAGATCCTTCAAATCTGAAATTAAAACAAAGATATTTTCAGGCAAATAAGAACTCTGAAACCTTATTCCAAAAGATCCACACTAAATATTCAAGTGAGTTCTTCAGGCAAAAGTACAAAGATTCCAGATGTAAGCACAGAAATACAGGACAGAATGTAGAGCAAGAGAAGGTAAATATGTGGTTATATTCAAATGATTGTTGACTTTATAAAACAATAATACTGTAGGCTTAAAATATAGGGAGAAATAAAATGATAACCATAGCACAAAAGGGAAAGAGGTTAAATAGACCTCTTACTGACTGGACAGAGGTAAAAGCATCCATTTTTAGTGTATCTACTTAGTCAAGGATATCTGTGGTAATCTTAAGAATAATCACTAAAGGAATAGCATTGAGAGGGAAACTGATAATAAGAGGGAAATTTTTAAAACTTTAAATATTTTATTCATGAAAGCCAAAAAAGGAGAAAAACCAGAATAAAGAACATAAGACAAATACAAAAAAAAAAGAATGTAACTATAACCCAAATATATCAGTAATTAAATATGTGAGTATACAATAATACATTGTTATGGTCTAGATGTCTGTGTCCCTTCAAAATTTATATTTTGAAACCCTAATGTCCAAGGTGATGGCATTGGAAGGTGAGGGACCTTTGGGAGGTGCTTAGGTCATGAGAGTAGAACTCTCATGAATGGAATTGGTGCTCTTATAAAAGAGGCTTCTGAGGATGTGAGATCAAAGGGAGAAGATGCCAGCTATGAACCAGGAAGAGGGCCCACATCAATTGGCCAGACCATGCTGATGCCTTGATCTTGGACCACCAGCCTCCAGAGCAGTGAGTAATAAGTTTCTGTTGAGAAAGGAATGTGTAAATTTCCCTTTACATATTTCTTGCTCAAGGAAGTTTCAGATGTTACAAGTTTTTGCCATTACAACTCTTATACAAGTATGAGTTTCTCCAAGGTGTTATAAAACTAGAATCACTAAAGGCTGTACACCTTTCACTTTATCAGTTCTTACCAAATTGCCTCCATCATATGACAGCTCCCCTTTCAGGACATTCTTGCCAATGCTTGGTACTACCAGACTTGTAGAAACTTGCCAGTCTGGTGGACAGGAACTAACACCTTATTGTTTTCATTTTGCTCATGCATGCTCAGTCACTCAGTTTCGTCTGACTCATTGGGACTCCATGGACTGTAACCCACCAGGCTACCCTGCCCATGGATTTATGCAGGAAAGAATACTGGAGTGGGTTGGCATTTCCTCCCCCAGGGGATCTTCCCCACCCAGGGATCAAACTCTTATCTCCTGCAGCTCCTGCACTGGCAGGTGAGGATTCTTTACCACTGAACCACCTGGGAAGCCTGGCATTGTTTTAATTCCGTTTACCTTATCACTGGTGAAGCCGAAATGTCTTTCATAGGTTAACTCTTAGGGTTTCTTTTACTGTTTGGCTTTTTTTTTTTTTTTTTTTTTTTTGCATCATTTGCCCCTTTTGGGGGAGTTATTTTTATTTTTCATATTGACTTGTCCCTTAATTTATTTCATCAACTAGTTGTTGGCTTGGGTGAGTAGGTCCATAATGATGCTCTTCATCAAGGTGGGAACTAAAGAAATTCAGGCACATTTTTCAATAACAATGAGTTCAGTATCAGATAATGTACTGCAAATAATTACTCAAAATGACTAACTTTTTTTTTAATTTTTATTTTATTTTTTAACTTCACAATATTGTATTGGTTTTGCCATATATCAACATGAATCCACCACAAGGTATACACGTGTTCCCATCCTGAACCCTCCTCCCTCCTCCCTCCTCCCTCCCCATACCATCCCTCTGAGTAGTCCCAGTGCACCAGCCCCAAGCATCCAGTATCGTTCATTGAACCTGGACTGGCGACTCATTTCATATATGATATTATTCATGTTTCAATGCCATTCTCCCAAATCATCCCACCCTCTCCCTCTCCCAGAGTCCACAAGACTGTTCTATACATCAGTGTCTCTTTTGCTGTCAAAATGACTAACTTTTAACTTTATAATACCTTTTGCATACAAATTTTAATATGGCTAACATATTCATTTTCCTCCTTGATGGGATTTTTAAAAAATATTTATTTATCTAATTATTTACTTACTTGGCTGAGTCAGGTCTTAGTTGTAGGATGTGGGATCTAGTTCCCTGACCAGTGATCAAACCCAAGCAACCTGCATTGGGAGCCCAGAGTCTCAGCCAGGGAAGTCCCTTGATGTGCTTTTAATATAATAAATTTTCTTAGCCTGTAGATTAAAGATATTCTCTTGTTTTAAAGTTTTGTTTTCTCTCTAGATCTTTATCTTTATGAATTTCTTTTTGCATGTGACATGAAATAAAAATCCAATTCTTTTCCCATACTCAGAGCCAATTGTCTCAGTATTATTTATAAAAAGATCTATAAGAATTGATGCTTTTGAACTGTGGTGTTGGAGAATACTCTTGAGAGTCCCTTGGACTGCAAGGAGATCCAACCAGTCCATTCTGAAGGAGATCAGCCCTGGGATTTCTTTGGAAGGAATGATGCTAAAACTGAAACTCCAATACTTTGGCCACCTCATGCGAAGAGTTGACTTATTGGAAAAGACTCTGATGCTGGGAGAGATTGCGGGCAGGAGGAGAAGGGGACGACAGAGGATGAGATGGCTGGATGGCATCACTGATTCAATGGACGTGAGTCTGGGTGAACTCCGGGAGTTAGTGATGGACAGGGAGGCCTGGCATGCTGCAATTCATGGGGTCGCAAAGAGTCAGACACAACTGAGCGACTGATCTGATCTGATCTGATACTTTCCTTATTGATTTATCCTTCCAGCTCTATTACACACAATGTCACACTTGCATATGGGGTCTAACTGCCTGTCCTGTGCCAAAATCCCACTATTTTCATTGCGATCATTTCATATTAAATCTTGTTATTGAACAAGGTAAACTCCCAATTTATTCTTTAAATTATTTTGGCTCTTTTGGACACTTTATTATTCCATATAAATTTTTATTTCAATTTATCAAATTTCAAGATTAAAAAAAATTGAAATTTTATTAGAATACAGTGACTTTATGGATTAGAGAGAAATGACAGATATTGTCTTCTCATTCATAATCTCTTTTGTATGTCCATTTATTTAATTCTATCTTGTCAGTCAGTCAGTCAGTTCAGCTGCTCAGTCGTGCCCGACTCTTTGCGACCCCCATGGACTGCAGCATGCCAGGCCTCCCTATCCATTGCCAACTCCCGAATTTTACTCAAACTCATGTCCTTTGAGTTGGTGATGCCATTCAGCCATCTCATCCTCTGTCATCCCCTTCTCCTCCCTCCTTCAATCTTTCCCAGCATCAGGGTCTTTTCAAATTCTATTCAAACAGAATACCTGACTTGAGCTCCCTATGTCATACAGCAAATTTCCACTGGCTATCTATTTTACTTACTGTGTATGTTTCCATGCTCAGGTGGCACTAGTGGTAAAGAACCTACCTGCCAATGCAGGAGACGTTAAGGGATGTGTGGGTTAGATCCCTGGTCAGGATGTCCCCCTGAAAGAGGGCATGGCAACCCACCCCAGTATTCTTGCCTGGAGAATCCCATGGACAGAGGAGCCTGGAGTGCTACGGTCCATAGGGTTGCAAAGAGTCAGACACAATGGAAACCACTTACCATAGAACAGCACAATGGATATGTTTCCATGCTGCTCTCTCAATCCGTCCCACCCTCTCCTTCCCTCACTGTGTCCAAAAGTCTGTTCTCTACGTCTGTGTCTCCTTTGCTGCCTTGCTAATAGGTTATCAGTACTATCTTTCTAGATTCCATATATATGCTTTAACATATGATATTTTTCTCTTTCTGACTTACTGCATTCTGTGTAACAGGCTGTAGGTTCATCCACCGCAAATACATAAAAATCCATGATTTCACCCTTCTATGAAGTCAGATATATATAAGAATACTAATTTTCAGCAGTGGCTTTGGAAGATGGCTCATTCTTTAGTCACTCTTTAATTAACTATAGTGGAAAAAAATGAGCCTGAAGACAGAGGGAGGAGCCAGGTCATGAATGACTTGTGTGCCAAGCTGAGGAGTTTGTATTTCATCCTGCAAACAATTAACTTAAGTCAGATTTGCATCTTGCCATTGAATTTTAGAAATGGACTCAAGCTCAAGGACTGAGCATGTATTCTAAAAGCAGACACCCCAGTTAAGGGACTTCTCTGGTGGTCCAGTGGCTAAGACTCCACATTTCCAATGCAGGAGTTCAATCCCTGGTCAGGGTACTGCTGCTGCTGCTGCGAAGTCACTTCAGTCATGTCCGACTCTGTGCGATCCCATAAATGGCAGCCCACAAGAATCCCCCATCCCTGGGATTCTCCAGGCAAGAATACTGGAGTGTGTTTCCATTTCCTTCTCCAATGCATGAAAGTGAAAAGTGAAAGGGAAGTCTCTCAGTCGTGTCCGACTCTTAGCGACCCCATGGACTGTAGCCTACCAGGCTCCTCCGTCCATGGGATTTTCCAGGCAAGAGTACTGGAGTGGGCTGCCATTGCCTTCTCCTGGTCAGGGTACTAGATCCCACTAAAGCCACAACTAAAGAGTCCGCAGGCCACAATGAAGATTGAAGAACCCAGGTGCCACAACTAAGACCCCATGCAGGTAAATAAATAAAATTTTAAAACATAAATAAAGGCAGGGACACCAGTTGAAATGTATCACAGTAACTCCCTAGACTACAAGCTTCATGAGAACAGGAACTGTCGGTTTTACTCACCACTGAAGCCTCAGAACCTCACACAGGTCTTGACATATAATAGATGCTCAATAAATACTAGTTTAATTAATTAGTCCTATGACAAATAATTTTGGACTCTTTTGTTGACCATGATGGCTACTCCATTTCTTCTAAGGGATTCCTGCCCACAGTAGTAGATATAATGGTCATCTGAGTTAAACTCACCCATTCCAGTCCATTTGAGTTCGCTGAATTCCAGTCCATTGAGTTCCTAGAATGTCAAAGTTCACTTTTGCCATCTCCTGTTTGACCACTTCCAATTTGCCTTGATTCATGGACCTAACATTCCAGGTTCCTATGCAATATTGCTCTTTACTGCATCGGACATTGCTTCTATCACCAGTTACATCCACAACTGGGTATTGTTTTTGCTTTGGCTCCATCCCTTCATTCTTTCTGGAGTTATTTCTCCACTGATCTCCAGTAGTATATTGGGCACTTACTGACCTGGGGAGTTCCTCTTTCAGTATCCTATCATTTTGCCTGTTCATACTGTTCATGGGGTTCTCAAGGCAAGAATACTGAAGTGGTTTGCCATTCCCTTCTCCAGTGGACCACATTCTGTCAGACCTCTCCACCACGACCCGCCCATCTTGGGTGGCCCCACATGGCATGGCTTAGTTTCATTGAGTTAGACAAGGCTGTGGTCTGTGTTATCAGATTGGCTAGTTTTCTGTGATTATGGTTTCCGTGTGTCTGCCCTCTGACGCCCTCTTGCAATACCTACCATCTTACTTGGGTTTCTCTTACCTTAGTCGTGGGGTATCTCTTCACAGCTGCTCCAGCAAAGTGCAGTACTTGGATGCAATCTCAAAAACGACAGAATGATCTCTGTTCGTTTCCAAGGCAAACCATTCAATATCACAGTAATCCAAGCCTATGCCCCAATCAGTAATGCTGAAGAAGCTGAAGTTGAACAGTTCTATGAGGACCTACAAGACCTTTTAGAACTAACACCCAAAAAAGATGTCCTTTTCATTACAGGGGACTGGAATGCAAAAGTAGGAAGTCAAGAAACACCTGGAGTAACAGGCAAATTTGGCCTTGGAATACGGAATGAAGCAGGGCAAAGACTAACAGAGTTTTGCCAAGAAAATGCACTGGTCATAGCAAACACCCTCTTCCAACAACGTAAGAGAAGATTCCACACATGGATATCACTAGATGGTCAACACCGAAATCAGATTGATTATATTCTTTGCAGCCAAAGATGGAGAAGCTCTATACAGTCAGCAAAAACAAGACCAGGAGCTGACTGTGGCTCAGATCATGAACTCCTTATTGCCAAATTCAGACTTAAATTGAATAAAGTAGGGAAAACCACTAGACCATGCAGGTATGACCTAAATCAAATCCCTTATGATTATACAGCGAAACTGAGAAATAGATTTAAGGGATTAGATCTGATAGAGTGCTTGATGAACTATGGATGGAGGTTCGTGACACTGTACAGGAGACAGGGATCAAGACCATCCCCAAGAAAAAGAAATGCAAAAAAGCAAAATGGCTGTCTGAGGAGACCTTACAAATAGCTGTGAAAATAGAGAAGTGAAAAGCAAAGGAGAAAAGGAAAGATATAAGCATCTGAATGCAGAGTTCCAAAGAATAGCAAGAAGAGATAAGAAAGCCTTCCTCAGAAATCAATGCAAAGAAATAGAGGAAAACAAGAGAATAGGAAAGACTAGAGATCTCTTCAAGAAAATTAGAGATACCAAAGGAATATTTCATGCAAAGATGGGCTCGATAAAGGACAGAAATGGTATGGACCTAACAGAAGCAGAAGATATTAATAAGAGGTGGCAAAAATACACATAAGAACTGTACAAAAAAGATCTTCACGACCCAGATAATCACGATGGTGTGATCACTCACCTAGAGTCAGACATCCCGGAATGTGAAGTCAAATGGGCCTTAGAAAGCATCACTATGAACAAAGCTAGTGGAGGTGATGGAATTCCAATTGAGCTCTTTCAAATCCTGAAAGATGATGCTGTGAAAGTGCTGCACTCAATATGCCAGCAAGTTTGGAAAACTCAGCAGTGGCCACAGGACTGGAAAAGGTCAGTTTTCATTCAAATCCCAAAGAAAGGCAATGTCAAAGAAAGCTCAAACTACTGCACAATTACACTCATCTCACACGCTGCTGCTGCTGCTGCTAACTCACTTCAGTCGTGTCAGACTCTGTATGACCCCCTAGACGGCAGCCCACCAGGCTCCCCCGTCCCTGGGATTCTCCAGGCAAGAACACTGGAGTGGGTTGCCATTTCCTTCTCCAATGCATGAAAGTGAAAAGTGAAAGGGAAGTCGCTCAGTCGTGTCTGACTCTTAGCGACCCCATAGACTGCAGCTCACCAGGCTCCTCCATCCATGGGATTTTCCAGGCAAGAGTACTGGAGTGGGGTGCCACTGCCTTCTCCAATCTCACACTCTAGTAATGTTCAAAATTCTCCAAGCCAGGCTTCAGCAATATGTGAACCGTGAACTTCTAGATGTTCAAGCTGGTTTTAGAAAAGGCAGAGGAACCAGAGATCAGATTGCCAACATCCGCTGGATCATCAAAAAAGCAAGAGAGTTCCAGAAAAACATCTATTTCTGCTTTATTGACTATGCCAAAGCCATTGACTCTGTGGATCACAATAAACTGTGGAAAATTCTGAAAGAGATGGGAATACCAGACCACCTGACCTGCCTCTTGAGTAACCTATATGCAGGTTAGGAAGCAACAGTTAGAACTGGACATGAAACAACAGACTGGTTCCAAATAGGAAAAGGAGTACGTCAAGGCTGTATATTGTCACCCTGTTTATTTAACTTATATGCAGAGTACATCATGAGAAACTCTGGGCTGGAAGAAGCACAAGTTGGAATCAAGATTGCCAGGAGAAATATCAATAACCTCAGATATGCAGATGACACCACCCTTATGGCAGAAAGTGAAGAGGAACTAAAAAGCCTCTCGATGCAAGTGAAAGAGGAGAGTGAAAAAGTTGGCTTAAAGCTCAGCATTCAGAAAACAAAGATCATGGCATCTAGTCCCATCACTTCATGGCAAATAGATGGAGAAACAGTGGAAACAGTGTCAGACTTTATTTTTGGGGATTCCAAAATCACTGCAGATGGTGATTGCAGCCATGAAATTAAAAGATGCTTACTCCTTGGAAGGAAAGTTATGACCAACCTAGATAGCATATTCAAAAGCAGAGACATTACTTTGCCAACAAACGTCCATCTAGTCAAGGCTATGGTTTTTCCAGTAGTCAGGTATGGATGTGAGAGTTGGACTGTGAAGAAGGCTGAGCACCGAAGAATTGATGTTTTTGAACTATGGTGTTGGAGTAGACTCTTGAGAGTCCCTTGGACTGCGAGGAGATGCAACCAGTCCATTCTAAAGGAGATCAGTCCTGGGTGTTGATTGGAAGGACTGATGCTAAAGCTGAAACTTTGGCCACTTCATGCAAAGAGTTGACTCATTGGAAAAAGACCCTGACGCTGGGAGGGATTGGGGGCAGGAGGAGAAGGGGACGACAGAGGATGAGATGGCTGGATGGCATCATCAACTCGATGGACATGAGTCTGAGTAATCTCCAGGAGTTGGTGATGGACAGGGAGGCCTGTCGTGCTGCAATTCATGGGGTCTCAAAGAGTCGGACACGACTGAGCAACTGAACTGGAACTGGATGACAAATAATTAGCACAGAACCAAAAAGAGAGGTCATGAAGATAGAGTGGGGAAGACAAAATCTCTAAATTGTAAGAGAGGGGCAATTGTATTATATACTCGTAGTGAGACAAAGGGAGAAATCTAGAATGGTTCCCAGGTTACCAGCCGGGATGACTAGATAGATAGAGGTACCCTAAAAGGACAGAGGGAGATGGTGAAGGACAGGGAAGCCTGGCGTGCTCCAGTCCATGGGGTCATAAGAGTCAGACACAACTGCACCACAAAACTAGAGAGGGAATAAAGGAATACCGACAGGTGTTCAGGAACGTATACCGAGTTAAAAAGTACTTGCAGACTTATTAGTCAAAAAGCATTTGGAAGTCTGCATCTATAGCTGCTCAAGGGGCACCCAGCCCTGGGAGGTTGCTAAGGCTGTAGGTGTCAGTGAGTCACACTGGAAGTGTAAACTAGTTCAAGTCTCTTTTCCCTGTGACATGCTGTATCCATCTTAAGCTACCCTAAGGTCTCAGTAAAGTACATTCAAGGACTTAAGCAGATGAGAAGTTGCCTCTTGAAGAAAATTTGGCCTCAGCTTCAGGGACCTCCATGAGCCATCTCCATTTGCAAGAGAGATGACCTTTCATTCTGGTAAAAATACAACTGAGCATTATCTTCATCTTTCATAAGATGTCACCCCGCCATCTGCTCATCTATCATGCAAAGCATATCGTTCTGCCATCAACAGTATACGCACACTTAACTTCTCATGACAGAAGTTCACCTGGAATAGTCAAGGCCCTTAGGTTGATAGGCTAACAGCCTGAGATTTGTCCTCTGTCCACTCCGCTAAGCATTCCATAGGCTACTTTCGTATAATGGAGCACCACACTAGCTTAGTTCCTCTACCACGTACCACTTCAGTGTTATTCCCAGACTGCAACAAAGTTCAACATAAGAACGAGACACCTGAATAAAGGCGCAGTGCATTTGCTTTTCTGGAGACACTGTCTTCTGTATTGTTCAATGTCTTCTACACAAATTTTTTCATGATACATTTTTCCTGCCTTTATTTCCAGTAGGATTTTTATTATAAATACAATAAGGGCTTATTGTTTAAAAAGTTTTTTTCCCCCAAGCAATATAAAAGCTCCCATATCCTTCTTTCCTTGCCCACACAGTTCTAACTCCCAGGGGTATTCAAGTAGTCAAGATTCTTTCTATTGCAAGTGATAGATCTGTAATTTGACGGAAGTTAAATGCTGGAGAAGAAGGGAAGGCCGCTAGGGATAAGGCAAGGAATCAAAGCAAACACTGCTGAAACCAGAGTGGTACCAAAGGCCTCAGGGAATGAGCCTGGGGTGTGAGCTTCTGGTCTCTGCTTCTACATGCACATTAGTTATTCTTAGTTATCTTGGGTGGTGAAGAACAGGGCTTCACATGACTGAGGGAACATACCCTGCATCACTGTCATTCAATGAGAAAAGGGATGTTTTTTTCTCCCTTAGAAAAATCCCAGGGATATGCTCTGATTAGCTTGGTTTGGGTCAAAGGAGTATTTGCAGTTGGCAGTGCTCAGAAACTCATGACTAAAATAGAAGGGGAGCTGTTCCCTTAAGGAAGAGGGACACTGTTATCAAAGTAAGGGGAAAGTATGCTAGGCAGCAAAAGTGTCAGGCAACTTAATATTACCATCAATAGTTTCCTGAGTATCTTCCAAACATTTTCTCTATATTTACAAGCATATAAAAATACTTTTTATGCTTTACACAAATAAAACATACTATGAAAAGTTCCTTTTAGGAATTTAACAAGCAAAAAAAATGTCCTTTCACTAAGTATACTTAGATGATATACTTTCTCTTGATCAGATAATGATCATTTTCTAATCCACCATTTTTTTCTTGGATATAAAGAAGCTCAGAGCTAAATTTAATGTTCAGTTACCATAACTATACTAAATCTCACGGTTAGAGTATTTACTTCCTTTTTTCATGCTTTTAGATTTCGAATTCCTAGCTCATCTAGCTTTATTGTATAAATGTTTTTTATTGTAAACCATCTAAAATTCTTCCTCAAAGAAGACAGGATTTTTACAAGTTTGTCTAACACTTATTTTTCAACTTTATTTTTTTCAGGATGAATGTTTATTATACAAAATTTAGAAAATAAGTGGGAAAGTAGAAGAAAAAAGAATAATTCATGTTCCCACCCCTCAATATTAACATTTTAGTGTACCACTTAATTTCAAGACTAGGAGAAACAACCAAGACATATAACCAGCTCAACTGAATAGACTCCTTGCTAATCAAAAAAAATCTCTGAAGCTTTTGACTTATGGGGAGATCCAAGGAAAGGAAAACACTGAACAGGAAAAAAGATCTCCGAAATTTTGACAGTGGTTGTCCGGAATCTATTCTCATAAAATTAGTACTAACATAGAGTCTATTAATCCATCCTCCCAAATGTAGTCAATCAACACCTAAATTAAGATAGAATTGAAAAACAAAATGCTGCCTTTTTGTTAAGCTTCTGCAATTGTATCCAGCCACAAAAATAAGTGGGGAAATTATTGCAACTAAAACAAAAGGTCTTATTTTTCTAGGTTTCATGGCCAAAATAGTGTTTTTAAACACATTTAATAACTGTATTAGAAACCTTCAGATTCCAGCTTATGTAAAGTTGTTAAGGTAACAGTAACAAAAGACCAGTCCTAGAAAAACTTTGAGAATCATGTGCATACCTGCCCCCCTTTAACCTCTGACTCTAAAAGAAAATTAAGTAATCATACAAGTGTTTTTAAATCTGTATCAGCTGGCTTGGGCTGCCATAACACAATGCCATGGACTAAATGGCTTACGCTTATTTTGTCACGGTTCTGGAGATGGGGAGTCTGATATTAGGATGCCAACATGGTTACCTCCTAGTGAGGCCTATTTTCCTGACATAGATGGCTGCTTTCTCACTGTGTGATCACGTGGCCTTTCCTCAGTACATGCACACAAACAGAGAAAGCTCTGGTCTCTCATCTTAAAGAACACTAATCCCATTGGATCAGGGTCCCACCATTAAGACCTCACTTAACCTTAATCACTTCCACAAACACCTTGTCTCCAAATAAGAGTCACATTCAGGGTTAGAGCTTCAAGATATCAATTTGGGTGGGGGAGAAATAACGCAGTCCATGGCAGCCCCTTTGCTCTGATAATCACACTTGCATGTGTGCTCACACATGCCCAGTTGTGTCTGGCTCTTCGTGGCCCCATGGACTGTAGTCTGCCAGGCCCTTCTGTCCATGGGATTTTCCAGGCAAAAACACTGGAGAGAGTTGCCATTTACTATTCCAGGGGGGTCTTCCCGACCTAGGGATCAAACCTGCGTCTCTTCCGTCTCCTGCATTGGCAGGTGGATTCTTTACCACTGCGCCACCTGGGAAGTCACATCTCTGCAATAATTTAATTTAGCTCTTCATATATTGAAAATCAGCATTAGAGAGGGGTGAGTTCTTTACCTCTTTTCAGAATAACAGTTCACCCACCAATAACTTCACACAATAAAAAAAGATGTTTCTTAAAAATTAAATGTGATATATAGGTGTTCTTTGGAAGGAATGATGCTAAAGCTGAAACTCCAATACTTTGGCCACCTAATGTGAAGAGTTGACTCATTGGAAAAGACTCTGATGCTGGGAGGGATCGGGGGCAGGAGGAGAAGGGGACAACAGAGGATGAGATGGCTGGATGGCATCACCGACTCAATGGACGTGAGTTTGAGTGAACTCCAGGACTTGGTGACAGACAGGGAGGCCTGGCATGCTGCAATTCATGGGGCGGCAAAGAGTCAGACATGACTGAGCCGCTGAACTGAACTGATAGTTGTGAAAAGATACATGTATATATACATGTATGTAGGTGTGTTGGTGGGTAGAGAGAGACAGAGTCAAAGTTCTCTATTTCTGCATCATCTGAAACCTTTATCCATCATCCTAAGATGTGGGTCCTAAAATACCCAGTATAATATAACATAGCTAGGTTAGTAGGTAGATAGGCACTTTTCACTTTCTTCATGCATTGGAGAAGGAAATGGCAACCCATTCCAGTGTTCTTGCCTGGAGAATCCCAGGGACAGGGGAACCTGGTGGGCTGCCGTCTATGGGGTCGCACAGAGTTGGACACGACTGAAGAGACTTAGCAGCAGCACAGGCAGTTGTGGAGAAATCACTAGGAGCTAGAACTCAGTGACCAAAGTGGGTACACATAAAAATAACTGGATTCAGAACAGACAGTGCAAGCTGAAATTACAGTACTTTGTTTTGTCCTATATTTTACGTAAAGTCTGCTATGTTTAAATATAGAACCAGGGACTTTCCTGGTAGTCCAGTGGTTAAGACTCCGTGCTCCCACTGTAGGGGGTATGGGTTCGATCCCTGGTCAAGGAACTAAAATACCGCATGCAGTGCAACACGGCCAAAAAACTTATAAATAACAAAAAGACTATGTTCGGTCAAATTTTAAATAGTCCTATTTTCTGTATGTCTGAGTAGCATGTTTTTCTTTGAATTCTTTCATCCAAAGTAAAAAATTAAACAAACAAAAACCCATAAATCAAACATTTTGGCCCTTTCCTGGCCCTCCTACCATGGCCTGACTCTATTCAGAAAGTGTATATTTTTCCCCATGACATCTGAAGTACAATATAGAAATTCATCCCTTTAGTGAACTGGGCCTTTCCCCAAGATTTTTATTTTGCATCTAACAAAATAACAGCAAATTTCAGGTATTAGAAGGATCGAAACAACCTCTTCTATTCTGTTGTCCTTAGAACACCATCTTTTATTCATAGCTTCTCTTGCGGTGCTAGGAGGCAGATTCTGTTGCTATAGCAACGCCCTGCATATCCTTGGGGATAGCTTACAGTTTTACTTTTTTTTTGAACAACAAAGAGCCATTGATACTACATGTTGCCAAAGGTTACAAAAGTTGAATTCTAAAATGAAAATATTTCTTCTATAGAAGTGGTACACCATATGCGTCCCACAAATTCAAAGAGATATGTAAGGATATGACCTTTGTGTGAACATTGATGAATCTAGTATAATACTGTTTGGCTTCAATGGATTATTCACAGCAGAAGTAGTTGAAGTGTATGCCTTGTTTTCTAAGACTACTGTGGGGGATAAGGGGTTTACTCCCAGTATCTGTTAAGATCCAGGAGCAGGAAAGAAAAAAAAAAAAATCAAAGGTACCATCACTTACATTTTGTTACTTTGTAATCACCTTCCCTTGCCCACCCCCACTAAAATGAACTGCTATATCAAAATCCAATTACACTTTGACAGTAAATAGATCCTTAAAGAGTGGTTGTGACTGAATCCTTGTTCCTCGGGATAGATATTAAATATATGAGAGTCTCAAGAGCTCTGAAATCTGTATTCCTAGCTTCATTTTAACTCGATTCTCTTCATCTGTGAAAAAATAATATTCCTTAGCTATCTGTTTTTTTAAAACTAGGAAAAAATATTTCTTTTCAAGTATCTTTTCAGGATAAGTTATCTCATCCCCCTAGAAGTCTGAAGGGATGCTCTGAGAACCACTGATGAGAAGTTAGAGGCTCCAACTTCCTGGGGAAACAGCTACAAGAGCTTAAGGGTCTGGAGGCAGGAATCTGGATTTTTCTTCTTAACAGGAGAGACAGCTACAGACTGAAACAATGCAGATAAGATGCATATATAAATACATATACAAGAAATGATGTCAATCTCCTCCACTCACTACAGCCTGGGCAAATTCTCCTCCTAGCAAACCAAGCAAACCCCACAATTCAAGGCCATTTATTCATTCATTTATCAATATTTATTTACTAAGTACATGCTACATTCCAAGCCACTCAAAGGCTTTTCAAATGTTACTAAATGCCTGATTGTACTCTTGAAGAGTTAATCTCTAATTCAATAAAGTCTTTTTTGGTACAGTTTTTATAGCTACCATATGGAGAAATCTATTAAAAATAACAGATTCACAAGGTAATCATAGCTAGCAACATAAGCTCAAAGACAGTGTTTCTAAATACCATCTCCCACCAAAAGGAACAAGGTTTCCTTAGAGAAATGACTGATTCCAGAAATGATTGGGGTAGGAAAAACACAAGGTAGACTAGAACATCTTATTCAAGAAAGGAAGGAAGTGCTTAAACATCGATAGAGTCATGTGGAAACATACTGGGGCTAGTTTGAAGACCCTCCCACTGGCCACATCTTGGACAATTTGATCACCGTGAAAAATGACAGAAACAGGTCATAGTACAGTTGATGAAAAATAACTCAATGAATCCATCATGAAACTCCGAAGAAGGAGAAAATACGGTAGGGGTGGAGAAGGAAGAGGAGGAGGGAAGGGGTGGGGAGAAGAAAGCTCAGTTTTACAGAACACTATCTGTTATAATTGAATTGTCTCCCACCCAAAGTCCATATGCCGAAGCCCTAAGTCCCAATGTGACTGTATTTGAAGACGGGACCTGTAGGAAGGTAATTAAGGTTAAATGAGGTCACAAGGGTAGAGCTTTGATCCTACAGGACTAGTGTTCTGTAGGAAGAGGAGAGGAAGACACACCAAAGGGTTCTCTCCCTCCCCAAGTCACATGGGAGAGGCCAGTGAGGACACCTTGAGAAGACAGCTGCCTACAAGACAGAGGGAGGATTCACCAGAAACCAATCCTGACGAGACTTTGGTCTTGGACTTCTAGCTTCCAGAACCATGAGAAAATACATTTCCGTTGTTTAAGCCACCAAGTGGTGGTAGTTTGTTGTGGCAGCCTGAGGCAACTAATATGCCAACTAATGAGTGTCAAGAAAATGATAGAAATAGAAAATCTCTATTTTCAACCCACAGTGAAAAAATCATAACAGATGCTAAAACCAAAGGGTAAAAAACTATCTGTTTTAAAATATCACCACACAGGTTAACTGTACAACAGGGACTTTAGGCATGATACCAACTTAACCAAATGACCAAACTTAGCATCACCGATAGTGGGACAATCTGATATGAACCTCTTGATGGATCCACTAAGAATTATAGACCAGCTATCCAGTTTCCTTGCCATGAATATTTAATCTGTATCTAATAATGAGAAAACAATCAAATAAATTCCGGAAAGGGATTTATACAGTATTTAGTGTCCTATTCATTCAACTTTCCTGTGGTTTGGAATTTCTCAAAATGCACAGTTTAAAAACAAGAAATGTAAATGTATAAAAGGTTAAACGTTTTATGGCACATAGCTCACCCTAACTGCTACTGACCAGGCACCTACCAAGACCAAACTGTACAACTTAATGGTTAGAGAGCATGGATGCCGGTCCCCATAGACCTACCTTCCAAGTTTGCTGCTCAGACCTTCCACAAGTAACAGTATCACCAAGCCTTAGTTTTCTGCGGTAAAATGAGACCACCACCTAAGTGATAAGCAGTTGAGAAGATGAAATGAGGCAGATAAACTAGCTGGCACACAGGAGACAGTGATTATTACTACCCAGAAGGATGAGGGTAGGAATTGGAGGCTATTTAGTCACCATCACACACTGCATACTCTGTGGTAACCTCTCTCACTTACCAATCAGTTACTAACAACAAGTGACCACACTGCATTATTAGTAACCATTTTTGTGGCAGGAGTGTTTTGAACCACATTAAAAGGTAAGGTCCAAGTCTTAACTCTAATGTCTCCATCTCCCAAAGGACCTTGGACCACGTTATATGGTAATTTCTGATCAACATGCAGTGCTAGACCGGTGCTTCTCAACCCTGGCTATACATTGGCATCACTCAGGAAGCTTTTCAAAAAATCTGATGCCTGGACTCTACCTCCAAATATTTTTATTTAGTTATTAGTCTGGGGTACAGACAACATATTAAAAAGAGACATTACTTTGCCAACAAAGGTCCGTGTAGTCAAGGCTATGGTTTTTCCAGTGGTCATGTATGGATGTGAGAGTTGGACTACAAATAAAGCTGAACGCCAAAGAACTGATGCCTTTGAACTGTGGTGTTGGAGAAGACTCTTGAGAGTCCTTTGGACTGCAAGGAGATCCAACCAGCCCATCCTAAAGGATATCAGTCCTGAGTGTTCATTGGAAGGATTGATGTTGAAGCTGAAACTCCAATATTTTTGTCACCTGATGCGAAGAACTGACTCACTTGAAAAGACCCTGATGCTGGGAAAGATTGAGGGCAGGAGGAGAAGGGGACGACAAAGGATGAGATGGTTGGATAGCATCACCGACTCAATGAACATGAGTTTGAGTAAACTCCGGGAGTTGGTGATGGACAGGGAGGCCTGGCATGCTGCGGTCGATGGGGTCTCAAAGAGTCGGACACGACTGAGCAACTGAACTGAACTGAGTCTGGGGTAGGACCCTGGCCTCAAGATTTTTTTTAATTCCTAGGGTGATTGTAAAAGCTCATGTTTTGTTTGTGTATCTCCTTAGTGAAATGGCACCAGCCATTGCTGCCAACTTTCTACCTTCTCTGGAGAAAGCTGGTGTGTAAGGTAAAGCTGGGTTTGCATTTTGACATCGTCCTTCTCATACAAGCAATGCTTAGCCTCGTATCTCCTGAGAGAGAGTAGAAGCCAATTTCAGACAATCTGTCAGACTTTTATGTAGGTTGTATCAGTGAAGAAAAACGTTTTTCTCTTCTACCCTTCTAAGTTCTTGACTGGGACCCCTATAACAAAAGACAGATTTAACAGGGACTTCCCTGGTGGCTCAGACGGTAAAGCATCTGCCTACAATGCAGGAGATCCAGGTTCAATCTCTGGGTCGGGAAGATCTCCTGGAGAAGGAAATGGCAACCCACTCCAGTATTCTTGCCTGGAAAATCCCATGGATGGAGGAGCCTGGTAGGCTACAGTCCATGGGGTCGCAAAGAGTCGGACACGACTGAGCTACTTCACTTTCCCTGGTGGTCCAGCAGTTAAGACCCTGTACTTTCACATCATGGGGCACAGGTTCAATCCCTAGTGGGGAAACTAAGATCCCACATATGGCACAGTGTGGCCAAATTTTTTTTAAATAAATAAGTGATATAAATCCATATTCAGTTCAGTCGCTCAGTCGTGTCCAACTCTTTGCAGCCCCATGAATCGCAGCACGCCAGGACTCCCTGTCCATCACAAACTCCCAAATCCATATGAGTCATCCACACAAAAAAAGAATATTGTAATGAAGTTTAACTCACACAGAAAAAAAAAATTTTTAAAGGTTAACAAAAGAAAAGCATACAAATTTATTTAGCATACTTTTCATGTGATGTGGGAACCTTCAAAAGGAAGACCCAAAGAAATGGTTAAACCTGAGCATTTTTATATTAGGTTTGATGAAGAGCAGAAAGTCATGAAAAAGCAGCAGAGGACAAAGGGCATGAAGCAAGTAGATAGGGAAGCTTAGCAATAACTGTTCATTCAGAATCCTCTCTGGTCCCTAGATTTTAAGAGATAAGGATGCTCCTTTCCTCCAGATATAATGAGGGCATCTCTAACATGAAATTTTTTATCTGCTTCAGGGGAAGGTCAGAAGGTCCTTCTTGCACATGCTGGTTTCTCAAATTCCTTCAGTTTAAAATACTCAATATGACAAAATACCATATTTGGCAGCAGCATGTCCTGAACCCCATCTGTTAACCTAAAATGTGACATAGTTATGCTTTACTTTATCAAAATTTATAATTATACCTAATATGGCTCTTTTTTCAGTTGATGAAAACTGTAAAGCTGACTTTTCCTGAACCAGAAGTTTGGGTGAGGTTTCACAGCAGAATAATCATCTAACAGCAGAAATGTAACCATAATATTGCAATATTTGATAATTTGTACTTCTACAATTCAGAAAATATTTTCATATATTTCCTAGAGAAACTGAATCAGAAAGCAGACCATTTGAACTCTAAAAGAAATGGAAAAGCGTGGGATCAGAAACCAGAATCAGTGAGCATCAGAATATGAGAATAAGAACATGTTAGCACATACATCTAGCCAGTGGCCAATGCTGAAGAAGAGATTCAAATAAAAAGTACCCAGGCATTGGTTGGAATGCTGAGTATGCCCCTTCCCACAATCCTCCAGCCACAATGGCCCCTCTGGCTGTAGATCTTAGCTGCAAGCCTAGTAATATGACTTATCCAAGTACCATTTCCCTGCCCTTGGCTGTGCCCTTACAGACTTTGAACTGCTGGAAAAGCACCATGTGTCATCAATAAAGTATAAAGGGAAAGACATTCACAAAGCATAGTAAGATATAATTACTAATGATGGTCTTGTTTCTTCAAAGGAACCAGGTTGAGACCACTTCCAAAAACTATTCAATTTCCCACTTAATAGCCAGGTAACCATGGGCAAGTCACTTAACCTCTCAAAGTTCAAGTTTTCCTTGTCTGTCAAACAGAGTTGAAAAAGTACTTATTTTATAGGATTGTTAAGAGGATTCAATAACAGAATGTATGTCAAATGCTTAACTCAGTTCTTCATACACAGTATCATTGGCTAAATGGAAATATTATTATATTATTAATATAATAAACCCAAACCCAGCAGTTTCTTATATGGAAAAGTAAAGATATGGAACCCAAACTAACCCTTATACCTATTAATTGATGTATGAGAAAGCTTTAAAATTTCCGGACAGTAATCAACTGATTCATCTCAACTTTGCTTTAACAGTATCTTCAAACAAAATTTAGATATCTAAAGCCATTGTCCTTTAAAACCCAAAGACTTTATTGCTTGTAGAAAGATAGCTTAAGATTTTACAAATGAATTCCCATTCTTTTTACCATAAGACATGCCCTCCAAAAATAACAGAGATGACATGATAGTGGGATCACATCCACTCATTGCCAAGACATTTCTAGCTAATAATAAGGCATTTGAGATCTAAAATTTTTAACTGAAAAGAAAAACTAATCAAACTCATCAAGAAGACCTAAAGAGCCTCTTGATGAAAGTGAAAGAGGAGAGTGAAAAAGCTGGCTTAAAACTCAACATTCAAAAAACAAAGATCATGGCATCCGGTCCCATCACTTCATGGCAAATAGATGGGGAAACAATGCAAACAGTGACAGACTATATTTTTCTGGGCTCCAGAATCACTGCAGATGGTGACTGCAGCCATGAAATTAAAAGTCGCTTGCTGCTTGGAAGAAAAACTATGACCAACCTAGACAGCATAATGGAAAGCAGAGACTACTTTGCCGACAAAGGTTTTCCAGTAGTCATGTATGAGTGTGAGAGTTAGACTATAAAGAAAGTTGAGCGCTGAAGAATTGATGCTTTTGAACTGTGGTGTTGGAGAAGACTCTTGAGAGTCCCATGGACTGCAAGGAGATCCAACCAGTTTATCCTAAAGGAAACCAACTCTGAATACTCCCTGGAAGGACTGATGCTGAAGCTGAAGCCCCAATACTTTGGCCACCTGATGCAAAGAACTGAATCCTTGGAAAAGACCCTGATAGTGGGAAAGATTGAAGGCAGGAGGAGAAGGGGACGACAGAGGATGTGATGGCTGGATGGCATCACTGACTCAACGGACATGTGTTTGAGCAAGCTCCAGGAGTTGGTGATGGACAGGGAAGCCTGGCATACTGCAGTCCGTGGGATTGCAAAGAGTCGGACATGACTAAGTGACTGAACTGTAGTGAACTGAAAAGGATGCAAATTAGAGGAAAACTGCTGGGTAAGACAACATGGAACAACAATGCACTAAAGAGTTGGAAACTGGAGGAGAAAAAGCAATATGACAGGCTTGATTGGAACAGAAGAGAAAATTTAGTGATTACCTAGTGTAGGGAAAGAAAAAACTTTTCCTCTATCCTCTCAGATTCCGAACAGGGGGGCCTGTGAATCAAACAGAAAAAAGGGAACAGGAGAAAAGGCATACAAACTTTATAGATGTTAGTATTTTACAGACATGAGGGCTTCACAGAAAAAGTTAAAATGGAAAGAAGCAAACCGGGGAGGGGAATGCTTCTCAACCATTTTAACAAAGAATAAAACTGTGGAGGAGTAACTAGACACAGAAAAGGAGGCAAGAGCTCCCAGGAGCGGTGAGTTGTGGGAAGCTGGCTGTTTAACATGGTTTATTGTAACGACCCACCCAGAGCTGCCTCCAGGGTCTTGGTGGTGTAAGAGAGGGGACGCCTCTACAAATTTATGTCATGTTTACAAAGGGAGATTTATGCCCTTTTCTTTTTCAGGCCAGAGGGACTATGGTAGAGAACATTTCCTGTGACTTCCTCAACTGCCACAAAATAATCTTTATGCCAAAGTGGCATATTTGGGGCTGGCATATTCTGGACCCCTTCTCTAGAAAGCAACGGAGGACCCAGATGGAAGCGTTTCCAGAGGCAACTTGCTCTGAATCACAGAGATCGACAAAATTGTCGATCGACAAAATCACAGAGATGGACAAATTTTACCACACATTATGAAGTGGCTTAAAGGAGAAATAAATGGCAACCTACTCTAGTATTGTTGCCTGGAAAATTCCATGGACAGAGGAGGCTGACGGGCTACAGGGTTGCATAGAGTCGGACACAACTGAACACACACGCACAGGCAGACAGAGAAGAAACAGAAATAACCTAGACAGGGTATACACCTAAAGGAAGCTAAAGATTTCTTAATACAAAGGTGGAAAGAAAGGGAATTGATTTTAGAAATGCTTTAAAAATAAAAGGGGCAAAGCAAAACTGGTACAAAGGTTTTTGGGAGAAAAGTGGAGTTTTGAAATTGTTATCTTTTACTAGAGCTTTTTGAAAGTTTAGGAAACATATAACAAAAGTATCATAACCAAGACAGACATATAAATATAGATAGCATGTAAATCAATTTTACATTTAGTCAACTCAATATGAGGTAAAGTGAAGTTGCTCAGTTGTGTCCAACTCTTTACGACCCCATGGGCTGTAGCCTATCTCCTCCATCCATGGGATTTTCCAGGCAAGAGTACTGGAGTGGATTGCCATTTCCTTCTCCAGAGGATCTTCCCGACCCAGGGATCAAACCCAGGTCTCCTGCATTGTAGGCAGACGCTTTACCGTCTGAGCCACCAGGGAAATCCCAATATGAGGTAAAACAGCTTCTAAATGTAAGGATTCTAGCCTTTAACAAAGAAAGATCTATTACTGTTGTAATGAAACAATTCCCACAAGATACAGTGCTACTTTTAAGTCCAGATACTAAGTGGGTCTCTGGCAAACTACTAAACCTCTGGAGGCCTCAATCATACTATGGCTACAGTAGGCTAAATGGACCCAGAAGCCCCCACCCTCATAAAATTCTGTTTCAGTATAAATGGATATGACTCAAGGTATATAAAGGTATATGCCTCAATGGATATGATCTCAAGGTATGATTTTTCCTTTTCCTTCAGTTCCACTTTTTTTTTTTTTAACATTTATTTATTTATTTTGCTGCACTGGGTCTTAATTGCAGCATATGGGATCTCTGTTGTGGTGATTTCTTCTTGCAGGCTTAGTTGCTCTTAGTTCCCAGGCCAGGGATCAAATCGGTATCTCTTGCAATGCAAGGCAGACTCTTAACCATCAGACCACCAGAGAAGTCATTCAGTCACACTTTTTAAAATAGAATACTTCCCGCATAAAAATCATTCCCTTATTTATGATAGGATTTAAAACATACACACACACACATTCTTCTCAGCTCCTTTTATGGAACAAGATTACAGGTATTACTAGGTTCCCCAAATCTCTCAAAACCAAAATTCTGAATATTTTAAAACATACTGCTATCTCAAAAAGTTGTAAAAATTCTAATCATTTTAATAAAGCTGGTTTGGAATAAAGTATTCATATGTTATTAAAATACCATCTTGAAAAAATTACAGTACACCTTTCAAATTTCACATGCATCTGAGTATTAGTTCTTTAGACATCTACATTGATGACTTCTAAATACGGGACGAATGTCTCGCCCATAGAATTGAGAAGCAACAGTGTAGGGTTAATCAGTATTAAGCAAGCTGTTATTATAATTAATCATGTAGATGGATCACAAATGACTCCTTAAGCTTTTTCAGTTATTCTTTTGTGTTTTTGCAAAATTTCAAAACGATGTATTTTTTATCCTATATCTTGAGTAAAAATGAAATCTACTAAAGTTATAATACTAAACATGCACAAATTCTGGTTCCCAAAGCACGCTTTCTGGTCCCTTTAGACTGAAAATAATTCAGAGTACCAGTGACATTGGAAATGCTGCCCATGATCACCTTTCACTTCTAAGCATGCTTTTTCCAGTCAATTTTGCAACACTTTCTTCTCATTCTAGTTATCGGGGGCCTTTTCTAAGTACTGCCAAATAGGAAATTACCACAAAGACAAGTGGAAGGAAAAAACATTTTTAAAATAACTTCACACACCGCCTGCAATTCTGATAAATGCCTTCCTCTCAGAGTGTGAGGGCATTTTTGAGATTTCTGTCAAATAGCTCTAGTGGAGCAACCCCACAGGGATCTGTGTTCCCTTTTCAGCTCAATAATCAAAAACTTTGGTCCATGTCTGCTTTTGTCTACTTCTGACCTACATGTTCCTGCAAGGGATATCTTTGTCTCACTTTTCTTTGGTCACTGAGTTCATGTACCTCAATAGGCTAAGTCTCACAGTCCATTAACGAGAATTCTCAGCTCAGCCCCAGGCCACCCAGAAACCCTGGTTGCATGTTCTCGCTGAATGGCTTCACCGGTGGCCCATTCAAATGTGCTAATGTCGGAAAAAAAGGTTGAATGGGGCACCAATGTACACCATTGCCCAGGCAAAGTGACTGGTTTTCTAATAAAGCCTCCCCCGGGGTGATGTTAAGCAGAGTTATCAATGGTGCCGAGGCTGAGCCAGGACTAATGCTCCAATCATGCCATCAACAGGTGGCACAGATGCAGCCACTTTAATATGAAATCACAGTGCAAAGTTCACTGGCAATTCAATCCCCTCTCCAGCTTCCAACCTCCGGATGAAAGTGTAGTTGGGTCTCCTTCCCTTGCTGGTTCCTGGGCAAGCTTGCAGAAGACATTCTGGGTGGGAGAGGAAGTCGGTACCACTTGTTTCCAATTGTTCTAAGGTTTACACCCTCGTCTGAGAAGCTTTCTTAAAGCCCTTTTCTCATAGAAACAGATAAAGCATTGCCTCAGGTAACACCCCCAAAGCACTAAAAGGCCATTTTAGTTCAGCACAGGAGTATTTTGATTATGCAAGACAGATGTTACATCATGGCCCTGGGTGCTAATTCTCATAAGAAAACATCTTGAGTTGTAGCTAATTTTTGAAGGGATGATAACCAAACCAAGTCTGCAGCACCTCTTTACCTAGTCAGGGCAAATGAAAGATAAAAGAAAGAAAGTTGAACAGTCTTATGGACTCTGTGGGAGAGGGAGAGGGTGGGAAGATTTGGGAGAATGGCATTGAAACATGTAAAAGATCATGTATGAAACGAGTTGCCAGTCCAGGTTCGATGCACGATAGTGGATGCTTGGGGCTAGTGCACTGGGACGACCCTGATGGATGGTATGGGGAGGGAGGAGGGAGGAGTGTTCAGGGTGGGGCACACATGTATACCTGTGGCGGATTCATTTTGATATTTGGCAAAACTAATACAATTATGTAAAGTTTAAAAATAAAATAAAATTTAAAAAAAAAAAGAAAAAAGTTGAAGTACCTCCTAATTTTTCCTTCTAAGCAGGTGTGTCTGAGAAGAAACATAAAAGGAACCAACCAGTTAAGATGTTCACAACTTTTTTTTCCAAACTCACTTGACGACCCCTGGATTTCCAAATTATTCACAAACACACAGCATTCCCACTCACCAGAATAGTCCAAAATTAAGTCCCCCTATCACTCAAACTTGACACCAAGACGAACCACAGCACTCAAACAGTGACCCATAGAGTTAACAGAAGTTGATAACAGAAATTCTTAAGCTTGTCTCACAGAACAGAGAAGGGACTAGCTTGTTAAAATCCTTTCTTCATTGATTAACCTCAGTTTACTTAGCTTTTTTTCCCCCCTTTTTCTTTTTTCTCTTAAATTGCATACCTTCCCAGCTTCATACAGTCCACTTGGATTACAGGAACCTGTAGTCAGCTCCTGTCCAATGCAGGCCAGCTGGGGCAGGTTGAGACCACAGGCCCCAAAACTGAGCCTGCGTGGACGTCTTAACCCTCACCTGGTGACATCAGAGGACTTGAAAACTCCATTCCCCGGATTCATTTTGATATTTGGCAAAACTAATACAATTATGTAAAGTTTAAAAATAAAATAAAATTAAAAAAAAAAGAAAACTCCATTCTCCAATCATGGCTCAGAGCCTCCATTTTGATATGCAGAAACATCTAATCTAGATACACCTGTGTAGAACACCAATTACCTCACCTTTTCCCCTGCCTCCAATCAACTTCACCTCTTCCCCTAAGACCACCCTTCTCAGTCCATAAATATCCCCACCCCCACACCTTCAGGGAGGCAGCTCAGGGACTTGTTTTCCAGTCTCCCCGCTTGATTGCTTTGTCAATATACTCCTTCTCAGCTGTAAACCTTATTTTTAATTTGGGGCGGGTGGGCCAAATGAATCTAATTTAGTAACACCATGGGCCAAATGTACCTAATAGTAGTAACACTGCTGCCTCCCAGATTCTTAATCCATAAACCCTTGTGACAGTCTTCTGAGCCAAGTCATAAACAGAGCAACCTCAGCCTTGCAGGAAGGCTCAACATTCTGCTTGGCCCCTCCCTACAAGTCAAACATATGAAAACTGCCTCAGTTCTTTCAAACCATTTTTTCACTCTTAAAAAATGAATAGAGAATCTTACCATCACATCTTCCCCAGTGTGGAACTCATTAATTCATCCCTAATTTCTTATAATGGACATAGATTGTTTTTATCCTTGGAAAAAGTTATTTTTAAAATAGTAAAGTCACTTAGTCTTCAATCTTCTATTGCTCAGAATTGGAATTTTTGTCCCCAGTTCCCTAAGAAAATACTTGCATGACATGTTAGTAAGAGAAGCAACTGCCCCAGTTTTAGAAATGAAATACAAGTCCACTGAGAAAAAAATTTCCTGCCTTCTCTCTTCATAATTTCCCTCCTTAATCACATTTAACCCGAAGCTATTTAAGGTGTAAACTTAAATTTTTTTTTTTAATCTATGGCTTCTTGTCAGAATAGGTGTTTCTAGAATCCATACTCCTCTAAGTGGGATAGCATTTGAGGGAATCTACTTAGGTCTTGGTCCAGGACCACAACCATGTTATGGGATGTGTGTGTGTCTGTGTGTTAATCGCTCAGTCGTGTCTGACTCTGTGTGTGTGTGTGCGTGTGTGTGTGTGTGTGTGTGTGTGTGTGTGTGAATCACTCAGTCATGTCTGACTCTTTGTGACCCCATGGACTGTAACCCACCAGGATCCTCTGTCTGTGGAATTCTCCAGGCAAGAATACTGGAGTGGGTTGCCATTCCCTTCTCCAGGGGATCTTGCTGACCCAGGAATTGAACCCAGGTCTCCTGCATTGCAGGCAGATTCTTTACCTTCTGAGCCACCAGGGAAGCCCCATGTGATACTGTAGTTCTCCTGTTTTGGTTCCTCTGGTATACTGCCAAATAGAGAATGTAATGGTCCCTTTAAAAAATAGCAAAGGTAAGTGAAAATAGGGTTGGGTTCATACCTGGCCCACTGACTGGCATTATTTCTCTCATCTTTATTCCTTATGTAGATCAGTTTAAGAAGTCAGAACCTTTACAGCATTTTTTAAAAGATGCCTCTGAATTTTACTTTCTTCATTGCCTCCAAAGAGGCTTCACAGAATGCCCAGAAGAACTGGCCAATCCCCCAGCTGTCCATTTGCTTACAATTCCTTCCCTCCTCCCTGTTGTCCCCTGCGCTACTTCCCCTCCCCCAACCACCCAAACTTCACTTTGAAGGCATCCTTGACTTCAGAGAAGTTAGAGCATGTCACGAATGTCTTCTTTCTCTATGGCAGGCTAACAGAGATAATGGGCTCCTTGGGAGAGAGGAAGCTGAGGAAAGACAGGGATTCCTTTGGACACTTAAGCGACTTACTGACAAGGCTCAGCAGACTCGGATTAACAAATGAAAAAACGGAAAGCAGCTGAGGTCGTTCCACTAGCCCGTTTTTGCTATCAGGAAAAGGCTGCTGGGGCTTGCTCCACTTGCTTGGCAAGAGGAGGGGAGGTTGTTATTGCCAGGGGAGTGATTTTCTAAATTATCTTTAGGTCACTTATTGAAGACTCTAAATGTTTCAGATTATTGAGACTATTAATGAAGACTACACCCAGGCAAAGCTGTAGAGCACTTTTGCTCACTGGACAGAAATGGAACAAATGAATGAATTCTAGTTAAGGAAAATTCAATATCAATTATTTCATAAGCTAGAAAAGCAAGTATTTAAATGCAGCTGCTGAGCAAATCAGAAAGAATTTAGCAGAAACCTTTCCCCCCCCCACCAGTCTACATTTTTCACTGGAGATAAAGGACAAAGTTACTCTCCCTATCTCCCTAACTTCAGTAAAGAACTCTTTATAACATTCCTTTGATGTTAAAACCTGTCCTTTTCTTACATGAACTAGATACCACATGTAGGGACTTTAACTTAAGAATGTATCTACCAATCTGTCTCCTCAGAATAAAATCTGCCTCCATTAACCTTTATGCTGGAGCTCACTGACCATTGTTCTTACTGGATCTTAACTCCAAAATTTACTCAAACTTGCCACCTCCTTTCCAAAGAATGACTGAATTGGAGGTTGCAATAGGGAAACATTCCAAATAGGAATTAGACTTCACATTGGCTCTAATTCTTCCTTTGTGGCGACATGGTAGCCAGATGTTGATGATGCTGGTGAAGGCTGCATAACTATCCTTCACATAAACAGCCCAGTTTGGAAGGCAGAGGGAATAGATATTCATCCCAAAGTACAAAAATAGTATAGATCACATTTAAGGCATTAATACAGATACATAATGAACATTCTTCTGTGTATTCTGTTGTTGTTGTTACAAGCAAGTGGTATTTATTGGGGAAAACTTGTATTTTTTTTTTTTTTTTACCTTTTTCCCTTGTGACCCTAGAGCAGAATTAGCTTGGCATTGTGTCATCTCTACTCCTAAGGGGCAAATCCCTTCACTGAAGAAAAATCTTGCTCCAAGAATCATACGCTCAGCTGCTAGAATAAGAGAACTAACCTAAAAAGATGCAAAGAAGGTATGGGTGCGTGCTCAGTCATATCCGACTCTGTAACCACGTGGACTGTTGTAGCTCGCCAGGCTCCTCTGTCCATGGGTATTCTCCAGACAAACACACTAGAATGGGCTGCCATGCCCTTCTCCAGGGGATCCTCCCAAACCAGGGATTGAACCCAGATCTCTGGAATTACAGGCGGATTCTTTACCGTCTGAGCCACCAGGGAAGCCCCAAGCTCCTAATGCAGCGGCATGGGTGGTGCCCCCTCTGGTGGGGGAACTAAGATCCTGCATGCCACACAGTGTGGCCTAGAAAATAAAACAAAATAAAATTTAAAATAAGTAAAAATACATAAAAATAATGATAAATAAATTTACAAATGACAAGTCAATTATGCCAACACCCCTAGCAAATTTTTCTACGTTTCCAGAGTTGGCCATAAGCTGCAGATGCCATCTTTCTGGACTGCCTTTGAAATTCTGATGTTTTTGCACTTCAAAGAGGTACCAAGACAATGGATGGGATGTAGAGAGTGGGTCCTAGTCCCCAATTTAGAAAATGTTAGACTTATTTTATGAGCCTAAATGACTTTGTTTCATTGTCAAAATCTTCCTTCACCAAAGGATTAAAACTAGCCAGAACACAATAAATTGTTAATTATGTAGTCTATTAATTAAGACTTTCTACATAAAATAATTATCAATGAAGTCTCTATCTCAACTGGTTAGTGAACATCTTTATTATTGATGTGGCAAAACAAACAGGAGGGCCTTTAACAAAATTATTTTAAATCTACTGTCACTTCCCTTTCTTGTAGCATTCTTAAAGACTCTTTATCATCATCAAATGAACCTTCTGTTCACTTCAATTCCATTGACAAGAACTGTAAGCTCCTGTGTTAATTCTATGTAATAAATCAACACTTCTAAATAAGATTTATATATTTAAAAATAAATATTGGTAACATTACTGCTCAGTATAATTTTCTATATTAGAAAGGCCACATAAAGTTTTTCATCTTTTAACGGCTTAAAAAGTAAGTGGTGACTGGCACCCAAACCTAAAAGAAAGCCAGCAACAGGTCTCATGAAAATTGTGCAGAGAGCCCATCAGACATTAAGTAAATATACTTTACTTCTGTTTCCAATCCCTTTTTGTTTGGTTACCATGGCAACCTGTTTTGTGGGGGTCACTTGGAATGTATAAGAATTTGCTGCAATTAGATGCTTGCATCCTATTGGCCAGTATGAGTAGTAGTAAAACTAGAAAGAAATAAAAGAGAGCAAAAGGCCCTGATGAATGTGGACAAAGCCAACATGAACTTTAGGAACCAAAGAAAAAATTTGTAAGCCTAATTATCTTTCAGAGCTATTTTCAAAGTTGTTCTTAATAAAACATCCACATCCTCTAGCCTGTGATTTCTCACCTTGTTGACCTTCCAAACTACCCTTCAGCTGTAAGACCTATATTGCAATTGATTGTATTTTTGTTATTCTTTAATTGTTTTATGCATATGTCTTATGCCTTTAAGAGATTGCAAAAGTCTGTTCGTGGTAGGGGCCACATCTTAAACTTTTGAGGCAGCAAAAAGGAGAAAAAACCCACAGAAGGGGAATTACATGCGATGGGTTGGGGTCTAGGTTCTGAAACCAATGCATTGTACAGCATTTAGCCATGTCCTTTTAACCTCACTGAGCCTTGATTTCTTTTCTTAACTGATTTTATTGAAGTATAGTTGATTTCCAATTTTGTGTTAATTTCTACTGTATAGCAAAGTGATTCACTTATATATATCTTTTCCATTGTGGTTTATCACAGGATATTGAATATAATTCCCTATGCTACACAGTAGGACCTTACTGTTTATCTAGTCTCTATATAATAGTTTATATGTGCTAACCTCTGTTTCTATAAGAGTCACCATTTAGGGATGTCATTTTTAGATTATTTTCTTCTCTCTGCAGTGTTAGGCCTATGATATACTGTTTATTTCCTGAATTAAGTTTTAATTGCTCAATATTTTCTTTTAAAATTCTGTCTTAGGCAACCCTAAATATATAAAGATAACTGCCTTTTCTTCAATACTCACTTTGTTATGGACTCAGACTGTAAATTTTAAATCCATAGTTGGAGAGAGTGAAGGTGTTCTACTTCTAAGATACAAAGAGGAAGCAAGTTAAATATATAGCTATATTCAGAAAAAAAATAATAACAGCATCAGTACATGCTCAAAACCTTGCTTAGCCTGACTCATGAGAGGCAAAGCTACATTACTATTGTGTGTCATCCAGGCCTAGAGATTCTGAATGACAGAAATTGTTTACTTACAATAGCCTCACTGTGGTGTGTGTGTGTTTTTATTTGAAATAGTATCTACTAAAGTTTAGACCTATCACTAGACATACCAAATGATTTCAAATCTCAGCTTGATTGTTTACAATTCAAAGATTATGTAAACTCTCCTCCACTCACTATGATCACTCCAAATGCTTTAAGCCCTTGTTCAGCCTGCTCAAGGAGGTTATCCACTCAGGCTTTATTTCAACACCTTCAATGGCAAGAAACCCACCATGTCCCAAAGCCGTTCATCCTGTGTTCAAGCAGCTCTGTTAGACAATTCTTCCTTATATTAAAACCAAAATCCCCCTTCCCTGTTATTCTATACAAGTCTCAGGCTAGAACTGGTCTCATGACATTGTTTGGAATTCTTTTCCTCTGAGTACATACAAGTGTTCCAAGACTTTCTTCAAAAGGCACCCAGAGCTACACACAATCCTCTGTGCTGACTAATGTTGTTCAGTCGCCCAGTTTGCCCAAGTTCATGTCCATGATACTGTGCATATAATAGATGACTATCACCTCCAGAGGTTAATTCAACAAGCATGATTATGTGTCTGTTTGGGGCTCTGTGCTGGAGATACAAAGATAAATTAGACAACATCTCTGTTTTCAGGGAGACAATGGTCTAGAGGAAGAGCCAAGAATGTCAGCAAATATGTTCAACAGAAGGGATAAGGGCTAAGGTGGAGAATACAGTAACATTTCAAGAGTATGTTTTCAGTGCTTCTTGGGGAGTAGGAAAGAGCCAGGAAAAGTTTCATAAAAGAGGTATTACCAAGGAATCCATACAGAGCTTTCTGGGAAGAAGCAATAGTATAAGCAAAAGCCCTGACATAAAGACAACATGATAAATTCAGGGAACTCCAAAAAGTTCATTATAACTGGGTATGAAATGCTGGGTATGAAGCATGGGAAGTATGAGCTCATATACATACTCAAAGAAGCATTTGAGTATGAGAACTTCTATTTTAATTGATTTTTACCCCAAGAACTAGTCAAATATTAAGCATTACTGATATTTCATTTGAATTGACACTGGCACCCTCAATAGGTTTAAATGTCAAACTGTCACATATCACAAACAGTGACATGTAAGCAAAGCAACTTGAAAGAAAAATGGGAATTCCACACACGAAGCCCTGGACAGTCAGCCATCACCATTTTGTTTTTATTTAAAATGCTGTATATCAGATCAGATCAGATCAGATCAGTCGCTCAGTCGTGTCCGACTCTTTGCAACCCCACGAATCGCAGCACGCCAGGCCTCCCTGTCTGTCCATCACCAACTCCCGGAGTTCACTGAGATTCACGTCCATGGAGTCAGTGATGCCATCCAGCCATCTCACGCTCTGTCTTCCCCTTCTCCTCCTGCCCCCAATCCCTCCCAGCATCAGAGTCTTTTCCGATGAGTCAACTCTTCGCATGAGGTGGCCAAAGTATTGGAGTTTCAGCTTTAGCATCATTCCTTCCAAAGAAATCCCAGGGCTGATCTCCTACAGAATGGACTGGTTAGCTACTTTAAAGTAGATAACCCTCACAAAATAGACAAGTGACTTTTGAAAGATCTCATCAAACAAAGGCAAAACTAAAAACTCTAATAAGATAAGCAAAATAAGAGTTTAAAAAAAAAGGGAGAGCTAATCTTTCTACTCCATGTAGAATCTTTTTGTCAGGTAAAAATACTAACAACACATTCAAATCTGTTAAGTCATTGACATGTGACTTAAGATATGAATTTACATGTAGAATATGAAGACTTTACAAAGTTTACTAAACTCAATAAAGTTTATAAGCCTCTTTTGCAGAGTTTTTACTTAATAACTTTGGTTATTTTCTTCCTGCCTTAGGAAACATGGTCAAAAGCATTCTCAAGGCCATGTGGAGACCTCAGCAGATGATGCAGTGACTCTACCCAGAACTTTTTGTTGTTGTTCAGTCGCTCAGTCATGTCTGACTCTTCTTGACCCTGTGGACTGCAGCACGCCAGGCTTCCCTGTCCTTCATCATCTCCTGGAGCTTGCTCAAACTCATGTTCGTTGAGTCAGTGATGCCATCCAACCATCTCATCCTCTATCATCCCCTTCTCCTCCTGCCTTCAATCTTTCCCAGCATCAGGGTCTTTTCCAGTGAGCCAGCTCTTCACATCAGGTGGCCAAAGGACTGGAGCTTCAAGTTCAGCATCAGTCCTTCCAATGACTATTCAAGGCTGATTTTCTTTAGGATTGACTCGTTTGATCTCCTTGCAGTCCAAGGGACTCTCAAGAGTCTTCTTCCTCCTGTGGACATCTTACAACAGCACCAGTATCCCTGTATCTGAGGGTTCCCTCTAGATCTGCAAATAGGTAGGCCAAAAGTTTGTGTCAGGTGTGTGCAGGCTCAGTTATGTCTAACTCTTTGCAACTCCATGGATTATAGCCTGCCAGGCTCCTCTATCCATGGAATTTTTTACTGGGTGATTAATGTTTAGCCAATGACAGACAAGAGTCAGAGAATATTTACTCTGCTTCAAGTGGAACAATTGAAAAAAATTCTTTTTAAAAAAAATTATTTTTATTTTCGGCTGTGCTGGGTCTTTGTTGCTGTGCAGGCTTTTCTCTAGTAGCGGTGAGTGGGGGCTACTCTCGGTTGCAGTGTGTGGGCTTCTCGTGGTGACTGCTCGTCTTGCAGAGCACAGGCTCTCAGGAGCATGGACTCTTCAGGAGCTGTGGCACGTGGGCTCAGTAGTTACGCCTCCCAGGATCTAAAGCAAAGGCTTACTAGTGTGGCACACAGGCTTAGCTGCTCCCAGGCATGATCAAGCTCCCGTCTCCAGCATGGTAGGGTTGCAGATTCTTTACCCCTGAACCACCAGGGAAGCCCTCAGAAAAATTCTGTACTGCCTCCTAAGCTCTCCATGGGAGTGAACCCTAGTTTCCCACAGCAGGAATTCACTTGATAACATCTCCTTTATTGGACCATCCCCTGCTTTCTTTTCTCACATCTGCCATCCCTCATCCATGCTTCCTGGGATCTACTCCTCCCAAATAAATTACCACCACTCAAATTCTTGCCTCAAGATCAGCTTCTTTGGGAACCCAGCCTAAGACGGTGACTAGTTGAAATGTTAAATAGATATATAGATAAAGAGCTAACTATTTGAAGAAATAAGTACTAGAAAAGTCACTAAACCATTGGATAAACTATAGATGTTTCTAACAAGTTTCTATTTTTAATGTTTGTTAGGCACTGTGTCAATAATAAAATATGTGAAGAACTTTTTTGCAAGCCAATACAGTGACGTGTAGTGGAGAATATATGTTCTCATTAGTGGTACCGACCTCTTTTAAAAAGGCTACATTAAGGAAATACTGAGTGGAAATACAAACTTGACTAAAAGAAAAAAAAAAAGGAAATCATAAGATAAATGGAAAATGTTCATTGCCTGCATCATTAAAGGCAAATTTGGGTACAAAAATGATGAATCCAGATGAATATTTTGCTGATGGCATTAATTTTACAAAAACAAATCCTTTAAAATGTAGCTCATATCTTAAAAACATTTTAAAATCACCTTTTAATGAGGTGAAAAGTTATCATGCAAATTTGAGGTTAGTAGACATTTATCTCACAGCAAAGAATGTAAAAGGAACTTTCACATATAAAGATGAGTTGTACATTTTTCTGTTACAAATAAACAAATGTTCAAAATTTGCTTACCTATTCTATGATGAAAATAGATTGTCATTAGCATACTACCCAGATTTTTTTAAAGTAAATGAACACCAATCAAACTCCCAGCAAGTTATTTCATGGATATTGACAAACTAATTTTAAAGTTTTTATGGAGAGCTAAAAGGCCCAGAAAACTCAGCAGTGGCCACAGGACTGGAAAAGGTCAGTTTTCATTCCAATCCCAAAGAAAGGCAATGCCAAAGAATGCTCAAACTACCGCACAATTGTATCATCTCACACACTAATAAAGTAATGCTCAAAATTCTCCAACCCAGGCTTCAGCAATACATGAACCATTAACTTACAGATGTTCAAGCTGTTTTTAGAGAAGGCAGAGAAACCAGAGATCAAATTGCCAACATCCGCTGGATCATCGAAAAAGCAAAAGAGTTTCAGAAAAACATCTATTTCTGCTTCGTTGACTGTGCCAAAGCCTTTGACTATGTGGACCACAGTAAACTGTGGAAAATTCTGAAAGAGATGGGAATACCAGACCACCTGACCTGCCTCTTGAGAAACCTATATGCAGGTCAGGAACCAACAGTTAGAACTGGACATGGAACAACAGACTGGTTCCAAATAGGAAAAGGAGTATGTCAAACCTGTATGTTGTCACCCTGCTTATTTAACTTAAATGCAGAGTACATCATGAGAAACGCTGGGCTGGAAGAAGCACAAGCTGGAATCAAGATTGCCAGGAGAAATATCAATAACCTCAGATATGCAGATGACACCACCCTAATGGCAGAGAGTGAAGAGGAACTAAAAAGCCTCTTGATGAAAGTGAAAGTGGAGAGTGAAAAAGTTGGCTTAAAGCTCAGCATTCAGAAAACTAAGATCATGGCATCTGGTCCCATCATTTCATGGGAAATAGATGGGGAAACAGTGGAAACAGTGGCTGACTTTATTTTTTGGGGCTCCAAAATCACTGCAGATGATGATTGCAGCCATGAAATTAAAAGACGCTTACTCCTTGGAAGCAAAGTTATGACCAACCTAGATAGCATATTCAAAAGCAGAGATGTTACTTTGTCAACAAAGGTCTGTCAAGTCAAGGCTATGGTTTTTCCAGTGGTCATGTATGGATGTGAGAGTTGGACTGTGAAGAAAGCTGAGCGCTGAAGAATTGATGCTTTTGAACTGTGGTGTTGGAGAAGACTCTTGAGAGTCCCTTGGGCTGCAAGGAGATCCAACCAGTCCATTCTAAAGGAGATCAGTCCTGGGTGTTCATTGGAAGGACTGATGCTGAGGCTGAAATTCCAATACTTTGGCCACCTCATGCAAAGAGTTGACTCATTGGAAAAGACCCTGATGCTCGGAGGGATTGGGGGCAGGAGGAGAAGGGGACGACAGAAGATGAGATGGCTAGATGGCATCACTGACTCAATGCACATGAAGTTTGGGTGAACTCTGGGGGTTGGTGATGGACAGGGAGGCCTGGCCTGCTGTGATTTATGGGGTCACAGAGTCGGACATGACTGAGCGACTGAACTGAACTGAAGTGAAAAGGCCCAGGCTAGCCAACACAGTTTTGGAGAACAGAGTTAGAGGACTGATGACACTAAACTTCAAGACTTACTGTAAAACTACTTATCAAGGACATGGAAGCAACCTAGATGTCCATTAGCAGATGAATGGATAAGAAAGCTGTGGTACATATCCACAATGGAGTATTACTCAGCCATTAAAAAGAATACATTTGAATCAGTTCTAATCAGGTGGATGAAACTGGAGCCTATTATACAGAGTGAAGTAAGCCAGAAAGAAAAACACCAATACAGTATAATAATGCATGTATATGGAATTTAGAAAGATGATAATGATAACCCTGTATGCGAGATAGCAAAAGAGACACAGATGTAAAGAACAGTCTTTTGGACTCTGTGGGAGAGGGCGAGGGTGGGATGATTTGGGAGAATGGCATTGACATGTATAATATCATATGTGAAACAAATCGCCAGTCCAGGTTCAATGCATGATACAGGATGCTCGACGAGGGCTGGTGCACTGGGATGACCCAGAGGGATGGTATGGGGAGGGAGGTGGGAGGCGGGGTTCAGGATGGGGAACACATGTACACCCATGGTGGATTCATGTCAATGTGTGGCAAAATCAATACAATATTGTAAAGTAATTAGCCTCCAATTAAAATAAATAAATTTATATTAAAAAAAACTATTTATCACGACAGTGTGGCACTGGCAAAAGAATAAACAAATAGATCAATGGACAGAATAGAGAACCCAGAAATAGACACACATAAAGATAACTGGTCTTTGACAAAGGAGCAAAGGTAAAACAATGGAGTAAAGATTATATTTTAAACTAATTGTGCTGGAACAACTGGAAATTTACATGCCAAAAAAAATTAATTTAGACACATACCAATACCTTTCACAAAAATTAACTCAAAATGGATCATAGACCTAAATGTAAAACAAAATACTGTAAAACTCCTAGAAGATAATAGGAGCAAACCTAGATGACCTTTGGCACGGTGATGTCTTCTCAGATACAACACCAGAGACATGATCCATGAAAGAAACAATTGATAAGCTGGACTTCTTTAGAATTTAAAACTTCTGCTTTGCAATAGACAACATCAAGAGAATTAGAAGAGAAATCACAGACTGGGAGACAGTACTTTAAAAAGACACCATCTGATAAAGGACTGTTATTGAAAATATACAAAGAACTCTTAAAACTCAGCAAGAAAACAAACAACTCAGTTGAAAAGTGGGATCTGAACACACACCTCACCACAGAAGATATATAGATGGAAAATAAACATATGAAAAGATGCTCCCCATCACATGTCATCACGAAAATGCAAACAATGAGAAACATAAAACAATAATGAGGTAATACTACACACCAATTAGAATGGCCAAAATGTGAGACACTGACAACACCAACCGTAACCTTTGTGTAGAGTTCTACGTTTGGGTCTTGTGCCTCAAAAACCAACAGTGCCTCCTCAAACAGAAAATCCCTTTGCCGTTTCCTGCTCTACTTGTAGATGATGCACACATATGACAATATAAACCAAACACACAAACTAACTTACATGACTGGACATGTGAACACACGTTCACATCTTTGAAAGTTCACAACTTGAAGGTTCATTCATATGTGGGTGACTTACTGTAATACTAAATGAAAGAGGCCAAAATGAAAAGGCTACATATTGTATGATTTCAACTATATGACATTCTGAGAAAGGTAAAACTGCTGCTGCTGCTAAGTCACGTCAGTCGTGTCCGACTCTGCGACCCGAAGACGGCAGCCCACCAGGCTCCCCTGTCCCTGGGATTCTCCAGGCAAGAACACTGGAGTGGGTTGCCATTTCCTTCTCCAATGCAGGAAAGTGAAAAGTGAAAGTGAAGTCACTCAGTCGTGTCCGACCCTCAGCGACCCCATGGACTGCAGCCTTCCAGCCTCCTCCATCCATGGGATTTCCCAGGCAAGAGTACTGGAGTGGGTTGCCATTGCCTTCTCCGAAGGTAAAACTATGGAGACAATAAAAACATCAGGGGTTGCCCAGAGTGGGGGATAGAAGAGAGATTAATAGAACAAAGAGGATTTTTAGGGCACTGAAATACTCTGAATGGTATTAGCATGGATATATATCATTATACATTTGTCAAAACCCATAGAATATACAGCATCAAAAGTGAACCCTAAGGTAAACCATGGACTTTGGATTATTATGATGTCAAAATGTTCAATTTTAATGTCAAAAATGTTCATTTTTGGTCAAAAGTGTACCACTCTGGTGAATGATGTTGATAATTGAGGAGGCACTGTATACGGGGGTATATGAGGAATCCCTGAACCTTCCTCTCAATTTTGTTATAAATCTAAAACTGCTGCAGAAAAATTGTCCTTAATAAATAAATAGACTCAATCTGTCCTTTCAGAACAAAGATGAGAGTTTAGCCATGAATGAGAAAGAAACAATTTTTCAAAAGAAACATGTATGGACAGAGCATATTTGAAATGGCACCATTTCTATTATTATGCAATTTCATTAGCAAAAACAATGTGACAGTGTTGTTCTCACACCTGCACACTTAAAAGCACAAAAATGATTTTCTAACATTCTCAAATTTTGTAAATAAAGGATTTCATGGGAGCTCTTTTTGTTCAAAAAAAAAAAAAACATTAAAATGTAATGCCTTTTAGTTAGTTCACAAGAACAACTGATTGAAATTATGGAAGTTGGAAATGTATTACCCAAATTTTATAAAAAAGGTTGGATAATTGTTGGATGTGACTGAAAAATACAAACTGTTTTAATCATAGCCAATGATGTATTTCTCTTTGTTTTTGTTTTTGAAGTACCCTGTGTTTAGCCACTGTAGCAATCAAAAGCAAGCATCAGAAATAAAAACCAAAAACTGAACCATGAATCATTGTATCAAAAAAATTTGTTTTTAAAAATTAATGAAGCCTATTTAAATACATTGCAAAATAGATGTTCTATTAATAAATGATATTTTGAATGAGTTAAATTCTTAGAGTACCTCATTTTAAAAAAATTTCTGTTTTGCGTATGTTTTATCATGTACTAAATAAACATTTATATATGTACATTTGTACTTATATTGGATATGCATGCTCCAAATACTGTTATGGATAGAGCACAGGTAATGGGAAGGAACAATGAAAACCAATGGAAGTGTTTCAAGTTGGGAAATATGATCATATTTGCATTTTAAGAACGCATACCCTAGAAATTGTGTAGCTAGTCATGCAAGTTTGGAGACTGACAAGCTAGGAAACTGAGAGTTGAGTAGGATAGAGAATAGAGGAGCCTGGCAGACTATAGTCCATGAGGTCACAAAATAGTTGGACACAACTTTGTCCACAACTAAATAACCACAGAGTAGTTAGGCCTAAAACAACATGATAGCAAGGGAGAGAGAGATGAACAATGGCTAACATGAAAAACAAAAACAAAACACGGAAAACCAAATGTATGTGGGGATAAGGAAAAGATCTGAAATAAGGATGACTTGACTCAATAGTCTTAGAAGGCAGTGGCACCCCACTCCAGTACTCTTGCCTGGAAAATCCCATGGATGGAGGAGCCTGGTGGGCTGCAGTCCATGAGGTCGCTGAGGGTCGGACACGACTGAGCGACTTCACTTTGACTTTTCACTTTCATGCATTGGAAAAGGAAATGGCAACCCACTCCAGTACTCTTGCCTGGGGAATCCCAGGGACGGGGGAGCCTGTTGGGCTGCCGTCTGTGGGGTCGCACAGAGTCGGACACGACTGAAGCGACTTAGCATAGCATGACTCAATAGTTAGGGGCATAAGTAATTTCACTGGTAGTGTAGTACTTACGAAGACAGGCCCTCCCAGACAAGAAATATCAAGAGAACAGTGGATTTAGGAGAGAAAGCTCATATATTTATTGAATCTGAATTGCTATGAGAGATAAGTATTGATATCAGAAGACTGGGCTTACAGAGTCAAGAGTTTCAGCTTATATACTGCTAAGTCGTTTCCAGGCAAGAATTCCAGGCAAGAGTACTGGAGTGGGGTGCCATCTCAGCTTATATAATTATACTTTATTTCTTGATTAATGTGGCCTAAAAATGATTGTTTTGCTTTATTTGGGGAAGGAGAAGGGTCAGTTATTTCATCCTGTTAATTCATACTGAGCTTAAAATTAACTAAACTCTTAAATTTTTTACATGTGGTAATGTTAAGGCATTTCTCTTATACTGTGTTTTTGTCATTGAGTCTTTGGACTTAAGAACAAGGCTTCCCCGTTGTGCTTATCCTATTTCATTTTGTTCAAGACAATCCATCAACTGACTCATCAAGTGCTGTTTGGATAGTGACAACTATCAAGGCCATCAGACAGAGTCTCCAATTTTATTTCATTACTTGCTGTTGCTGCTAAGTCGCTTCAGTTGTGTCCGACTCTGTGAAACCCCATAGATGGCAGCTCACCAGGCTCCTCTGTCCCTGGGATTCTCCACGCAAGATAGCTTCTGTTAATTGAAAATTATATTATTTCATTTTGCCCCTCCTGGCTCCCAGGCACCTGTTACTGAGTTGATTGGTACATGGTAGCCTATTATCATCAATATCTGCCCAGCTGCTATTTTATGTTGTTGCTATTGTGTGCGTGTTCAGTCACTAAGCTGTGTCTGACTCTTTGTGACCCCATGGACTGTAGCCCACTAGGCTCCTCCGTCCATTGAATTACCCAGGCAAGAATACTGGAGTGGGTTGTCATTTCCTTCTCCAGGGGATCTTCCCCACCCAGGGGTCGAATCCACGTCTTCTCATTACTACGCAGGTTCTTTACCACTGAGTCACCAGGGAGGCCCATTGTTGCTGTTACTCTCCCTTATACAACATTTCCAATCCCACTTATCCTCCTTAAAGCTTCCCTCTACCATATTGGAACTGCACTGGAAAAAGAATTAAGGGCTCTACAACCTTTACTTTCCCACTGATTACAGTGATGTATCTCTTCATTTATTCAGATTGATTCATTAATTCAACAAATATTTCTTCAGTGTCTACTATGTCTCAAACTCTTTTCTAAAAGCTATAATCAGGGCTTCCCTGGTGGTTCAGTGATGAGGACCCAGTGCTTTCACTGCCATGGGCCCGGGTTTGATCCCTGACCAAGGAACTAAGATGCCATGCAACGTGACCAAATAAATAAAAATAAATAAATAAATAAAAGCTGTGATCATATTAGACAAAAGTTTCTTTGGGCCTTTTCATAGAATTTTAATATTTTTCTACAAGTATTTTCTACATTTTGTTGGATCACTTTCTAGATATTTCAAGTTTTGTTGCTATAATGAAGGCACAATTTCTATTATTTTTTAATTGACCAGTGCAAATATAAAAACTCTGTTGTTTTTGTTGTTGTTATCATTGGTCTGCTATCCAGCACATCATTGAACTCTTCCATTTGTTTTAATACTCTGCTGGTTGTTTTAAGTTTTCTGTGTCTTTCTTTTTTGTCCTTAACATTTCTTACATCTTTGTCTTGCCTTACTACATTGGCCAACGGCAATTACTTTTGCAAGAATTCACAAACCACTCTCTTGACAATTTAATACAAATCGATAGTGACTACCAGTTTACAGTTTATAAATTAGCTTTTCTTCTTTTTCTGGGAAGAAAGTCTGTTAAATTTTCTAGAACCTCTTTCTCCTCAGAATCTTTTTAAAAAATCTCAGTCCATATTGTACTGCATATGTGAAAGTTGCTAAAAGAGTAGACTTTAAAATTTCTTATCACAAGAAAAAAAATTCTGTAATTATGGTGAATGTCAAACAGACTTATGGTGATCAATTCACAATATATACAAATATCAAATCATTATGTTGTACACCTGAAACTAATACAATGCTGTGTACCAATCAAACCTCAACAACAAAAAAATCTCAGCCCAGATTTTAAACAATTTTCTAAATGAGATTTTGTATACATTCCCTGAGACTATTTTATCTGCCTAAAGTCATGTTTCAATTTGTCTTATAAGAGATTCAGGTAAAGACTCTATAATAGCAGCTGTAAACATAGGTTAAATATATTTAATTCATGTCTAGCAATAGATGTATTCCTATCACATTATTATACTCAGAGTTGGCCCCTCCAAAAATGATGAGTGGAAAAAGAATGGAATGCATCATAAGGACTATAGTGTGCATGCATGCTCAGTCACTAAGTCATGTCTGACTCTTTCCGACTCCATGGACTATATCCCACCAGGTTCCTCTGTCCATGGGATTCTCCAGGCAAAAATACTGGAGTGGGTTGCCATTTCTTCCTCCAGGGAATCTTCTTGACCCATGGACTGAACCCATGTCTCCTGCATCTCCTATGTTGGCAGGAGGATTCTTTACCATTGAGTCACCTGGATAACGACAAATTTTAATAAGACACCAAATATTATAATAAAAGGATGAGGGCTCTGAAGCTGAAGTTAATTTAGTATGTCATGGTTGCTGCTGCTGCTAAGTTGCTTCAGTCGTGTCCGACTCTGTGCGACCTCATAGACGGCAGCCCACCAGGCTCCCCCGTCCCTGGGATTCTCCAGGCAAGAACACTGGAGTGGGTTGCCATTTCCTCCTCCAATGCATGAAAGTGAAAAGTGAAAGTGAAGTCGCTCAGTCGTGTCCAACTCTTAGCGACCCCATGGACCGCGGCCTACCAGGCTCCTCTGTCCATGGGATTTTCCAGGCAAGAGTGCTGGAGTGGGGTGCCATTGCCTTCTCCGATGTCATGGTTAGTTCAGAGTAAAATCAGTAGTTAGTGCCTAATTTGTACATACTGTGTGAAGAAAGAGATAATCTCTTTATTTTGTTATTTTTCAAAAGCACTAAATTTTTGTTCAGTTGAAAATATTTTCAGAATAAACCTATCTGGTCATTTCATGGACATGACGCATTTGTTTATGAATCAATTATTGTAAATGAGATTGAATTATTATGCTTCTTTTCATTATGCAAATTCATTCATTACACTTTTTGGTTTGGGGGTGCTGTATTTCAGTGTCTGGTTATATTAACACTAAAACAAATACTTGGCATATATTTGGAGTGTACTCAGAATAAAATTTAAGTGGTTTGTTGTGAAGTCAGGAAAATTGTTGAGACAGCAAACACATAAAAACAGATTTACTCAGCTAATACATGTTACTATCCATTTCTTGGGTAAAGAAATTTACTAAGAAATAGTACATATATATATATATATATATAGAGAGAGAGAGAGAGAGAGAGAGAGAAAGAAAATATTTGAGCAGAGTTCAAGGTAACAATTATAGAAAAGCTGCCATATTAATAGGAATCAATAAACTGACCAACTTTTTTCTCTCTACTTTCTGCCAGAGAGACTATTATAAGCAAAATGACAGAAATGGAAAAGGGGAGAAATCCATACACTACATGTAGAGTATATTCTCCAGGATTATATTTCATTTTTTAAGTGATGATATTGTACTTTTTCATCTTCACAAGTTTGAATCACCTCCTCTAATAAAGTTTATTTATCATTTGCAATGACCACTTCCATATTCAGTCAAAAATAATAATAATTACATCAAGAAAAGAGCAGGTGATACTCCTGATTTTAGCATTTGCTTTCCAAGAAATGTAAACCATTCATTTAACTTTTTTTCCTGCCATCAATTTACTTAATAATTTGGATCATTCAATATCTCCATTAAAAAACCATAATGTGGCTATAAAAAGGATAAGAAAAACTCATACTAAAAGGAGAGCCAAGCAGCAGATAAGAACAGAGCTGGTTAAAAGCACTAAAAGCAGAAATATTTACAGATCATTCATCTTCAGCTTTTTCTAGAGCAACAAATCCAAACAGTGCTATGCCTTCTGTTGCTTTCTTTCACTTTACAGATGCTGAAAACTTTCAAGTTTCTATCTCCTAGAAGTGGGATAGGAAAAAAAAGCTGGTTATTATTCCTAAACCCATTGAAATTGCATTTGTGGCATCAAAATGGATTTTTTTTTAAGCAGGATGTTGGATTGACAGTAAAGCAGCTGCTCTGCAGCAAACGAAAGCAAAAATTAATAAGAGACCTTAGCAAAAGAAAGACTATTGGTTTTGCACACCCAGAGCAAATTGGCTGGATTTAGAAGAGCACACTTTGATCTTTTCCAGACTAATTACTGCTCTGTGGTTTGACTGTTTTGTGCATTAGTTGCCCTTCATACAAAACCGAAACTGCTGTGGTACACAGCTGTAATACAAATGAAAATTTGACATTCAGTAAACAAAGCATGGCAAGGGTCATTCTTTTAGCACAATAACTGCATAATACAATTTTAGAATGCCTTTTGTATACAAAAAATTACACATTTTAAGGCAGTTTTGAACTCAGAGTAGGCAGTCAAGGCTGTTTGTAAAGGATAGAGAAATTGCTCCCAACTCTAATCTATAAATACAGATTGAAAACAGTTTATTTCAACATTGTAGAAATGCTGAGGAATTTACATATTTACAGAAATAAATGTGTCTGTTTTTAGAAGATGGTTTTTCATTTGTCTATAAGGTTAATTGGGAGCAGATTTCTTAAGTAGCTGTTTGCAGTGGCAATAATGGTGTTGATTCACCAATTTGATTCTAGATTTGCTTCTGGGAAAGAATTCAGATTATTTTATGTGGAGACTCTATATTAAAGTATTTAATGCTTTCTTTATGTTTCAGAAAATATAATGAATTAACATTTTCAACAACTACCAAAATTGAAGAACTTTCCATTTTTCATTATATAAATATCACCATAATTATTAAAGCATAAATCTCTATCTGCATAAGAAATACATTTACCTTACAACTGAGTTTTCCTTCAAAAAGGGCCTGACTTTATGTAGTTTGTATTTTTAACGTATTTTGACAATCACTCTAACAAGCTATACAATAACTTATCATCATATTCCCAAAAAATAGATCAAATATATTGAAAGGCTTTTATAATACCTGACTCAGTTTGTATTTAAACCAAATTAACCTTTGGAGCTAGCTATACAAATGTTACCTAGTTTTTTTCCAACACACATATTTATGCAACTTTGAGAATATAAAGTCAAACAATTTACAATAATCCCATTATTTAATGCTGAAATATTTGAAATATAGAGAAATATTTGATCAAAGAATTGACCTATCAAAAAATGTTGCTTTTTGCTTTGTTTCAAATGTTTCAAACATTTGAAAAGAGGTGATTTAAAGAAGATTAATGATATAGTTTATTCAATTAACTGTTCATTAGAAACTGAAAAAAAATTTATCCAGGATTGATTAATAACCAATAACCATAACCAAGACAGTATACCATGAGTGTTGAAAATACTGAATTCTTCCATTCAACCATTTAAAAATACCACACATTAGATGTTGAGCAAGTTTTATTTCAGTCATTATTTCTTTAATTGCTATATGATTTATATAAATTTTATGACCTTCAGAGCCTCCCCTTTTTGCTTTCAAAATTTAGCTGGATACATTCTTCATAGACACACAAAGCTGCTTTATAAATGCCTGTTTCTCTGGCTCATTTACCTTTACCTCACAGAACAGCTATCTTGGGTGGGAGTTGAGGGGGGTAGTTACCTATTCACAGCAAGACTTGAGAATTCAGCACAAAAGATTTTCACAATATGTTTAGGAGAGGCCCAAAGCTCCGGTGCTAAGCGCCATGTGGAAAGGTAGATAAATACACAGAGACAGAACTGTAGACTTTAGCCAAGTGGCTTGAAGAATAACAGAGAATCTATAATGCTTTCTGCTTCAGTGGCAATCAAACTCAACCGCTGCAAATTAATCAGCCTGCAAAACACCAAGAATGGAGAAAAGAGGATATTGATTCCTGGAAAAGTCACCTATATTTTATTTTCCCATTAAAAATAATCACAGAATGCTATCTAAAATGTGAACATTTTCCCCTCCCTGAAGTATAAAATAGACCAGTTCCTTTTTGATAATATTTCAAAGATTATCTCAGAATGACTCCATGAAACACTTTGGTTTTAATTTTTATCATGGGAGAAAATTATTAAGTATACCCATAAAAGCATTATTGGCCATGCACTTTTTCCAAGGGTGTTAGTGTCCTGGGGTTAGAGTAGTTTACTGATGACACTGTTCGGTGTGCTTTCTTTCCTATGACCACTGACTCCTTAATGTCCCCTTCCATTTACTTTTATCCTCAGTTGTGCCTTCAGGTTTGGAAACTATCTGCAAAGAAACAAGAAATTTTAAATTAGTTTTATTTTTCCCTTTTCAAAATAAGCTTCCTGGTTAAACACCCAAATGAAAGACCCCCTTCTGACTTACCTTAACTCATAAATCTAAAGCAAATATGTTCATTGGGTTAAAAATTTTTACAACAAAACTTCTAATTCTGAAAAACGGAAGTTGGGTTTTACTTAGCAGTGGAAGCTGTTTTTCATGTTTCCATAATTATCCTGTAAAACAATAAAGAATTATTTCATGTGCTATACAATCAATTACAGCCTTGTGATTGACAGACTTTTTGAATACCACCCTCCACAATAGTTAATGTCCCAAGTTTGTGCTTTGGGAGTTATTAGAGTTAGTTATCACAAACACTGTTTTAAATTTTAAAAACACCTAATTAAATGGAAGCCATTCATAAATAGCAACAAGCACAAATCAGAATGAAATAATAAAGTCTCCATGTCTGTCCTCTTTTCCCACAAGACTCTTAGAACATTTTGTCCCCAGGGAAAAACTGAAATTTGTCAGCTAGCTAGACAGCTTTGTTGAGTAAACTGGCCACCACGGTCACCAGCGTGTTTGGGTATAAAAGAATGGCAGCGACTGTCATCCACCGATAGAAATACTCCCCAAAGCAAGATGGCCCCAGGTCATTCCGAGACCAGGTCATACTGGTCATGCCACTCTGCTTCCTTCTGGCAAGAACTTAACTCCATCCAGATCAAGAGAGGAAAAAAACTCTCAACCTCTGGGTGAAATGTGTTTGCAAGAACTCTCATTGAAAAAATTTATCTTCCTTTTCTTAAGGTTGGAGGTTACAGAATAGTTTTAAAATGGACTTAATACTTGCTGATTACTGAGAAGATTAAAGGCAGAAATGGCCAAGACTGGATGGCAGGGTCGCTACCAAAAACTTCACACCACCACTCTCTTTTAACCTGCTTTTCACTCCTGTGTATTCAGATGCTCCTCAACTAGATCTGAAAATTTCAGAATTTATCAAGAGCTAGACAAGAAGATAACATATTTCAAACATTTCATCATCAAATGAAGGTTGGTTATAGAGCTGATTGGCCTTTCACCTTAGGGAAATTATTTCACATTTCTCTTCCTCATTTATAAACTGGGGTTATAGACAGTTTGTGGAATAAAGCCTCACAAGGGCAAATGAATGAAATTGTACCTTTAAATGGTTTAAAGTCAGGAACAATTTGAGTTAAAAATATTACTTTTCATACATTGTGATCTTACATCAAAGCAAGGGGAATATGGTGCTTTTTCATTTGAACAAATCCAGTAGCAATCATGCTTATTAAATCCTTGTACATAGTTCTGTGATAAAAGCTGTGTTGTCATACAGGAGCTAATTATCTCAAATGAGAGACCTTTATGAAAGTAGTGTATAAAGTATAAAAATATAAAAAACTACACTTGTAATAATAATAGTAATAGTATTAAGTGCTTGTGTGTGTGTGCTAAGTCATGTCCGACTCTGTGACTGCATGGACTGTAACCCACCAGGCTGCTCTGTCCACGGAACTTCCCAGGCAAGAATATTACAGTGGGTTGTCATTTCTTCCTCTAGGGGATTAAGTACTTATCCTGTACCAAACAGTATATTCTACAAGGGTTAATTTACCATCACAGCAACCTTGGGAGATAAATGCTTTTGTGTGTGTGTTAGTCATGTCAGACTCTTTGCCACCCCATGGACTGGGGCCTACCAGGCTCCTCTGTCCATGGGATTTCCCAGGCAAAAATACTGGAGTGGGTTGCCATTTCCTTCTCCAGGGGATCTTCCTGACCCAGGGATTGAACCCGGGTCTCCCTCATTGCAGCCAGATTCTTTACCATCTGAGCCACACCCTAGGGCTGAAATGTTTTTATCACCATTTAAAAATTTGTACACCTAAGACCAAAGGACGCTGAGTCACTTGGCTGTTTCACACAGCAAGAAGGAGAAACTAGGGAAGAGAGAAACAAGGTCTGTCTGATTTCCAAAGCCCAGCACATGGAACACCCTGCACTATGTACACGATGGCTCTGGCAATGATGTTTACCTTTTCACTGTATTAGATAGCAATATGGTGGTTTTGTCATGATTGACAATTTATACCTTTGAAAATGCAGATGCTGTTTTGAGTTAAAATGTTGAAACATGGCATATTTTGTTCATAAAAGGTTTTTTTTCTAAATTACTCTTCTAGTGCAGCATTTACCTTAAGAGGAAAGGAAGTAAATAATGGATCCCAGAAGAAATTACTTTTGTTCTTATTTTGTTGTTCATATGAGTACAATAAGTGCTAGAAACACAAACCAATTACATCATTACTTGTTAACTAACAGTCACATTTTTCAGTGTTTACTGCTAACCTTTAAGGCACCAGAAAATATTGCCGACAGTGGCACTGTAATCACATCATTCTGTATTCCGCATATGAAATTTCTAACCTGGAAATTTCCTGGTATGAAAATATCAGCTCCAACAGTAATTCACTAAGTCATCTGAGTCAAGAATTTATAGTTAGTCATAGTTCAGTCACTCAGTTGTGTACGACTCTTTGCAACACCATGGACTGCAGCATGCCAGGCTTCCCTGTCCAACACCAACTCCTGGAACCTACTCAAATTCATGTCCATTGAGTCGGTGATGCCATCCAACCATCTCATCCTCTGTCATCCCCTTCTCTTCCCACCTTCAATCTTTCCCGCCTCAGGGTCTTTTCCAATGAGTCAGTTCTTTGCATCAGGTGGCCAAAGTATTGGAGTTTCAGCTTCAATGTCAGTCCTTCCAATGAGTATTCAGGATTGATTCCTTTTAGGATGGACTTGTTGGATCTTCTTGCTGTCCAAGGGACTCTCAAGAGTCTTCTCCAACACCACAGTTCAAAAGCATCAATTCTTCGGCGCTCAGTTTTCTTTATAGTCCAACTCTCACATCCATACATGACTACTGGAAAAACCATAACCTTGACTAGACGGACCTTTGTTGGCAAAGTAATGTCTCTGCTTTTGAATATGCTATCTAGGTTGGTCATAGCTTTTCTTCCAAGGAGCAAGTGTCTTTTAATTTCATGGCTGCAGTCACCACCTGCAGTGATTTTGGAGCCCAAAATATAAAGTCAGTCACTGTTTCCACTGTTTCCCCATCTATTTGCCATGAAGTGATGGGACCAGATGCCATGATTTTAGCTTTCTGAATGTTGAACTCTAAGCCAACTTTTGTACTCTCCTCTTTCACTTTCATCAAGAGGCTCTTTAGTTCTTGAAGACTTTCTGCCATAAGGGTGGTGTCATCTGCACATCTGAAGTTATTGATATTTCTCCTGGCAATCTTTTTTTTTTTTAAACTTTACATAATTGTATTAGTTTTGCCAAATATCAAAATGAATCCACCACAGATATACATGTGTTCCCCATCCTGAACCCTCCTCCCTCCTCCCTCCCCATTCCATCCCTCTGGGTCATCCCAGTGCACCAGCCCCAAGCATCCAGTATCGTGCATCGAACCTGGACTGGCAACTCATTTCATACTTGATATTTTACATGTTTCAATGTCATTCTCCCAAATCTTCCCACCCTCTCCCTCTCTCACGGAGTCCATAAGACTGTTCTATACATCAGTGTCTCTTTTGCTGTCTCGTACACAGGGTTATTGTTACCATCTTTCTAAATTCCATATATATGCGTTAGTATACTGTATTGGTGTTTTTCTTTCTGGCTTACTTCACTCTGTATAATAGGCTCCAGTTTCATCCACCTCATTAGAACTGATTCAAATGTATTCTTTTCAATGGCTGAATAATACTCCATTGTGTATATGTACCACAGCTTTCTTATCCATTCATCTGCTGATGGACATCTAGGTTGCTTCCATGTCCTGGCTATTATAAACAGTGCTGTGATGAACACTGGGGTACGCGTGTCTCTTTCCCTTCTGGTTTCCTCAGTGTGTGTGCCCAGCAGTGGGATTACTGGATCATGAGGCAGTTCTATTTCCAGTTTTTTAAGGAATCTCCACACTGTTCTCCATAGTGGCTGTACTAGTTTGCATTCCCACCAACAGTGTAAGAGGGTTCCCTTTTCTCCACACCCTCTCCAGCATTTATTACTTGTAGACTTTTGGATCGCAGCCATTCTGACTGGTGTAAAATGGTACCTCATAGGGGTTTTGATTTGCATTTCTCTGATAATGAGTGATGTTGAGCATCTTTTCATGTGTTTGTTAGCCATCTGTATGTCTTCTTTGGAGAAATGTCTATTTAGTTCTTTGGCCCATTTTTTGATTGGGTCATTTATTTTTCTGGAGTTGAGCTGTAGGAGTTGCTTGTATATTCTCGAGATTAGTTGTTTATCAGTTGCTTCATTTGCTATTATCTTCTCCCATTCTGAAGGCTGTCTTTTCACCTTGCTAATAGTTTCCTTTGATGTGCAGAAGCTTTTAAGGTTAATTAGGTCCCATTTGTTTATTTTTGCTTTTATTTCCAATATTCTGGGAGGTGGGTCATAGAGGATCCTGCTGTGATGTATGTCAGAGAGTGTTTTGCCTATGTTCTCCTCTAGGAGTTTTATAGTTTCTGGTCTTACGTTTAGATCTTTAATCCATTTTGAGTTTATTTTTGTGTATGGTATTAGAAAGTGTTCTAGTTTCATTCTTTTACAAGTGGTTGACCAGATTTCCCAGCACCACTTGTTAAAGAGATTGTCTTTAATCCATTGTATATTCTTGCCTCCTTTGTCAAAGATAAGGTGTCCATAGGTGCGTGGATTTATCTCTGGGCTTTCTATTTTGTTCCATTGATCTATGTTTCTGTCTTTGTGCCAGTACCATACTGTCTTGATGACTGTGGCTTTGTAGTAGAGCCTGAAGTCAGATAGGTTGATTCCTCCAGTTCCATTCTTCTTTCTCAAGATTGCTTTGGCTATTCGAGGTTTTTTGTATTTCCATACAAATTGTGAAATTATTTGTTCTAGCTCTGTGAAGAATGCTGTTGGTAGCTTGATAGGGATTGCATTGAATCTATAGATTGCTTTGGGTAGTATACTCATTTTCACTATATTGATTCTTCCAATCCATGAGCATGGTATATTTCTCCATCTATTAGTGTCCTCTTTGATTTCTTTCACCAGTGTTTTATAGTTTTCTATATATAGGTCTTTAGTTTCTTTAGGTAGATATATTCCTAAGTATTTTATTCTTTCCATTGCAATGGTGAATGGAATTGTTTCCTTAATTTCTCTTTCTGTTTTCTCATTATTAGTGTATAGGAATGCAAGTGATTTCTGTGTGTTGATTTTATATCCTGCAACTTTACTATAGTCATTGATTAGTTCTAGTAATTTTCTGGTGAAGTCTTTAGGGTTTTCTATGTAGAGGATCATGTCATCTGCAAACAGTGAGAGCTTTACTTCTTCTTTTCCAATTTGGATTCCTTTTATTTCTTTTTCTGCTCTGATTGCTGTGGCCAAAACTTCCAAAACTATGTTGAATAGTAATGGTGAAAGTGGGCACCCTTGTCTTGTTCCTGACTTTAGAGGAAATGCTTTCAATTTTTCACCATTGAAGATAATGTTTGCTGTGGGTTTGTCATATATAGCTTTTATTATGTTGAGGTATGTTCCTTCTATTCCTGCTTTCTGGAGAGTTTTTATCATAAATGGACGTTGACTTTTGTCAAAGGCTTTCTCTGCATCTATTGAGATAATCATATGGTTTTTATTTTTCAATTTGTTAATGTGGTGTATTACACTGATTGATTTGCGGATATTGAAGAATCCTTGCATCCCTGGGATAAAGCCCACTTGGTCATGGTGTATGATCTTTTTAATGTGTTGTTTCTCCCGGCAATCTTGATTCCAGCTTGTGTTTCTTCCAGTCCAGCGTTTCTCATGATGTACTCTGCATAAAAGTTAAATAAGCAGGGTGACAAAATACAGCCTTGATGTACTCCCTTTCCAATTTGGAACCAGTCTGGTGTTCCACTCCAGTTCTTACTGTTGCTTCTTGACCTGCATACAGATTTCTCAGGAGGCAGGTCAGGTGGTCTGGTATTCCCATCTCTTTAAGAATTTTCCACTGTTTGTTTTGATCCACAGTCAAATGCTTTGGCATAGTCAATAAAGCAGAAGTAGATGTTTTTCTGGAACTCTCTTGCTTTCTCATTGATCCAATGGATGTTGGCAATTTGATCTCAGGTTCCTCTGCCTTTTCTAACTCCAGCTTGAACATCTGGAAGTTCACAGTTCACATACTGTTGAAGCCTGGCTTAGAGAATTCTGAGTCAAGAATTTATAAGAATCCTAGTTTTCAAATATACATTCTATCATTTTGATTATGATAACAACAAACTATATTCTTTACAACAGAAGAAACTGACAAAGAAAAGCTATAATAGATGGTGAAACAAAGTGCTTTAGTTTCTTCTAAAAGTAAAGTCATCTTAAACTGGTTCAACCACTTAAGGCTACTTCTAACTTTTAAAATATTTTATAAGAAAAAATCAATTCCAAAACTCATTCACCACAGTTTATACTTCAGACTATTGTAATCAATTTTGGAAAGTGGTATATAAAAGAAAAAAGGATTAAAAGTTCATCTACAGTAATATAAATCTTGCTAAAATAGTGAAAATGATAACTGGAAGTTTCATTATGATGCAGAGGAAATACCTCCTAATACCAAGTATTTTCCTTATTCTACCATTATAGATCTATGAAAAGCTCAGAGAAACATTAGGAGCTGTGTTTTGAAGAAACTTAGTGTGAGCTTTGCTAACCATGATCCAAATAAGTTTTTTGATTACTCTTTCAAGAAATTGCAGTATTTCATGCAAAATGGTATCACTTTACCATTAAGGTAATTTTATAACTCATCATGAAATAAAAATCTATATTTTGCTCTTCCTTGCATGTCTCTTTAAAACCTCAAACCAGAAGAATGAGTCATATTTTAAACCATTTTCTTTTTTAATCTTCGTCACTCTTCTGTTTCTAAAGGGATATTTAGTTTTAACTAGATTGCAATTTCATTTGAAAAGACCTGAACAGGGTTTCTAGAAGGTTTTAAAGATTACCCACTGATGGTATTTTTGGCTGCTGCAGCTGCTGCTAAGTTACTTCAGTCATGTCCGACTCTGTGCGACCCCACAGATGGCAGCCCACCAGGCTCCTCTGTCCCTGGGATTCTCCAGGTAAGAACACTGGCTGCTGCTGCTGCTGCTGCTAAGTTGCTTCAGTCGTGTCTGATTCTGTGCGACCCCATAGACGGCAGCCCATGAGGCTCCCCCATCCCTGGGATTCTCCAGGCAAGAACATTGGAGTGGGGTGCCATTTCCTTCTCCAATGCATGAAAGTGAAAAGTGAAAGTGAAGATGCTCAGTCTATCCGACTCTTAGCAACCCCATGGACTGTAGCCTACCAGGCTCCCTCGTCCCTGGGATTCTCCAGGCAAGAACACTGGAGTGGGTTGCCATTTCCTTCTCCAATGCATGCATGCATGCATGCTAAGTCGCTTCAGTCGTGTCCAACTCTATGCAACCCCATGGACAGCAACCCACCAGGCTCCTCCATCCACAGGATTCTGTAGGCAAGAATACTGGAGTGGGTTGCCATTTCCTTCTCTGGTATTTTTGGCAGCTACCTTTAAAGATGCAAGGAGCTGTAAAAAATTGTACAGCTAGATTTAATACAGATAATATTTGGTTCTTTGAGATAGAAACAATGTAATGGTGATATTGCAGAAAAGATAGGTAAAATGTGCTTTTACACCTAACATCTCTTTGGACAAGCCGAGTGTTCTTTGTAGAATTGTATTATATTGACAATGCTAACTACATGAGTGAATTTCTCATACAATGACAACAGAAACATCTGGTATTGTTTTTAATTAAAATAGTTAAATATACACAATATTATTTCATGTTACTTACAATGAGAGTATGAAACTCAAGGCATGTGGCAAAAATTATTGTCATATCATTTCTATGAAAAATAAAGGGACAAGTGTTAAACTCCTAATTTTTCAAACAGAAACTTAAAGCTAGCTAAGAAAAGCCAAAGGTAAATATAAGAACTAATAATAACAAATTATAAATAATTAAGAAAAGTTTTTTCTTCTTTTTTTATTGTACCTATATGAGATGACAAATGCTAATTAAATTTATTTAGTAATCATTTCACAATATGTAAGTCAACCATTAAAAAATTCATTGTTTTACTTTGTCCAAGTACTGTGCTATTTTACAAAAAAATTATTTAGTTAATGGGGCTTCCCAGGTGGTTCAGTGGTAAAGAATCTGTCTGCCAATGCAGGAGACACAAGGGACACAGATTTGATCCCTGGGTTGGAAAGATCCCCTGGAGCAGGAACTGGCAACTTGTTCCAGTATTCTTGCCTGGAAAATCCCATGAACAGAGGAGGCTGGAGGGCTACATGGGGTTGCAAAGACTCAGACACGACTGAGCACACACACTTAAGTTAATTCCTTATAACAATCACATGAGGTAGGTAGGCATCCATTCTAAAGATGAAGATAAAGAAGCTTAAAAAGATTAAACAACTTGTCAAAGGTCACAGGCTGACTTTAAGTCTGCCACTGCTGCTAAGTCACTTCAGTCGTGTCCGATTCTGTGCGACCCCATAGACGGCAGCCCACTAGGCTCCCCCCGTCCCTGGGATTCTCCAGGCAAGAACACTGGAGTGGGTTGCCATTTCCTTCTCCAGTGCATGAAAGTGAAAAGTGAAAGTGAAGTCGCTCAGTCGTGTCCGACTCTTAGCGACCCCATGGACTGCAGCCTACCAGGCTCCTCCACCCATGGGATTTTCCAGGCAAGAGTACTGGAATGGGGTGCCATTGCCTTCTCTGGACTTTAAGTCTACTAAAATCTTAAATATAGTCTAGTAACTGTCCCTCATTGTTCAACAGCTATGAAAATAATGAGAAGCATAACTTTCTCAAACACACTATAAATTACTGTAACAAAATACAAATTGGGGATATTTGCATGGAAAACGTAGAAATTGGGATTTCTGGAATATATTAAATAAACATTTATTAGCAAATATATAGTAAATACCTTCTATGTTCTAGGCACTGGGCCAGGTGTCTATGATACAACGATGAAAAAGGACATAGTCCTTGCTCTCCAAATAAGCACTGTCTAAACAGACAAATATTTAACAGATGATTGCAATACAACAAGAGAGGTGCTATAATAATTAGAATGCCTGTGTGTGTGCTCAGTCATGTCCAGCTCTTTGTGACACCATAAACTATGGCCTGCCAGGCTCCTCTGTCCATGGAATTTTCTAGGCAAGAATGCTGGAGTGGGTTGCCATTTCCTCCTCCAGGGGATCTTCGTGACCCAGGGATAGAATCCACATCTACTACATCTCTTGCATTGGCAGGAAGATTCTTTACCACTGAGGCACCTGGGAAGGAAGCCCCAGTGATGAGAATAGCTAATCCTTTTTGAGGACTTATAATGTGCCAGCTATTGTTAATAAGCACTTTATCTATTTACTCTAGTAACCCTCACAGCAATCTATGAGATAGATACTATAGAGATAAAGAGGTAGGTTTAACATCTATTGGAACACAGAGAAGAAAATCTTTCACTGTCTAGAGAAGTCAGGAATTTGAGCTGAGTCTATAGGATGCATATCTCGACAAGAGGGAGTGACATGTCCATCAGTATAACATAAATTATCCCCCAGGAACCCCAAATCCCCAAGTCTTGGTGGCTTATAACAACAAAGATTTATAGGTCCCAAACAGCCAAGTCCCTGTCAACTTGGCTTGGGGACCCTTCATGTCTCCTCACTCTGGGACCCAGACAGAGTTTCCTTTGTCCAGAGCACCACCAACCACTACAGCAAGAAAAGGGGATTTCATAAATTATTCAATGGCTCTTCGAGTCTCTATCTATGAGATATTGTCACTTCTGCTCTGTTTTCATTTGCCAAAACAAGTTACATGGCCATACCTACCTTTATTGGAGAAGGGAAGTGCCAGCTTACTATATACCCGGAAGTAAGACATAGGAACACCAGGAAATAATCCTACTGCCTACAAGGGGGTGGAAAGGATAAGCAATCCGAGGAAAAGGACACATACAAAGGCATGGGAGTGAAAGAGTGTTTGGCACATAGTGGTTTCCACTATAAAAGCACAGGATGCACAAGAGAAGCGTGAGGAGGAGAGGAAAAGGTAGGTGAGTGCCAGGTCAGGAAGACTTAACACACTTGGCAAGTGTCAACGTCATCTTTTAGACCATGGAGCGTTATTGCAAGATTTTACGCAGAGGGGAAATCTCAATACTACCAAAATATTCATCCAGAAAAACCATGCTATCTGAAGCATGAAAGAAAAATTAGAAGAGATTAGAGACAAGGGGACTGTATGAGGTCACTGTTGCTGTGTAATAAGTTACCACAGACTTAGCAGTTACATAAAACACATCCATTACCTCACAGTTTCTGCAGGTCAGAAGCGAACTGAGTTGAGCTCTCTGCTTTCAGGCCTCACCGAGTTGCAATCCAAGCATCCACTGGGTCATCAGAGGCTCGACTGGGGAGAGTTCCACTTCCAAGCTCCCTCATACTGTCAGCAGAATTCTGTTCCTTGCAGTATCGAACTGAGGGTTTTAGTTTCTTGCTGAAGGCCACCCTCGGCTCCAAAGGAGTCACTCACAGTGCTTTGCTACATGGGCTTCTCCACATGACCACTATTTTGTGACAGCTTATTTATTCAAAGCCAACAAGGAAGAGAGTTTCTCACTTCGGGGAGGGTCCAGACCAGCTTTTAAGATTCTCACCTGATTAAGCCAGGCCCATTCAGGATAATCTTGATGATCTATTGATTTTGAAGTCAATTGATTAGGGACCTTGAAAAGATATTTCAAGATTCAAGGTGAAAAGTATGAGATCCCAGACTGTTAGATTCAAAAATGTTTAAGAGATTCACATACACCTTAAATTTATATAATTTGACTTTTTATTAAACTTTAATTATCAGTTTGGTTCTTTTTCTCTTATATGTAGAACTAAACTCTGATAATTCTTAAAGTAAATATTCTTTTAAAATATTTTGATCTTTATAAGAAAAAAGCCACAAATATTTCAACTATCTGGACATTCTTGCTGTTGTTGTTATTGTTCCATCATTAAGTCGTGTCCAACTCTTTGTGACGCTATGGACTGCAGTATTGCTGAGTTTTCCAAATTTGCTGCCACGTTGAATGTAGCTTTTAAGCAGCATTATCTTTTAGGATTTTAAATAGCTCAGCTAGAATTCAATCACCTTCACTATCTTTGTTCATAGTAATGCTTCCTAAGGCCCACTTGACTTCACATTCCAGGATGTCCAGCTCTGAGTGACCACACCATCATGGTTATCCAGGTCATTAAGATATTTTTTGCATAGTTTTTCTGTGTGTTCTTGCCACCTCTTCTTAATCTCTTTTGCTTCTGTCAGGTCCTTATTCATTTCTGTCCTTTATCATTGCAGGTAAGCTATTTAAAATCTTAAAAGACGATGCTGTTAAAGTGATGTACTCAATACGTCAGCAAATTTGGAAAACTTAAATAGTAGTCACAGGACTGGAAAAGGTCAGTTTTCATTCCAATCCCAAAGAAGGGCAATGCCAAAGAATGTTCAAACTACTATACAGTTGGGTTAATTTCACATGCTAGCAAGTTTATGCTCAAAATCCTTCAAGCTAGCCTTCAGCAGTACATGAACCAAGAACTTACAGATGTACAAGCTGGGTTTAGAAAAGGAAGAGGAAGCAGAGATCAAATTGCCAACATTCACTGGATCATAGAGAAAGCAAAGGAATTCCAGGAAAACAACTACTTCTGCTTCATTGACTACACTAAAAGCTTTTGACTATGTGGGTCACAACAAGTTGTGGAAAACTCTTAGAGATGGGAATACCAGACCACCTTACCTATCTCCTAAGAAACGTGTATGCAGGTCAAGAAGAAGACATGGAATAACTGACTGGTTCAAAATTGGGAAAGGAGTACCACAAGGCTGTATATTGTCACCCTGCTTATTTAATTTATATGCAGAGTACATTTATGTGAAATGCTGGGCTGGATAAAGCACAAGCTGGAATCAAGATTGTAAGAAGAAACATCAACAACCTCAGATACACAGATGATACTACTCTAATGGCAGAAAGTGAAGAGGAACTGAAGATTCTCTTGATGAAAGTGAAAGAGGAGAGTGAAAAGAGCTGGCTTAAAACTCAATTCAAAAAACTAAGATCATGGAATCTGGTCCCATCTCTTCATGGCAAATAGAGAGAGAAAAAATGGAAACAGTGACAGATTTTCTTTTCTTGGGCTTCAAAAATTACTGTGGATGCTGACCGCAGCCATGAAATTCAAAGACGTTTTCTCCTTGGAAGAAAAGCTATGAAAACCTAGACAGCATATTAAAAAGCAGAGACGTCACTTTGCCAACAAAGGTCCATATAGTCAAAGCTATGGTTTTTCCAGTAGTCAGGTATGGATACGAGAACTGGACCATAAAGAAGGCTGTCTGGCAAAGAATTGATGCTTTAAAATTGTGGTGCCAGAGAAGACTCTTGAGAGTCCCCTGGACAGTAAGATCACACCAATCAACCCTGAAGGAAATCAACACTAAATATTCATTGGAAGGACTGTTGCTGAAGTTGATGCTCCAATACTTTGGCCACCTGATATAAAGAGCTGACTCACTGGAAAAGACCCTCATGCTGGGAAAGATTGAAGGCGGGAGGAGAAGGGGATGACAGAGGAGGAGATGGTTGGATGGCATCACTGACTCAATGGACATGAGTTTGAGCAAAATCCAAGAGGCAGTGGAGGACAGAGAAACCTGGCGTGCTGCAGTAGGAGGTCATAAAGAGGGGGACATGTAGCAACTGAACGACAATATTCTAGCATTTTCACAGCTTCCTATCAAAACAGTTGTTTTAAAACATGTACATATATATGCATAGGCTAACTTACACATATGTGTGCTATTTTTAAAGGGTAAAATAATGTAATGAGTATTGTGCAAAACTTCAGCTTATATAATCAGAATTCCGATTCTAAAAAAAATGAAAACCAAACATATTAAAAGGTGTTAGTTGAGCCAAAGGCATGCATTTAGGGCTTAAATGCAGAGACATTTAATAGCTACATTAGAAAGTGATGAACCATCTGCTTCAATTGGCTCTAACTAGAAATATCAGACAAGTGTGCTCATTATGAGCCATAAATGTACATAACTGACTAAAGGGAGAGAAAAAGCCAGGTAATGTCAACTGATGTCTGCACATCCACTGCCCTGTTTTACTTTCAGAGATGTTCTTAATGCTTGCATTTTTGAAATGTGACAAAAATGACCAATACAATTATTTTAGATTCTGTGTCAGATACCATATAGTTTAGCTGAAATTAGAAATAGCCAGCAATTAAGGGAGATCAGTTGAGAACAGATGTTAAACTCACTGTAAAGAGGTTGATTTCACTCCTTTAGGAATGAAAAACACTAGTTAAGAAAGTTTTGAAATAATCTTTAAGTGAAGACTCAATCTCTCAACTCATCTTTACACCTGGGAGTAGGGAAGAAAAAAGCTCCCAATTGTCACTGTTCTTCAAAAAGAAAGTTCACGAAGAATCTCTGCTCTCCAGAATTTCTAGGAATCCCAAATACTTACTGTTCAGAAATATTTTTTACATCCTGAGATTTGAAAAATGTCATATTATTTGCACCAAAGAAAACAACTTATCTCATAGAAAACAAACTATACTCCCATAAAAATTAATTTAAATAAATAAAGTGTGTTTCTTGTAAGCAGCATATAATTGAGTTTTACTCTTTTAATCCAATCTGGTAATTGATGCCTTGCAATTATTAGAGTGTTCAAACATTTACATTTCATGCCATAATTGGTATGTTAAAATCTATCATGTTATTATGTTTTCTGTATATCCCATTTGCTTTTTTTCCTTCTCTTTTTTGTCTTATTTGAGACTGAATAAAATATATATATTTTGATGGGTATTGAATTCTAATTAACAATTTTTTCCCTCAGTACTTGAAAGAGGCTGCTGCACTATTTTCTCATTTGTATTGTTTCAGATGAGAAATATACTGTCATTTCTTTATCTTGATCTACTTATGCTCATTCCTCAGTATGTAACATGTATGTGGCAGGCAGAAAAATCCCCCATACATGATTTAGATGATAGTTGTGATTGGGATTTTTGAGCTAATGAGACTTAGATGATTTTTTTATTTGTGTTGATGCTTTAATTGGAGATCTTGTAATGTGATGAATATATTTTACACATGGGATGTATATTGGCATACTTAGGGTCCAGAAGATAGACTATGCTAGGCAGAATAATGACTCCCAAAGATGTTCATATTCTGTTCCCGGAACCCTTGAATATGTTATATTACACCAAAGAGTAATTAAGTTTGCAGTTAGAATTACAGGGAGATTACCTCATATTATCTGAGGGTGGGGGGGAGGTCCAATTTAATCACAAGGGTCTTTAAAGGTGAAAGAAGTAAAAGAGAGAGAAAGACTGGATTTAAGTCTTTAAGCTCAAAATGGATTTAAGACTTAAATGTGAGACAGGAAACAATAAAACTAGAGGAAAACAGAGGCAGAGTACTCTCTGACATAAATCACAGCAATATCCTTTTTGATCCATCTCCCAGAAAAATAGAAATAAAAACAAAAACAAACAAATGGGACCTACTTAAGCTCAAAAGCTTCTGCACAGCAGAGGAAATAATAAAGTGAAAAGACAACCCACAGATTGGGAGCAAATAATTGCAAATGATGTGACCGATAAAGGATGAGTCTCCAAAATTCACAAACAGCTCACGATGCTTAACAGCATCAAAACAAAAAACCCACTCAAAAAATGGGCAGAAGATCTAAGTAGACATTTCTCCAAAGAAGACATACAGATGGCCAATAGGCACATGAAAAGATTTCAACATTGCTAATTAGAGAAATGCAAATCAAAGCCACAAAATATAACCTCATATCAGCCAGAATAGCTATCATCAAAAAAATCCACAAATAATAAATGCTGGAGAGGGTATGGAGAGAAGGGAACCCTTCTACACTGTTGGTGGGAATGTAAATTGGCACAGTCACTATGGAGAACAGTATACTACTGCTACTACTACTAAGTATGGAGATTCCTTAAAAAACTAAAACTAGAGCTACCGTGTTGTTCAGTTGCCCAGTCGTGTCCAACTCTGTGATCCCACGGACTGTAGCACACCAGGCCTCCCTGGCCCTCACCATCTCCCGGAGTTTGCCCAAGTTCATGTTCACTGTGTTAGTGATGCCATCCAGTCATCTCATTCTCTGATCCCCTCTACTCCTTCTGCCCTCAATCTTTCCCAGCATCAGGGACTTCAGTGAGTCATCTATGCACATCAGATGGCCAAAATGCTAGAGCTGCAGCTTCAGCATCAGCCCTTCCAGTGAATATTCAGCGTTGATCTTCCTTAAGATTGGCTGGTTTGATCTCCTTGCTGTGCAAGAGACTTTCAGGAGTCTTCTCCAGCACCACAGTTCGAAGGCATCAATTCTTTGGCATTCTGCCTTCTTTATGGTCAATGAAGCTATGAGCCATGCCAAGCAGCGCCACCCAAGATGGATGGGTCACAGCAGAGAGTTCTGATAAATGTGATCCACTGGAGGAGGGAATGGGAAACCACCCCAGTATACTTGCCGTTAGAACCGCATGAACTGTATAAAAGGTCAAAAAAAGCTACCATACGACCCTGCATCCCACTCCTGGGCGTATATCCAGAGAAGAACATAATCCAGAAGGATACATGCACTCCAGTATTCATTGCAGCACTGTGTACAACAGCCAAGACAGGGAAGCAACCTAACTGTCCATCGACAGAGGAATGAATAAAGAAGATGTGGTACATATATATAATGGAATATTGTATCAATATTAAAAAGAATAAAACAATGCCATTTGCAGCAACATGGAAGGACCTAGAGAGAGTCATACTGAGTGAAGTAAGTCAGACAGAGAAAGAGAAATATCGTATGTCGTCCCATATATGTGGAATCTAAAAAGAAATGATACAAATGAATTTACATATACATTAAGGCTCCTCCATGGTAGAGAAGTGCTCAAAAATCAATAACATAAATGTTTCTATATGCACCCCTGAAAGACATAAAATAGGCTATTTTATCTTAATCTGGTCTAATAAATTCATTTCAAGAATAATGCTTTAATAATGCTATCTACTAATCCAACTAAATTCCATATTATATCAGGATTAAAGAATTACATTCGGCTTTTAAAGCTCCTTTCTTCTGAGAAACTCAGACTGCTTTTCCATACAATGGCTTTAAATGTCACAGTGACACCAATAATTTCATCAAAAGGCAATAAGCATTCCCAAATAAAGCTAAATCCCTACCCCAACCGCAATTGTTAACATCTGCTGGAATTAGGCAAACTCCTTGTTTTGTCACTTAAGAAACCCTGAGGAGGATATTGTTTAAGTAAATAAGGTTTAAGGGTTAAGAGAGGCATTCAGAGACAAAACAACTAAATTTTGGTAAAGCAAGTTCATAATTTTCAGATAATTTAAGGTTAACTATTTTCACACACACACACAAACCCATACAACTTTTAAAACTCATATGTCAGATACGTTCATTGTCAAGAAATTAGAAGAAACAGACAAGAATATGAATCCACCTGGGTGTTCTTTGGAAGGACTGATGCTAAAGCTGAAACTCCAATACTTTGGCCACCTCATGCGAAGAGTTGACTCATTGGAGAAGACCCTGATGCTGAGAGGGATTGGGGGCAGGAGGAGAAGGGGACGACAGAGGATGAGATGGCTGGATGGCATCACCAACTCGATGTACATGAGCTTGGGTGAACTCCAGGAGTTGGTGATGGACAGGGAGGCCTGGCGTGCTGCAATTCATGGGGTCGCAAAGAGTCAGACATGACTGAACTGAACTGAACTAAATCCCACTCTCCAGCATAACCTCTGTTAACATACTGCTGTACATCTGTTGAGCTGGTATTTTCTGATTGTCTCCTTGGGATCCCCTCTGAATCCTGCCCACCGTGCTCTGTGTTTTATGGGTTGATCTACACGGACTGCATCAGTGGACCTTTGCAGTCTGACTTCAGGTTAAACTCAAATGAATGAAGGACACCAGTAGGAGAGTAGGGAGAGGAAGCAAAGAAAGGCCAAGATACTCATTTTGCAGCAACCACACTGTGGAGCTGCTCTGGGAAGACGCCATCACTTTAAGAAAAGTCACAAATCCTGTCAAAAGGCCACAGAGTTCTCCCTAATAGCTTCTTCCTCTGGCTCCTTCAAGGCTCCCAGGTGGTTCAGTGGTAAAGAATCCACCAGCTAACTCAAGAGGTGAAGGAGTCGTGGGTTTGATCTCTGGGTCAGGAAGATCCCCTGGAGTAGGAAATGGCAACCCACTCTCCAGTATTCTTGCCTGGATGATCCCATGGACAGAGGAGCCTGGCAGGTTACAGTCCATGAGGTCAGGAAGAAGTGACACAAGCACAGCTGGCTACTTCAGGCAGGCACGGATGTGGCAAGCACATGCCACCCTCCACACCCTTATCAGCTGCAGTACCATATCTCATTGTTTCTCTATGTCCTGCCTACACCTTGTGAATAACCCCTATATGGAACCTGGCCCAAATTACTCAAATTGAGTGTGCCATCTGGGTCCTGCTGGTACCTTAACTAAAACTCCTGTCCAGATTTTTAAGTATCAATTATATACAAACACACACAAACACATATTCATGTTTTTTCAAAATACCTGCATAATTCTCTAGCGATTGTTATAGCGATATCAGAATCTATACAAATTACTATTATTCAAAATTTCCAGTTTCCATTTTTCTGTTCTAAAGTGATGCAATGAATACCTATGTACATACACATATCTTTGCCCTTTTGTCTATATTATTATCCTAGGATACATTCTTAGCAGCAGTATTTCTGGGACAAAGGGTATGTGCACATTTAAGTCTTTTGATATTACCAAATAGCCCATCATACTGGCTGTAATGATATTCATCTCCCCACACACTATACAAGAAGACCAAATGCCCATTATCTCACCCACTCACAAACACTCTACCAAAACATTCTTGCAGAAAGAAAATTAACCTCTTCAATTCTATTGTATTCATACCATTAGTACTGTGCAATGAAGCTATACCCAAAGCCAGCAAGTTGCTAGCTGGATAACAATTCAAACATCAGTTCTTAAGTCCAAATTCAGAAATCATAAAATAGAGTTTTCTGACATCTCCTTTCCTTCCCGCATGCCCTGTCCCCTACCCCCAGTAAACAGAGCCTTTAAAAAAAATTTTTTTTGAAGTATAGTTGTTTACAATGTTGTGTTAATTTATTTTGTACAGCAAAGTGACTCCATTATATATCAGTTCAGTTCAGTCGCTCAGTTGTGTCCAACTCTTTGAGACCCCATGAACCGCAGCATGCCAGGCCTCCCTGTCCATCACCAACTCCCAGAGTTTACTCAAACTCACGTCCATTGAGTCAGTGATGCCATCCAACCATCTCATCCTCTGTCGTCCCCTTCTCCTCCCATCCTCAAATCTTTCCCAGCATCAGGGTCTCTTCAAATGAGTCAGCTCTTCGCATGAGGTGGGCAAAGGATTGGAGTTTCAGCTTCAGCATCAGTCTTTCCAATGAACACCCAGGACTGATCTCCTTTAGAATGGACTGGTTGGATCTTCTTGCAGTCCAAGGGACTCTCCAAAGTCTTCTCCAACACCACAGTTCAAAAGCATCAATTCTTCGGCGCTCAGCTTTCTTTATAGTCCAACTCTCACATCCATACACGACCGCTGGAAAAACCATAGCCTTGACTAGACAGACCTTTGTTGACAAAGTAATGTCTCTGCTTTTTAATATGCTGTATAGGTTGGTCATAACTTTCCTTTCAAGGAGTAAGCGTCTTTTAATTTCACGGCTGCAATCACCATCTGCAGTGATTTTGGAGCCCCAAAAAATAAAGTCTGACACTGTTGCCACTGTTTCCCCATCTATTTCCCATGAAGTGATGGGACCAGATGCCATGATCTTAGTTTTCTGAATGTTGAGCTTTAAGCCAACTTTTTCACTCTCCTCTTTCACTTTCATCAAGAGGCTTTTTAGTTCCTCTTCACTTTCTGCCATAAAGGTGGTGTCATCTGCATATCTGAGGTTATTGGTATTTCTCCTGGCAATCTTGATTCCAGCTTGTGCTTCATCCAGCCCAGCGTTTCTCATGATGTACCCTGTATGTAAGTTAAATAAGCAGGGTGACAATATACAGCCTTGACGTACTCCTTTTCCTATTTGGAACCAGTCTGTTGTTCCATGTCCAGTTCTAACAGTTGCTTCCTGACCTGCATACAGGTTTCTCAAGAGGCACCCAGACACATATATATATATTCTTTTCCATTTTGGTTTGTCACAGGATACTGAATAGAGTTCCCTGTGCTATACAGTAGGACCTTGTTGTTATCCAACCTATATACAATAATTTGCCTAGATCTGTTTAACCTATAAGGTAGAATGTGTAAAAGTTTTCCATTGATTTGTTGGAAGTGTAAAAACCTATACTGATAAGCCCTACACTAAAAAAACGAGGGCAGATTTAATAAAATTTGTAATTTCTTTTAGAATCTAAAGGCAAATTACCAAACAGGAAGATTTAAGTCAATCTTATCAAAATGAACTGAATCCATGGTTGTGGAAGACATTAGAGTCAAGTGTTCCTGGGGGTCAGAGGAACCCCCAGGTGTGTCTCTTTCTACTCACAGCCTACTGTCTAATGCAGGAAACAGAAGCAGATGTGAATAGCTCTAAAATGGGCTTAGAACCAGTGCAACTGAAAGATAAATCTAAACAGCCTCCCTGAGGAGCAAAATGAAAACACCAATCTCTAGCTAGTCAAGAAAAAGGAATATATACAGACAAGCAGGAAAGATATGGGGGTGCTAACCATAGATATGGGCCTTCTCTGGTGGCTCAGGTGGTAAAGAATCTGTCTGCAATGCGGGAGACCAGGGTTTGATCCCTGGGTTGGGAAGATAACCTGGAGAAGCGCATGCTACCCATTCCAGTATTCTTGCTTGGAGAATTCATGGACAGACGATGGAATTTTTTTTTCTTTACAAAATACTACCTACAACTCTATGCTAAAACTTTAAAAATATGTATAAATACAAACTTTTCTTAAAAAATAGAAATAACAAGCATTACTTAACCAGATCAACATCCATGGAAGAAATGGAAAATGTCAAGGGCAGAACAGACAACGTATTAAGAGCACAGCCTTGGGCAATTCCCTAGCAGCCTAGTGGTTAGGACTCTGCTCTTTCTCTGCCAGGGAAGCGTTCGATCCCAGATCAGGGAACTAAAATCTGTCCCATGGTGTGGCAAAAAAAAAAAAAAAAAAATTTGCTCAGTTGTGTCTGACTTTGTGGCCCCCATGGACTGTAGCCCACCAGGCTCCTCTGTCCATGGGATTTTCCAGGCAAGAATACTGGAGTACAGCCTTAAAATTCCATTCCAGGATAAGGTGGTTGGATAGCATCACTGACTCAATGGACGAGTTTGAGCAAACTCTGGGAGATAGTGAAGGACAGGGAAGCCAGGCGTGCTAGAGTCCATGGGGTCACAAATAGTCATACATGACTGAGAAACTGAACACCAGCAACTATGGTTTTAGGTCATAACCAAACATGGGCTCTCAACACTGAGAAGAAACTATGGAATTCTGTTTTTCTAGTTATGTTAATTTTCTATTTTTCACATCTCTATAACAGAGATAAAATCTCTATTCTCAAATTTTCTGATTTCTGTCCCCTACACACCCCTCTCCCTAATCCTTGCAGAATCCCTCGGCAGGCAATCTGAGACAGACTTCTGTTACAGGCCCAGCAAAAATCACACAGATCAGGGCAGAACAGTGCAATGCTATAAACTTAACCAAGTGATAGCCCCAATTTGAGCTGCAGTGCTATGATTTTGATGTGCTATGTTTAATGGAACAGATTGACAAACTCCAGCATATGGTATGTAGCTCTTAACCTGGCAAATGCAGTCTTTTAAATCCTTATGAGGAAAAAAGATCAGAAGCAAATCACATTCATTTGCAACAGCTATCAATATGCACTCATGGTCTTGCCCCAGGGTTACATTAATTCTCCTGCTCTCTGTTACAATACAGTCCAAAGGGACTTTGATTATCTGGGCATTCCACAGAATATGACGCTGGTCGCTTACATTAATGACATTTTGTTAAACTACTTGAGCCCTGGGAGGATGTAGTGGGAGTCACGGAGGCCTCTAAATGCTGATAAGAAATATATGTATCAGAAAGTGGAAGATGACTACACAATCATTCAAGGACTTACCCTGTTAATGAAGCTGTCCTGAGTGAGACTGGGTGGCCTGAATCCTGCTGAAACATACCATCCAAGAAAAGACCAATTTACGGCACCTTGTACAATCTACTGCTAAGAAGGAAGCACACCAAACAGTAGTCCTCTACAGATTTTGGAGACTGCATTTTTGGGAATCCAACCCTTTGGCCAGATGACTCCATACACTGCTAGTTTTGAATGGCCTCCATAGTAAGGGAGGGGTTGGCAGCAGCTGTAGGCTGTGCTCCAAGCAGGCCTGCCACATGGATTAGGATATGTCAAATCCTATGAGCTAGAGGTATCTGTGGTAGATAAGGATGCCCTGCAGTCTCTGGCAAGTCTCACAGAGGAGAGCCGGACTTCAGACCACCAGGGCTCTGGAACAATAGCAGGAAGTTAGATATCATTTGTAAAGCAGCTTTTGACTTGCTTTTAGCCCTTAGTAGAGACTGACTACCTGATCATGGGACACCAAGGGACTATGTGACCAGAACCATTCATCATGAGTTGCATACAAGAGGAGGTAAGTTGGGGATCAGGGAGGACTGAGCAGATCCAGAAGGCACAGATAAGTAACCAAACACATTGCCCAGTCCCCCGACTCACTTGCCTCTGAGAACCAACACCCCTCCTTCAGTTCACACCTGTGGCCCAATAGATGTTCCCTCCAATTAGCTGACAGGAAGAAAGAGCCAAGGCTTGGTTCACAGGTGAGATACAGAAGCACGTTGGTACAAACTCAAAATTCATCTGGAATTAATTGCTTAAAATATTTTTATTGTAAAATAAAATGTGAAGACAGAAAAAGCATGCAATACACACATAAAACTCAAGAAATTATTATAAGGCAAACATACATTGGTCAAGAAGTACAATCTTGTCAGCACCTCCAGAAGCTTCCTCCATGTGTCCCATCCCAGTTGCCACTCTTCCTCTTCCCACATGAAGAAGCTTCCCATCTAGATTTTTCATTCTTTGGCTGCTCTGGGTCTTTGCTGTGATTTGTGGCTTTTCTCTACTTGTGGCACAAGGGCTTCTCATTGAGCACAGATTTCTCTTGTTGCAGACCACTGATTCTACAGAATGCAGATTCAGTAGTTGAAGTACAGACTTCTCTAGATGAGCTTAGTTGTCCCACAGCATGTGGGATCTTAGTTCTCCCACCAGAGATTGAACCTGCATACCTTGCATTGGAAGGTGATTTCTTAACCACTGGACCACCAGAGAAGTTCCCATCTAGCTTTTATGATAATCATTCCTCTGCTTTTTAAAAATAATTTTGTCAACACACTATCAGTTATTCTTGCCTCATTTTTAAAAAATATGTCTTTTGAGGTCTCTTATTCTGTTAAGTTCTCCCTTTATCTCTTTCATTTCCTTATGCATTTTCAGTTGAAGAACCTGAGCCTTTTAACCTGTAGAGTCCCACAGACTGGATTTTGATGATTGCAATTTGTTGGTACAATCCAAAATTTTCTTCTGTTCTTTGAATTTCTGCAAATTGTCAGTTGCATACAGAAACTGGATTAGACTCAGATTCAAGACTATAAAAGGCATATAATTTCTGATTATCTCTTTATTTTGTGATATTAGCAGTCATTAATGTTTAATGCTTATGGCCATTCATTAGAAATTGCCAAATAGTGGTATTTTTTTTTTTCAAAACTAAATATTTTATTATAGTTACACCCAGTTGTGTTTTTGCTATATACTTTTAACTTGAGGACATCTGTAAAACCAGTACATTAGATAAATCCTGAAATTCCACTAGCTATAAGCTATTTAAATACTGCTTATACAAAGTATTTGGGGCGGGGGGGAGGTGGACAAAGGCTTATTTACAAAATGGAAGTCAGATGCAGCAAACTTATGATTACCAGGGAATACGGGGGAGAAGGATACATTGGGAGATTGACACTGGCATGTACACACTACTATACATAAAACAGATAAGAGTAGGAAATGGCAACCCACTCCAGTATTCTTGCCTGGAGAATCCCATGGACAGAGGAGACTGGCGGGCTACAGTCCGTGGGTTTGCAGATAGTTGAACACAACTGAAGCAACTTAGCATATAACTAAAAAACTGTATAGCACAGGGAACTCTACTCAATACTCTGTAATGGTCTATATGACAAAACAACAAGTGGATATCTATGTATAACTCATTCACTTTGCTATATACCTGAAACTAACACAACATTGTAAATCAACTACACTCCAATAAAAATATAAAAAAGTATTAAAGGAAAGCCAGCACTCTATAAAGAGCATACACTTAAATAAAGATGAATGTTTAACATACAGAGTAATGTTTTTTATTCACTGATAAGCTAAAGGTCCATTTCAAGATGTTTCTTTCTTTTGTATGCATAATTAGTTTTATTAGCAAGCAAAGCCCTGTGAAGGATGGCATCATCTAGTCCTCAGACTCAGATTCATCTTCATCTTGACTAATCTGGAAGTAACGAAGCTCGTAAGTCTCCTTGTCAGATGCAACCACACGAAGCCATCACGAAGATTGTTCTTTTTAAGGTATTTCTTGGTAAGGTACTTCAAATACCTTTTAGAGAACTGTTTCTCAGAAACGACTATGATTTTATTCTTGAAGCGTTCAATGTGAACGACATTCCCAAGATTTCCAGTTTTTCCATTTACTTTAACCTTCTCCCGCAGAAACTGTTCAAAATTTCCCGAATCAAAAATTCCATCTTCTACTGGATGAGTAAGATCCAAATTAAACTTCCAGGTTGACTTCTTAGGCTTCTTGTCTTTCTTCGGCGCCATCTTGAAGGCTTGCCGCGCGATGAGAGAGCCAAATAGCGGTATTATTTTCATTTATTTGTTAGATTACCTTTATAATAATCTACTCTTTTGTTACCAAGTGGTATAGCTCATAAAGGCAAGGCAGGGTAAATGTTGGACTCATTCTCTTTATTCATCAGTTTTCAAGATAATGAGTTGTTTCCTTGCTGCTGCTAAGTTGCTTCAGTTGTGTCTGACTCTGTGCAACCCCATAGATGGCAGCCTACCAGGCTCCACTGTCCCTGGGATTCTCCAGGCAAGAACACTGAAGTGGGTTGCCATTTCTTTCTCTGATGCATGAAAGGGAAAAGCGAAAGTGAAGTCGCTCAGTCGTGTCTGACTCTTCACGACCCCATGGACTGCAGCCTACCAGGCTCCTTCATCCGTGGGATTTTCCAGGCAAGAGTACTGGAGTGGGGTGCCATTGCCTTCTCCAGTTGCTTCCTTATCATTCTCCAAAAGGTATATAAACACATGTACACATACACACAATCATTATAAGCTTTTCAATGTAAACATTTTTATCAATCCTTTATAATTATCATCATGTTTGAGCTCAAATTGTCCCATCTTTGACCACTAGGAGGCCTTTAAAGCTGGCTTCTGAATCCTTTTGATATAACCCTAGCAGTATTTGATAGTTTTCTTTTTCTCTGGTAATACAGGATATGCTGTAGGCTTGTCTTGCTCATTTCATGCCCAAGTCCTCAATTTGACCACTCCTCCCCAAAGCCCTGTTTTCTTTTAATGAGAAATTATAATGAGAATTTACACTGTATCACAATCTAAGCATAAAGGATGCATGCTATTTCTGGGTTGATTATTATTTTTGGACTGTTCATTGGACAGAATTACAAAATATATATAAAATATGTTACTGATAATATCACATATTGATATCGATAATTCTAATTACAACTCAAACTTTTATGTAACCACTTTTCTATTATATCTCCTTTCTTCCATATGAGAATTCTGATTCTTGAGAATGCAGAGAATTCTGTCTGTGGTCAAGAATCTGCCTGCCAAGGCAAGAGACACGAGTTTGATCCCCAGTTTGGGACAATCCCATATTCCACAAGGCAACAAAGCCCAAGCGCCACAACTATCGCACCTGTGCGCTAGAGCCTGGGAGCTGCGACTGCTAGGCCCACGTGCTGCAACTACTGAGGCCTGCGTGCCCCAGAGCCCACGCTCTGCAACAAGAGTTGCCATTGCAAAGAGAAGCCCTCACATCGAAACTGGAGAGTAGCCCCCTTTGGCAGCAACTAGAGAAAAGGCAATGGCACCCCACTCCAGTACTCTTGCCTGGGAAATCCCATGGATGGAGGAGCCTGGTAGGCTGCAGTCCATGGGGTCGCGAAGAGTCGGGCATGACTGAGCGACTTCCCATTCACTTTTCACTTTCATGCATTGGAGAAGGAAATGGCAACCCACTCCAGTGTTCTTGCCTGGAGAATCGCAGGGACAGGGGAGCCTGGTGGGCTGCCGTCTATGGGGTCGCACAGAGTCGGACACGACTGAAGCAACTTAGCAGCAGTAGCAGCAGCAGCATGATTGCCTAGATTTAAGAAAGTGATGAAGGAAATGTTAATAATGCAAATTAAACTTAAAAGTATAGTGTGTCTATAGCCATTACATTTTGGAATAACACCCCCCAAAATGAGAAAGTACTTAAGAACCACTACCCAATTCATCAAAGAGGTCATTTGCATCATTGACAAATGAGTGAACTTGTGATACACATCTTCACATTTGTCTTACTCCTTAATTTATATATTCCAATATAACCAATATTCACGTTAGAAGCAGTCTCATTCTCTAGTGATCTGAATGGACTTCTTTGCTGAATCAGATAATAATCAGGCATTTAATTTATTCAAGTTTGATTTTTGCAACACTACTGTTGGTGAGATACTTATTAAAACTGGTAGTAGATTTTGCAAGAAACAGCATCTCACACTAAAGATATAGGCTGAAAAACAGTGTTTTAACTTGAAATGCATATTATTTCTAAAATAATAAAACACAACTTTTTTTTTCTTTTTAATTTATTGTTTTATTGAAGGATGATTGCTTTACAGAATTTTGTTGTTTTCTGTCAAACCTCAACATGAATCAGCCATAGGTATACATACATCCCCTCCCTTTTGAACCTCCCTCCTATCTCCTGCCCATCCCCACCCCTCTAGATTGATAGAGCCCCTGTTTGAGTTTCTTTTTATGGCTTATTAATATTCCATTGTATAACACAACTCTTAACCCCCAGTCTTAGTTATACAGTTAACCATATATTTAATACCTGTATTTTGACATCTCTCTAGTCATTTTGGTTGTCTGAAGCTCATTCTCTTATAGTTTGTTTAGGCAAAGTTCACTGGAATACAGGCATACCTCATTTTATCGCACTTCACTTTATTGCACTTTGTAGATATTGAGTTTTTAAAATATTGATGGTTGAGTTCCCTGGTGGTAGTAGTTAACTTTTGGTGTTTTCACTGCCATGGCCTGGGTTCGATCCCTGGTCAGAGACCTGAGATCCTACAAGCCATGCAGTAGGGCCAAAAAAATTGAATTTGAAGCAAACCCCCTTCAAGCAATTCTATTGGCACCATTTTCCCAACAGCATTATTTTATTTCAGGTAAGTACATTGTTCTTTTAGACATAATGCTAGTGTACACTTAATAGACTAAAGTATAGTGAAAATATAACATTTATACACACCAGGAAACCAAAAAATTTATGCAAGTCACTTTATTGTTATATTTGCTTTATTGCAGTGGTCTGAAACCAGGCCTGCAATACCTCCAAGTACATCGGTATTGTTCCCTGAGTGCTTGTTTGCTGACAATTTGCGCCCTTTATTTCTTAAAGTCAAGTGTGCTGAATATAAAATCTCTGCCTCACACTTTCTTTCCCTGAGTATCTTAAATAGGTTTATTAATTCTCTTCTGGGATAAAGCATTCCACTGAAAAGTCCAGTGATAATCAAGTTTTCTATTTGTCATATGCTTTCTTTTTAGATAACCTCCAAATATTTTTCCTCAAAATTTAGCAATTTTACTATAATATGTCCTGTTACTGTTTCTTCTGATTCAATATACTCAGTTATACTTTCAACATAAAATTCAAATCCTTTTTTAATCTCAGAAAAGTTTTTTGTAATTACATTTTTAATGTTGCTCTATACTGTGCAAAAACGATCTTCACGACCAAGATAATCACGATGGTGTGATCATTCATCTAGAGCCAGATATCCTGGAATGTGAAGTCAAGTGGGCCTTAGAAAGCATCACTACAAACAAAGCTAGTGGAGGTGATGCAATTCCAGTTAAGCTATTTCAAATCTTGAAAGATGATGCTGTGAAAGTGCTGCACTCAATATGCCAGCAAATTTGGAAAAGTTAGCAGTGGCCACAGGACCGGAAAAGGTCAGTTTTCATTCCAGTCCCAAAGAAAGGCAATGCCAAAGAATGCTCAAACTACCACACAATTGCACTCATCTCACACTCTAGTAAAGTAATGCTCAAAATTCTCCAAGCCAGGCTTCAGCAATAGGTGAACCGTGAACTTCCAGATGTTCAAGCTGGTTTTAGGAAAGGCAGAGGAACCAGAGATCAAATTTCCAACATCTGCTGGATCATCAAAAAAGCAAGAGAATTCCAGAAAAACATCTATTTCTGCTTTATTGACTATGCCAAAGCCTTTGACTGTGTGGATCACAATAATCTGTGGAAAATTCTGAAAGAGATGGGAATACCGGACCACCTGACCTGCCTCTTGAGTAACCTATATGTAGGTCAGGAAGCAACAGTTAGAACTGGACATGGAACAACAGACTGGATCCAAGTAGGAAAAGGAGTATATCAAGGCTGTATATTGTCACCCTGCTTATTTGACTTATATGCAGAGTACATCATGAGAAATGCTGGACTGGAAGAAGCACAAGCTGGAATCAAGAGTGCCAGGAGAAATATCAATAACCTCAGATATGCAGATGACACCACCCTTATGGCAGAAAGTGAAGAGGCACTAAAAAGCCTCTTGATGAAAGTGATAGAGGAGAGTGAAAAAGTTGGCTTCAAGCTCAACATTCAGAAAACTAAGATCATGGCATCCGGTCCCATCACTTCATGGCAAATGGATGGGGAAACAGTGGAAACAGTGTCAGACTTTATTTTGGGGGCTTTAAAATCACTGCAGATGGTGATTGCAGCCATGAAATTAAAAGACTCTTACTCCTTGGAAGGAAAGTTATGACCAACCTATACAGCATATTCAAAAGCAGAGACATTACTGTGCGAACAAAGGTCCATCTAGTCAAGGCTATGGTTTTTCCAGTGTTCACGTATGGATGTGAGAGTTGGACTATGAAGAAAGCTGAACGCCGAAGAATTGATGCTTTTGAACTGTGTTGTTGGAGAAGACTCTTGAGAGTCCCTTGGACTGTAAGGAGATCCAACCAGTCCATTCTGAAGGAGATCAGTCCTGGGTATTCTTTGGAAGGAATGATGCTAAAGCTGAAACTCCAGTACTTTGGCCACCTCATGCAAAGAGTTGACTCATTGGAAAAGACATCTGATGCTGGGAGGGGTTGGGGGCAGGAGGAGAAGAGGACGACAGAGGATGAGATGGCTGGATGGTATCACTGACTCGATGGACGTGCGTCTGAGTGAACTCCGGGAGTTGGTGATGGACAGGGAGGCCTGGCATGCTGCGATTCATAGGGTCACAAAGAGTCAGACACGACTGAGCGACTGAACTGAACTGAACTATGCCTTCACTTTGGCTTTCTTCTTCTGGGATATCATAATCCATGTCATCAATCTTCTTTGTCTTCAATATTTGTCATTTCTTCTTGAAATCCCTTTCAACTCGTACTTTGTTGACTTTTTAATTTTCCTCTTTTCACCTTCTGTTTCTTTTAAGGAATATGTATTGGGTTTCTTCACTCTTGTGCTCCTTTTAGTTTCTTCTTCCCTTTTGAAATGATTTTTTTATTTTTTATTGTTTGCTGAATTCTGTCACCTCATTTCTGAGTTTTTCTAATTGTGAAATATTTTGTTCTTTCATGTCTCATAATCTTCTTTTAATTATCTGTGAGTGGTTTTGAAATAGTAGATCACTGTTCTGATCTGACTTGTAGACATGTCTTTCCAGCATAGGCATGTTATTCTACTTCTTACTATCTTTTTTTTACACTAACTTTGTATGGGATTTGAATGGATACTTTCTTTTAATATGAAAATGGTTTTCCTGGACAGCTTGTAAGCAAGGCACAGGACACCTTCTCCAATATTAGAGTTTCCTCTTGAGTTGTTTCTATGTGATGCTTAAAAATATGGTGGCTTATTTTCTGAGCTCTTTTTGTTTCTGTTACCACACCCAACTTCAGTCTGTACCTTCTCTGTCCTTAGTCTCTATTGTCTCTATCTTGGTCAACTTTGATTATATTCCCCAAGGTTTCTCCTCAGTGTGGATCCCTGACCATTTGGAAAGTTCATGGGGCTGGGTTTCTCCACACCGTCAGTCCATCTTCCTTCAAGGCCCTTGGTAGTGGAGAGAGCAAAGCCTCTGCAAGTGTCAGCCGCTCTTCTCTAAGTAGCTCGTGTTGCTTTCCAGTGAATGCCTGTCGGCTACTTTACGGGTCTCCTCTTTCCTGTTGCTTCCCTCTTCCTCCTACACAGATGCTGTTTGTGTTTTGTGGCTCATGGTGGGTTAGCCCCATCCACCTATAGTTCAGGGTCTGTAGGAAAACTTCTCCATTCCATAAATGGAATCCATGAACTTTGGGTCCTGCTATCTGGTTTCTCGGACTGCTTTTATGTGAAAAATAAGAGACTGAAAAACCATGCTGCTGTCATCACCCTCTCTCCAGAATTCCCCATCTGAAACCAATTTTTGTATTAAGGTAGAAGTCCAGCTTCCATATTTTCCTATAGGGGTAACTATTTTTCGACAACCAGTATGGAAAGTCCACTCTTTGCCCACGGCTCTGAATTTCCCCCTCTCTTGTGTATCAAGCATCCACAGACGTCCAGTGGGCTGAGCGTGCTCCTCCTCCTCTGTTCTCTTCCACTGACCTCAGCATCCAGTCTTGCAATGATACTTCAGTGTTTAACTACAAAATCTTTATTAAAATTCTAGTATCTGGTAAGATCATATCCCCTTTTTATTCTTCCTTGGAAGTGTTTGAAGTGCTTATTGACCTTTTGTTTCTGCCAAACACACTTTCAAGTCAAGTGTGTCAGGTTCCTTCAAAAAAATCCTGTTTTTCCCCTATATTTCACCTTAGTATTTAGAAATGTAGATCCCTCCTTCATACATTATAAGGGTAAATGTTGTTTCAAGATACTCTTGTTTTAGGCGTGTGTGAGTGGTAGGTATGTGCGCATACATGTGTATGTGTTAGGACAAGCATCCCTGTCAGAAAGGAAGACACTGCCCTAGGTCATCCAGAAGGTTACCTAGGCACTGGTTCCCCCTCAGGCTTCCCCTTTTCCATTCGGTGTTTACTTTCTTACGGACTAAATTAGACTGTTTTAGAACCACAGGCTTTCATTTCTGGCTGCTATTTTGATCTCTACAGGAGAGCTACTGACAGTGATGACGGAGTTTGAAAGGGGCCGGGAGAAAGAATTCAGGGAGTTTCCACACCCATCAGATTTCACCACACAGGACCATCACGCACCTGTTTGTGCTATCAGCTGGGACTGCAGCTGGCTTTTTTTTGAAGCTCTTCTTATCCCTTGCCAGACAGTCGGGGAGTTTTTAAATTGAGACAGAAAATGAAGAAATGTTACAAATGTCTTTACTCTTACGAAGACAATGTGCAGTCTAGACTCAGGCTGCCAGTATCTTGGGATTCTACTAGGGAAAACCTCAAAGCGCCCTCTGCTGACAGCCAGTATTAATCACCACTGCTGCTGCTACTGCTAAGTCGCTTCAGTCCTGTCTGCCTCTGTGCGACCCCATAGACAGCAGCCCACTAGGCTCCTCTGTCCCTGGGATTCTCCAGGCAAGAATACTGGAGTGGGTTGCCATTTCCTTCTCCAATGCATGAAAGGGAAAAGTGAAAGCGAAGTCACTCAGTCATGCCCGACTCTTAGCGACCCCACGGACTGCAGCCTACCAGGCTCCTCCATCCATGGGATTTTCCAGGCAAGAGTACTGGAGTGGGTTGCCATTGCCTTCTCCACTAGAGTCAATAATTACAAATAATTACTGATGGAGACTTACTTTGTAATAACTACATTTTAAGCTGGGGATCACAAATAGGGAGTCATATTTATATTTACTATTATGCTCTCCATCTGAAAAATGGAATTCAAGCACATAAGCTAAAAATAGCTCTAACTTACACTGAATCTACAGTTAAAAGACTTTCTTTTTGAATGACACTGATAGATCTTTAAAAATAATGTCCTTAAAGACAATACACACACACACACACACACACACACACACACAGAGCATAATTAGTGGCTCTCTGTGAGGGATAATGTTATAGGTGTCTCACTAAGTTAGATATATTCTATAATGAAAATATTAAAAAAGACTTTTTTTTACTATTTTTTCAAGTATTACAAATAAATCAAAACACTATTTGAAAATGAAATAAACTAGTTATGTATAACTATTGAGAATAACTGCCATATTAAAAATGACTATTTTGGAAATTTTATACTATGAAGAGTTATTAATATTTCAGGAATAAATATACATGTCAGATATCTATGCTTCTTTATTTATATATACTTTTTGGCTCACCCTGTGGCATGTGAGATCTTAGTTCCCGACTAGGGGTCAAACCTATGTCCCCTGCATTGGAAGCACAGAGTCCTAACCACTGGACCTCCAGGGAAATCCCAGGATGTACTTGCTTCTAACTTTATATTTTTCCCTGGTCAAAAATAAACAAACTCGTGACTAACCTCTTTCACTCTTCATGTAAAATTTATGACTGCCTAAGAGAAACTACCATAAAAAATAATAAAAATAAATCATATGAATTATGAAAATTAAAGTTATATTTACTGTGGTTAACAAAGTCATTTATTACTATACTATAACCTTAAGAATAGAGTTAAATAGTTTAAAATAGAGTTAATAAAATTAAGTGAAGAGATAAACTAATATCTTAAAATTACAGACCATCCATATTTTAATAATTTCTAAACTGATTAACAGCCATCAAACTAAAAGACGCTTACTCCTTGGAAGGAAAGTTATGACCAACCTAGATAGGATATTCAAAAGCAGAGACATCACTTTGCCAACAAAGGTCCATCTAGTCAAGGCTATGGTTTTTCCAGTGGTCATGTTATGAATGTGAGAGTTGGACTGTGAAGAAAGCTGAGCGCCGAAGAATTGATGCTTTTGAACTGTGGTGTTGGAGAAGACTCTTGAGAGTCCCTTGGACTGCAAGGAGATCCAACCAGTCCATTCTGAAGGAGATCAGCCCTGGGATTTCTTTGGAGGGAATGATGCTAAAGCTGAAACTTCAGTACTTTGACCACCTCATGCGAAGAGTTGACTCATTGGAAAAGACTCTGATGCTGGGAGGAATTGGGGGCGAGAGGAGAAGGGGACGACAGAGGATGAGATGGCTGGATGGCATCACTGACTTGATGGACGTGAGTCTGAGTGAACTCTGGGAGTTGGTGATGGACAGGGAGGCCTGGCGTGCTGCAGTTGATGGGGACGCAAAGAGTTGGACACGACTGAGCGACTAAACTGAAGTGAACTGAACTGAAACTGATAATTAATGGTTGCCATTCCCTTCTCCAGTATATTTTCCCAACCCAGGGACTGAATATGTGTCTTCTGCATCTCCTGCACTGGCAGGCAGATTCTTTGCCACTGAGCCACCTGGGAAGCCCCAATACATACAGTACCTATTTATTTTAACTTTAATCTAGTAAGGTTACAGAATCCTGTTTCCCAATTTTCAAAGCTCAAATAATTGTGTGTCTATATACTGGGATCACTAAAAACATAACTCTAAATTTGGGTATAAATCAATGTACCAATGACACTGAGAGATAATATAACAATGACAATGAAGAGAATGACTATGAGAAAGAACTATGAAATGGTCTTGTTTTAGATTTTTATGTTAAAGATCTGTAAAATAATTCATTTTCCGATATGAATTAATATTTATAAACTTGCCATTTATAAATGTCCTTTATGAAATTGTCAGGCTATTCCTGATTAATAATGGTCTAGAAATCCTATTGATTATAGGTAGATCATTGGGTAAAACACAGTCATACAAAACTATTTAAAGAATGTTGAGGATAAAACCGGGGCAGTGGAGAACAAAAGCTCACAACAGGGATATTAATTTAATAGACAAATTAAACTGTTTACTACCACATCCCTTCAAAGCACTTTGATCTGTATGAAAAGTTCTAATGTTTCATTTTATTCCATACTTTGTTTCTGTAGTAATTCTAAAGCATATAATCTGTTGCAATGTTCCTAAGCCTTTCACCTGGTAAATTCTTTTTAATCAGTAAAAAGTAATAACAGTATAATGCTTGTTTAGAACTTAATCTTCTTCCTGAACACCCCTTAAATAGTATGAAACAGAATTAAATGCGACTGTGGACTCACGGTACAATTTTGAATGATTAGATGAAAAATTACAAATTCCAAACTAAGCACCTAAGACTTGTAGGAATTTACTGCCACCTTCAGGTTTTAATCAAAATGCAGTAGAAATACAACTTTTACATTTCCAGGAGACAGTAAAGTAGTTAAAATATTAACATTATTTTCTGGTGGGGGAAGCAAAGTGCGATATTAAGTCAGATTGCAGTACAAGTGTCTTTCATGAAATGCCCTTTCACCTTGTCTTTTATTATTCTTCTACAATGTAACTGAAAAATCAAAGGTTACCATATTTTATCATTTAACTATAATCACACAATGGGAGCTCTAGACAGAACACTGTCTAGAATACACCTGCTGCTGCTAAGTCACTTCAGTCGTGTCTGACTCTGTGTGACCCCATAGACGGCGGCCCACCAGGCTCCCCCGTCCCTGGGATTCTCCAGGCAAGAACACTGGAGTGGGCTGCCATTTCCTTCTCCAATGCATGAAAGTGAAAAGTGAAAGGGAAGTCGCTCAGTCGTGTCCGACTCTTCGCGACCCCATGGACTGCAGCCTACCAGGCTCCTCCGTCCATGGGATTTTCCAGGCAAGAGTACTGGAGTGGGGTGCCATTGCCTTCTCCAAGAACACACCTAAGTATCTTTAAATCTAATAAGAACTCTTCAAGCAAAACAGGTTTAAAGGTTCCATGTGCTAACACCCTCCAGCCAAAGACCACTCGTAACAAACACACCTGTAGTTCAACAAGTTGTGTCTTCTGCTCACTGCACAAGGGAGCACAACACAGCATGGGGAACTGCAGGCGTCTGAGAAAGAAGGTGTGAGAAAGGACTTGAAAGATGTGGGCTTGCAGGAGAAAATTTGGGGTTGGATTCACAGAAGTGGGGCTTTGCTCTGAATAGGATACTGTCAGGAAGTGCAGCACTTCTGTGATCAGGAATCTTAATAAGTCTTATTAATAAGGCAGGAGGAATGAAACAAGGCCAAAGCCATCACCAATAGGACAGCAGCAGCTGTTCCTATTACCCAGGACAGGGGAAGGCTTTGGATTTTTGTGGTTGGCAGGCTGACCCTGGTTTTCTCTACTTATACAAGATTATGAGGGGGAGCAGGGTCTTGGTATTTTATCTCACTTCATCATGGACACAGAGTGGCCTTGTTTAGTGATGATGTTTTATGCAATTGTTGATGTTCAACAGAATACCAAAATAAGCACCAGACAGTTCCCAGTTGTCAGGGACTGCTTTTCCTTCTCACGTGAACAATTCTACCAATACCTTTCATTTTATTCCTTGAATTTGTGGTGAAATTAAAGAAGTTTATTATGTTTTTTAAGACAGCATTCAATAGAATTTGAAGCCCTAAGGTTCATGATAAATGTTAAGTGTCAGGAAATCAACTAAAAAAAATTAGGAAAGGGGGTATTAACTTGAAGATTCCTGTAACATGAAGAAGACAAGGGTGCAGGTGGACTGTGAGTCAGCTGGAAGCAGGAAGTTAAGGGCCAAGAACTACCTGTCCATCTCTCAGCTCTTCAGCTCTCTATAGTATCTTTCTCCACATCACCAGAAACTTAACTGCCTGCTGCTTGTCTTCCCAGTTACAATATAAAATTTATATTTATATTTACAATATAAATATATATAAATTTTTATATATTTATAAAAATATAAATTTTCCACAGATAAAATTTGGAAGCTCCTAGGGAAGGGTTCCAACCGGGGCAGCCTGAGTTACAGACCCACCTAATCTAAACAACTATGACCATGACTGGCAGAACATGAGAGAGATGGCTGCTCCACTGGAACCACATGGCTGGGGAAGAAGTATTTTCCCGAAAAAGTAGAACTGAAGTGCTGGGCAAAAGTACTGAAGTTCAGCCAAGAGTGGAAAAAAATCAGTTTTGGGTTTTAGAAATAAAACACCTGCTATAGGCAGTACTCTTTACAACTGTCAAGGCATGGAAGCAACCTAAAGGCCCATCAACAGATGACTGGATAAAGAAGATGCAGTGTGCGTGTACACACACACACACACACTGGATTACTCAACCATAAAAAAGAATGAAACAATGCCATTTGCAGCAACATAAAAAGACCTAGAAATTATCATACTCAGTGAAGTAAGTCAAAGAAAGACAAATATATCATTTACATGTGATATCTAAAAAATATATATATATATATATACTAATGAACTTATTTACAAAACAGAAATACACTCATAGACATAGAAAACAAACTTATGGTTACCAAAGGGGAAAGGGTGTGGAGAGAGATAAATTAGGAGTTCGGGATTAACAGATATACACTACTATATATAAAATAGATAACCAAAAAGGACCTACTGTATAAGCCCAGAGAACTATGCTCAATATCTTATAATGGAAAAGAATCTGAAAATATACATATTTTTTATTTAAAACATTTTAAAGGCAATTATTCAGTTCTGACATTTAAAAAAAAGGCACAGAGGAGTACACACGATATTCCTTTAGCGTCAATAATGGGTCCTGCTACGTCCTATTCTATCTACCTGGCAGAAAAACAACCACTATAAGTCACAGAATCGTATACAGTCTTTTAAAGCTTAAAATGCAAGGAGAAAAAGAGAAAGTCCAGAGAATCAGGAGAGGACGTGGGAGGTCTTGCAGGCAGTGGACAGACCAGCATCCTCTCCATCTTAGATCTCCTCCCACCTTGGTAGCCTAGTAGAGAGTGGACTTGGGCCATGACCATGACCCGTGCTCAGAACTCCCTTGAGCAGCCACACAAGGGGGAGGGAGAAGAGAGCTGTACCGGAGAGGAAGGGGAACGAGTGGACAAAACCCTTGGGCTCCCCTGACTATGAGAAGCCCGAGACCCCCAACAGATACCCCTGTGCATGAGGGAGAGAGTGAGGAGGGACAGCTCAAGGCTGTGTAGGAAAGGCCCAAACCAAGTTTGCCCTGGTGTAGTGGGTACTGTTATTATTTACACAAACATAAGTATGTTGATAAAATATGTATAGGTTAACACTGTGGAGTGTAAGCTTCAGATCAAAAATGGCCTTAGCCAATGAATAATTTAAACAGTGCCTGAAGTCTTTTTTTTTTCAAATCATCTTCCTTAATAAGTACAATTATCTATAAATGTACTTAAAACATAATATACTGAAACCATAAATTTATCTTCAAAAACGTAAGCACTTCACTATCTTTGCCATTAGCAATACCATTTCCATATTTGTTCAATAATAAGCAAAATACATTTCTTTCACCATCCCACTAACAGCAGATATCATTTAGCTTCTGCCTAAGGATTTGGTTTTCTAAGCAGTTTAATGTAAATTGTAATCTTTACTAGAAGAGATGACCTGCTTCTGGACTAGAATTATGGCATTTTATCTTCAAGAGTATGCAATGTCTCCTGGCAAGTCCACCCACTTCAGACTTCTATTAGATACAGAAAAATGGAAAAGGAAAGGAAAGGTGAACTCTAAAGACAGTTACTACATACCTTTTCCCCTTGACCTTCATTTAACAAATTGTGTCTTTGAAAGAGTATATATTAACTATAAGTTTAGGAGAAAAGAAATCTTAGGCTTATACTTGCTTCCTAGTTATAAACAGATTAATAGATAATGTATGTATCAAATACACATTTTTCAGAAAGACTAGAAACTTGAGATAATCAACTAAGTTTAAAAACATTCAAAATGTAAGTTCTGCCACAATCTTTTGCCTCCCATACCTTGAGAAAAAGTTACCAGAAATTTCCTATTAAAAAGTAATTTTATAAAGAAAGCATATCAGAATTCCAACATTTAGGTTCATTTTATTTTAAACATGAAAAATATCAAATGACTTTCTGAAATGAAAAGTGAAGGCAAAATGTTAGTCACTCAGTTGTATCCAACTCTTTGCAACACCATGGACTGTATGTAGCCCGCCAGGCTCCTCTGTCCATGGAATTCTCCAGGCAAGAATACTGGAGTGGGTAGCCATTCCCTCCTCCAAGGGATCTTCCAGACCCAGGGATAGAACCCAGGTCTCTTGCATTGCAAGCAGATTCTTTACTATCTGAGCCACTGGGGAATTTCTACTTATATACTAAACATAGTTCCAGAAATCACTCCTTGAAGAACAAGAGGGCGGAGGAGTAGGTGGACGTGGGGTACATCTCTCTCCACGGATACATCAGGAATACACCTTCAGACACAGAACTGCATGCAGAACACCAGCTTAGAGCGGACAGGAGGACCTGACCAGCGGAAAGGAATATATAGAACCACGCAAAACTCGGCAGGAGGAAGGAACTAGGGGGGAAAACAGGAATGTTAGTAGGACTGGACCTGCCCTCGGCGGGTGGGGGAACTGAAGCAGGGGTCTGATCCCCACAGCGGGGCAGCTATCTGAGTCAGAGGAGAAACATTTAAGGCTGAGAGTGAAACAGTGGACCTGTGGCGTCCTTGCCACAGTCATAGATACCCCAGATAGGAACCCTGGTCTCCGGGAAGGGGCAGAGGCTGGGAGCTGGAGTTTAGGGATTGTGGAGCAATCCCAGGGCAAGGGCTGCTGTTGACTGCGGAGAGATGGATTGAGGGGATGTGAAAGAGGGGATCGTGGTGGGAAATGCCGGTGGAGAAAAACTAGGCAGCCATGGAAGCAAGGTGATACTGCTGAGTCACGCATAGGGGGTACAGCCATCACCATAGCCTCTCTCTTCCCACACACCAGCATCCGCAGCTGAACAACAGAAAGGCTGGCCCACCAAACACCAGACCCATGAACTACAGAGTAGGACCCCACCAGGATGTCCCTTTTAAGTGCCTGATGTGCTGATCTAGAGAGTAGGACCCCAACCAGGGGTCCCTCTCTATGTTCCTGATGCACCAAACAACAGAGAAGGACCCCAGGCATGGGAACCCTCTAAGTGCCTGAATGGGACGGAGCTATGGAGAAAGACTGGCCAAAGAGGCCTTCTGATCGCCAGCTAGAAAGGCTCAAAAAAAGACCCTGATAGGGCCATAACGCCTGCGCTTGAGGCAGTCCATGTCCCTGCAAGCCAAGCAGCTGCACCACCTTCACACTCAACTCTCACTGGGACAGAGCTGCCCCCAGCAAAAAAAAAAGTCTTGCGTCTATGCATGCAGGGTCACTTTGGTTGTGTCCGACACTTCGCAACCACGTAGACTGTGGCCTGCCAGGCTTCTCTGTCAGAGGCGGTTCTCCAGGCAAGAATACTGGAGGGTATTAGCCAATACTGGTTGCCATACCCTTCTAGAACACTATATTTCCTGCTGCCCTAGCCGACATACCCCCTGAATACCTGGAGCTGCCAGAACCCCTGCGACCCAAGCAGCTGCACCACCTCCACACCTGGCCCTCACTGGGGTAGGCTCAAGTCCTCCAGGGCAGCCGCAGGAGCAAACTCCAATGGATGACTCATGTGCAGAGGTGGAAATAAAACCACAATTGAAACCCAGGGGCAGTGTGACTAAGGAAGAAGACCCAAAACCTTCTCATCAGCAGTACAAGCTGCAGATTAAATCCACACGATCAACTAAGCAGACTCTGTCAACAGAATATATAAAAGGCCACTGAGAGCTCCCACAAAAGAAAACACACCAGCTCTGATAGCTATTGACATTGGAGACAAGAACACAGAGGCGTAGGACCAGATTAGAATCTAAGCTACACCCACAGCAGGTCCAGAGATCAGCACAGTGTTGGAGGTCATCCTAGGGAGGTGAGGTGGACTGTGACTCCCAGCGAGGGAAAGGACTCTGACAGCAGTGACTCAAGAAAAACATTTGTTATTCTTATTTTTTGACTTGTTATGTAGATTCTTTGGGTTTTCTTTTTTTTTTTCCCACCCCCTCTGTTGTAATTGTCAAATGTATTGGCACTAAAATCCAATTAAGCTTCCCAGCTTTTTTTTTTTCCTCAGTCACATTTTTTGTTATCATAAACCTCTGCCTCTATGTTGGGCTTTTGCAGTGGCATTTTCCTCTTTTCTTTCTTTTCTCTTTTTTAACTTTTTAAACCTATTATTATTTTTTCCACATTTATTCCTTTGCTTTTCCTACTGTTCTTTTCCCCTTGCAGTTAATCGTTAATGTATATAAATCTTCCTTATCTACCTCTATTTAACTCTGCATATCTATTCTTTCTTTCCTTTCTCTCCTTTCATCACAACATATTTGTTACTTTTATTTTCATTGCTTTATTCCCCAATTGGAAGCTTGCTTTAGTTTTGTTTCCCAGTTTGTGCTTTAATTAGTTTTGTTCTGGTAGATATAATTTTTGGTTTCCTTTGTTTGCCGGGTCAATCTATTGTACTTTATTTTGGTTGGACTGTTTTGATTCTGACTAACTGTGTATATGTATATGTGTATATTCATTCACACTTTCTATTGTTGTTATTAACCTCTAGCTTTACGTTGGGCTTTTGCAGTTGTGTGGAGTTTTCCCTTTTTTTCCTTTTTTCTTTCTTCTTCCATTTTTTTTCTCTTTTTTCTTTTTTAAACCTATTATATTTTTTATACATTTATTCCTTTGTTTGCCTTTCCTACTGTCCTTTTCCCCTTGCAGTTAATTTTTAATGTATGTAAATCTTCTTAATCAACCTCAAATTAACTTTGCATATCTAGACTTTCTTTCTTTCCTTTACTCTCAACATATTTGTCAGTTTTGTTTTCATTGCTTTATTCCCCACTTGGCACCTTGCTTGAGTTTTGCTTTCTAGTTTGTGCTTAAGTTAGTTTTGTTCCTAACTGATAAATATAATTTTTGATGTCCTTTGTTTGCCAGGTCAATCTGTTGTACTTTATTTTTGTTGGACTGTTTTCACGTTGCTCATGGGTGTATAAGTATATGTGTATATTCCATTATTTTAATTATTATTTGCCTGATTTTGTAACTGGCATTTGTCTGGGGTTCATCTTTGGTTTCTCATTTTTGGATATTTGTTTTTATCTCATGTAATGCCATAACAAACCACTTGTGGAATCTTTGTTCCTGACCAGAGATCAAGCCCTGAGTTTTTGGAGTACACCACTGACTCCAAGACCCTAGGCTACCAGAGAACTAATCCTAGAGAGTATCAAATAGTGAGAACTCACACAAAGGAAACCACTTGAATACAAGACCCTGCATCACCCAACCACCAACAGCACCCTGTACAGGACACCTTATGTAAACAACAAATAAAATAAAAATACAAATCGAACCATAAGCAGACAGGATTACCAACTCACTCAGCCTTGCTCATCAGAGGAAAAACAAACAAACAAACACTCAGCACAAATCTCATCCTAAACAAAGCTCACGCAAACCACTGGATGAATCTTAGAGGAGGGCACAAACCAAAAGGAAGAAAGAATTTTACTTTCTTCAAGGAAAGAATTCAACTTTCCTTGAAGCCTGGGAACACAGACCTCAAACACAATAACTTAAAAAAATAATAATAATGAAAAGGCAGACAAATGCTGCACAAATGAAGGAACAAACTAGGAAACCAGAAGTCCAAATGAAGGGGAAATAGGCAAACTACCTGAAAAAGAATTCAGAATAATGATAGTAAAGATGATCAAAAATCTTTAAAACAAAATGGAGAACATGCAACAATCAATTAACAAAGACTTAGAGGAATGTGAAGTCAAGTAGGCCTTAGAAAGCATCACTACGAACAGAGTTAGTGGTGGTGATGGAATTCCAGTTGAGCTATTTCAAATCTTGAAAGATGATGCTGTGAAAGTGCTGCACTCAATATGCCAGCAAATTTGGAAAACTCAGCAGTGGCCACAGGACTGGAAAACGTCAGTTTTCATTCCAATCCCAAAGAAAGGCAATGCCAAAGAATGCTCAAACTACCGCACAATTGCACTCATCTCACATGCTAGTAAAGTAATGCTCAATATTCTCCAAGCCAGGCTTCAGCAGTACGTGAACTGTGAACTTCCAGATGTTCAAGCTGGTTTTAGAAAAGGCAGAGGAACCAGAGATCAACTTGCAACATCCGCTGGATCATCAAAAAAGTAAGAGAGTTCCAGAAAAACATTTATTTCTGCTTTATTGACTATGCCAAAGCTTTTGACTGTGTGGATCACAATCAACTGTGGAAAATTCTTCAAGAGATGGGACTACCAGACCACCTGACCTGCCTCTTGAGGAACCTATATGCAGGTCAGGAAGCAACAGTTAGAACTGGACATGGAACAACAAACTGGTTCCAAATAGGAAAAGGAGTACGTCAAGGCTGTATATTGTCACCCTGCTTATTTCACTTATATGCAGAGTACATCATGAGAAACGCTGGGCTGGAGGAAGTACAAGCTGGAATCAAGAGTGCTAGGAGAAATATCAATAACCTCAGATATGCAGATGACACCACCCTTATGGCAGAAAGTGAAGAGGAACTAAAAACCCTCTTGATGAAAGTGAAAGAAGAGAGTGAAAAAGTTGGCTTGAAGCTCAACATTCAGAAAACTAAGATCATGGCATCTAGTCCCATCACTTCATGGCAAATGGATGGGGAAACAGTGGAAACAGTGGCTGACTGTTTTGGGCTCCAAAATCACTGCAGATGGTAACTGCAGCAATGAAATTAAGAGACATTTACTCCTTACAAGGAAAGTTATGACCAACCTAGATAGCATATTCAAAAGCAGAGACATTACTTTGCCAACAAAGGTCCGTCTAGTCAAGGCTATGGTTTTTCCAGTGGTCATGTATGGATGTGAGAGTTGGACTGTGAAGAAGGCTGAGCACGGAAGAATTGATGCTTTTGAACTGTAGTGTTGGAGAAGACTCTTGAGAGTCCCTTGGACTGCAAGGAGATCCAACCAGTCCATTCTGAAGGAGATCAGCCCTGGGATTTCTTTGGAAGGAATGATGCTAAAGCTGAGATTCCAGTACTTTGGCCACCTGATGCGAAGAGTTGACTCACTGGAAAAGACTCTGATGCTGGGAGGGATTGGGGGCAGGAGGAGAAGGGGATGACAGAGGATGATATGGCTGGATGGCGTCACCGACTCAATGGACATGAGTTTGAGTGAACTCTGGGAGTTGGTGATGGACAGGGAGGCCTGACATATTGCAATTCATGGGGTCGCAAAGAGTTGGACACGACTGAGAGACTGAACTGAACTGAAAAGGAATTAAAGAATAAACAAACACAGACAACATGATTACTAAAATTAAAATACTCTAGAAGGAACTAATAGCAGAATATCTGAAGCAGAAGAATGTATCAGTGAGCTGGAAGTAAAATGGTGGAAATAACTTCTGAAGAGCAGAATAAAGTAAAAAGAATGAAAAGAGCTGAGGAGAGTCTCAGAGACTTCTGGAACCATATCAAATGCACCAACATTCAAATTATAGAGGTCCCAGAAGAAGACAAAAAGAAAGGGTATGAGAAAATTTTGAAGAGATTATAGTTGAGAATTTCCCCAACATGGAAAAGGATATAGTCAATCAAGTCCAAAGGGCACAAAAAGTCAAATACAGGATAAACTAAAAGAGAAACATGCCAAGACACACACTGATCAAACTAACAAAGACTAAACACAAAAAAAGAATATTAAAAGCAGCAAGGGAGAAGCAACAAGTAACAAACATGGGAAACCACATATGTTTAACATCTGGTCTTTCAGCAGAAATCTGCAGGCAAGGGAATAACAGGATATATTTAAAGTACTGAAAGGGAAAAATCTACAACCAAGATTACTGTACCCAACAAGGATCTCATTCAGAATTGATGGAGAAATAAAAAGCTTCTCAGATAAGCAAAAGTTAAGAGAATTCAGTACCACCAAACCAGCTTTACAACAAATGTTAAAGGGGCTTATATAGTCAAGAAATACAAGAGAAGAAAAAAGATCTACAAAATCAACCCCAAACAATTAAGAATGGCAATAGGAACATTTATATCAATAATATCTTTAAATGCAAATGGATTAAATGCTCCAACCAAAACACACAGACTGGCTGAATGGATACAAAAACAAGACCCGTATATATGCTATCTACAAGAAACCCACTTCAGACCTCAAGACACATATAGACTGAAAGTGAGAGGATGGAAAAATATATTCCAAGCAAATGGGAAGCAAAAGAAACCTGGAGTAGCAATGCTCACATCAGACAAAATAGACCTTAAAATGAAGATTACAAGAGATAAGGAAAGACACTACATAATGATCAAGGGATCAATCCAAAAGGAAGACATACCAATTGTAAATATCTATGCACCCAACAGAGGAGCACCTCAAAGCATAAGACAAACACTAACAGACATAAAAGGAGAAACCAACAGTAACACAATGATAGTAGGAGACTTTTAACTCCCCACTCACACCAACGGACAGATCATCAAAATAGAAAATTAATAAAGAAACACAAGTCTTAAATGATACATTAGATGAGATGGATCTCATTAATATCTTCAGGACATTACATCCAAATGCAGAAGAATTACCAAGAAACGTCCATCTAGTCAAAGCTATGGTTTTTCCAGTAGTCATGTATGGTTGTTAGAGTTGGACTATAAACAAAGCTGAAGAATTGATGCTTTTGAACTGTGGTGTTGGAGAAGACTCTTGAGAGTCCCTTGGACTCCAAGGAGATCCAACCAGACGATCTTGAAGGAAATCAGTCCTAAATAGTCACTGGAAAGACTGATGCTGAAGCTGAAACTCCAGTAATTAGGCCACCTGATGCGAAGAACCGATTCACTGGAAAAGACCCTGATGCTGAGAAAGATTGAAGGTGGGAGAAGGGGACAACAGAGGATGAGATGGTTGGATAGCATCACCGATGTGATGGACATGAGTTTGAGGAGGCTCCGGGAGCTGGTGATGGACAGGGAAACCTGGAGTGCTGTAGTCCATGGGGTCACAAACAGTTGGACATGACTGAGTGACAGAACTGAAATGAACTTCTCAAGTGCACATAGAACATTCTCCAGGATAGACCACATCTTGGGTCACAAATCTAACATCAGTAAATTTAAGAAAACCGAAATCATATCAAGCATCTTCTCTGCCCCACAATGAGACTAGATATCAATTACAAGAAAAAAACTGTAAGAAACACAAACACATGGAGATTAAACAACACATTTCTAAATAACCAAGATTACTGAAGAAAGCAAAAGGGAAATCAAAAAATTTCTAGAAACAAATGATAATGAAAACATGACAACTCAAAACCTATGGAATGCAGCAAAAGCTGTTTTAAGAAGGAAGTTTATAGCAATACAATCCTACCTTAAGAAACAAGAAAAACATCGAATAGATGACCTAACTTTACACATAAAACAACTGGAAAAAGAAGAACAAAAAAACCCCCAAAATTAGTATAAGCAAAGAAATCATAAAGATCCAAGCAGAAATAAATGAAAAAGAAATGAAAGAAAAAATAGTAAAGATTAATAAAACTAAAAGCTGGTTCTATGAGAAGATAAACAAAATTGACAAACCTTTAGCCAGACTCATCAAGAAAAAAAGAGAAGAATCAAATCAACAAAATTAGAAATGAAAAAGGAGTGGTTACAACAGACAATGCAGAAATACAAAGGATTATAACAGACTATTATGAACAATTATATGGCAATAAAATGGATAACCTGGAAGAAATGGACAGATTCTTAGAAAAGTTCAATCTTCCAAGACTGAACCAGGAAGAAATAGAAATTATGAACAATCCATTACAAGCACTGAAATTGAAGCTGTGATCAAAAATCTCCCAAAAAACAAAAGCCCAGAACCAGATGGCTTCACAGGAGAATTCTATCAAACATTTAGAGAAGAGCTAATGCCTATCCTTCTAAAATTCTTTCAAAAAATTACAGAGGAAGGAACACTTCCAAACTTATTCTGCGAGGCCACCATCACCCTCATACCAAAATCACACAAAGACAACACGAAAAAAAGAAAACTACAGGCCAATATCACTGATGAACATAGATGCAAAAATCCTCAACAGAATTTTAGCAAACAGAATTCAGCAACACATCAAAAAGCTCATATACCATGATCAAGTTGGGTTTATTCCAGGGATGCATGCAAGGATTCTTCAATATACAAAAATCAATGTGAAAAAAATAAAAAATAAATAAATAAAAGGTCAATTAGCATTAAAAAAAAATCAATGTGATATACCATATTAACAAATTGAAAGATAAAAACCATATGATAATCTCAACAGATGCAAAAAAGCCTTTGATAAAACTCATCACCCATTTATGATTCAGTCAGCTCAGTTCAGTTGCTTGGTCATGTCTGACTCTTTGCAACCCCATGGACTGCAGCACACCAGGCCTCTCTGTGCATCACCAACTCCTGGAACCTACTCAAATTCATGTCCATTGAGTTGGTGATGCCATCCAACCATCTCATCCTCTGTCATCCCCTTCTCCTCCTACCTTCAATCTTTCCCAGCATCAGGGTATTTTCAAATGAGTCAGTTCTTTGCATCAGGTGGCCAAAGTATTGCAGTTTCAGCTTCAACATCAGTCCTTCCAATGAATATTTAGGACTGATCTCCTTTAGGATGGACTGGTTGGATCTCCTTGCAGTCCAAGGGACTCTCAAGAATCTTCTTCAACACCACAGTTCAAAAGCATCAATTATGATTAAAACTCTTCAAAGACGGGCATAGAAGGAACCTACCTCAACAGAGTAAAGGCCATATATGATAAGCCTACAGCAAACTTTATTCTCAATGGTGAAAAACTGAAACCATTCCCCCTGAGATCAGGAACAAGACAAGGGTGCCCACTTTCACCACTATTATTCAACATAGTTCTAGAAGTCCTAGCTACAGCAATCAGAGAATAAAAAGAAATAAAAGGAATCCAGATCAGAAAAGAAGAAGTAAAGCTCTCACTGTTTGCAGATGACAAGATGCTGGACACAGAAAACCCTAAAGATAGTATCAGAAAACTACTAAAGCTAATCAGTGAATTTAGCAAAGTTGCAGGATACAAAATCAATACACAGAAATCACTTGCATTTCTACATACTAACAATGAAAAATCAGAAATAGAAATTCAGGAATCACCCTCATTCACCATTACAACAAAAAAATTAAATATCTAGGAATAAATTTACCTAAGGAGATGAAAGAACTGTACACAGAAAATTATAAGACACTAATGAAAGAAATCAAAGATGACATAAACAGATGGAGAGATATTCCATGTTCTTGGGTAGTTAGAGTCAACATTGTGAAAATGACTATACTACCAAATGCAATCTACAGATTTAATGTGATCTGTATCAAATTACCAGTAGCACTTTTCACAGAACTAGAACAAAAAAATTCACAATTCATATGGAAACACAAAAGACCCCAAATAGCCAAAACAGTCTTGAGAAAGAAGAATGGAGCTGGAGGAATCAACATTCCTGACTTCAGATTAAACCACAAAGCTACAGTCATCAAGACAGTATGGTACTGGCACAAAAACAGAAACAGACCAATGGAACAAGATAGAAAACCCAGAAAGAAACCCATGCACCTATGGGTACCTTATTTTTGACAAAGGAGGCAAGAATATACAATGGGGCAAAGACAGCCACTTCAATAAATGGTGCTGGGAAAACTGGACAGCTACATGCAAAAGAGTGAAATTAGAACACTTCCTAACACCATACACAAAGATAAACTCAAAATGGATTAAAGACCTAAATGTAAGATGAGAAACTATAAAACTTATAGAGAAAAACATAGGCAGAACACTTAAAGACACAAATCAAAGCAAGATCCTCTATGACCCACCTCCTAGAATAACAGAAATAAAAACAAAAGTAAACAAGTGGGACCTAATTAAACTTAAAAGCTTTTGCACAGCAAAGGAAACTATAAGCAAGGTGAAAAGACAACCCTCAAAATGGAAGAAAATAATAGCAAATGAAATAACGGACAAAGGATTAATTTCCAAAATATACAAGCAGCTCATACAACTCAATACCACAAAAACAAACAACCTAATCACAAAGTGGGAAAACACCTAAATAGACATTTTTCCAAAGACATACAGAGGTCTAACAAACACATGAAAAGATGCTCAACATAGCTCATTATTAGAGAAATGCAAATCAAAACCACAATGAGATATTACTTCACATGGGTGAGAATGGCCCTCATCAAAAAGGCTACAAACAATAAATGCTGGAGAGGGTGTGGAGAAAAGGGAACACTCTTGCACTGTTGGTGGGAATGTAAATTGATATAGCCACTATGAAGACGGTATGGAGATTTCTTAAAAAAACTAGGAGTAAAACCAGAATAAAACCAACATATGACCCAGCAATCCCACTCCTAGGCATATACCCTGAGGAAACCAAAATTGAAACAGACACATGTATCCCACTGTTCATTGCAGCACTATTTACAATAGCTAGAACATGGAACAACCTAGATGTCCATTGACAGATGAATGGAAAAAGAAGTTGTGGTACATATACACAATGGAATATTACTCAGCCATAAAAAGGAATGCATTTGAGGCAGCTCTAATGAGGGGATGAACCTAGAACCTAATATACAGAGTAAACTGAGTCAGAAAGAGATAGATAATGCACACATAATGTATTCTAATGCACATATACGGAATTAGAAAAATAGTACTGAAGAACTTATTTACAGGGCAACAGTGGAGAAACAGACATAGAGAACAGACATATGGACCTGGGAAGAGGGTGAGATGTATGGAAAGAGTAACATGGAAACTTACATTACCATATGTAAAATAGAGAGCCAACGGGAATTGCTGTATGGCTCAGGAAACTCAAACAGGCTCTATATCAACCTAGAGGGGTGGGGTGGGGAGGGAGATGGGAGGGAGGGTCAAAAGGGAGGGGATATATGTATACCTATGGCTGATTCATGTTGAGGTTTGACAGAAAACAACAAAATTCTGTAAAGTAATTATCCTTCAATAACAAATAAATTAATTTAAAAAAAGTTCCCGGCACATGGCAGGCATTCAAATTACAAGCATTATTATTGTTGGCTGTCATGAGCCAGGGATCACACTGGGCCAATAAACAGGGCAAAGTGGCAAAGTACACAGTATAGAAAGAACTTGGAGGGGGGCTGTGCACCTGGCCTTCACAGTGAGATCCCAGTAGGCAGCGCACCAAGAAAAACCAAATCAAAAGCTAAAAACAGAGTTGCCATGATTCAGAAATCCCGCTCTTGGGCATATATCCAGACAAAATTGTAATTAAAAAAGATACATGCACCTCTATGTTATGTTCATAGCAGCAGTATTTTACAATAGCTAAGATATAAAAAGACATTGTACAGGAAACAGGAATCAAGACCATCCCCAAGAAAAAGAAATGCAAAAAAGCAAAATGGCTGTCTGAGGAGGCCTTACAAATAGCTATGAAAAGAAGGGAAGCAAAAAGCAAAGGAGAAAAGGAAAGATAAGCCCACTTGAATGCAGAGTTCTAAAGAATAGCAAGGAGAGATAAGAAAGCCTTCCTCAGCCATCAATGCAAAGAAATAGAGGAAAACAATCGAATGGGAAAGACCAGAGATCTCTTCAAGAAAATTAGAGATACCAAGGGAACATTTCATGCAAAGATGGGCTCGATAAAGGACAGAAATGGTAGGGACCTAACAGAAGCAGATGATATTAAGAATAGGTGGCAAGAATACCCAGAAGAACTGTACAAGAAAGAACTGTATGCAGGTCAGGAAGTAACAGTTAGAACTGGACATGGAACAACAGACTGGTTCCAAATAGGAAAAGGAGTACGTCAAGGCTGTATATTGTCACCCTGCTTATTTAACTTACATGCAGAGTACATCATGAGAAATGCTGGGCTGGAAAAAGCACAAGCTGGAATCAAGAGCGCCAGGAGAAATCTCAATAACCTCAGATATGCAGATGACACCACCCTTATGGCAGAAAGTGAAGAGGAACTAAAGAGCCTCTTGATGAAAGTGAAAGTGGAGAGTGAAAAAGTTGGCTTAAAGCTCAACATTCAGAAAACAAAGATCATGGCATCTGGTCCCATCACTTCATGGGAAATAGATGGGGAAACAGTGGAAACAGTGTCAGACTTTATTTTTTTGGGCTCCAAAATCACTGCAGATGGTGATTGCAGCCATGAAATTAAAAGACGCTTACTCCTTGGAAGGAAAGTTTTGACCAACCTAGATAGCATATTAAAAAGCAGAGACATTACTTTGCCAACAAAGGTCCGTCTAGTCAAGACTATGGTTTTTCCAGTGGTCATGTATGGATGTGAGAGTTGGACTGTGAAGAAAGCTGAGTGCTGAAGAATTGTTGCTTTTGAACTGTGTTGTTGGAGAAGACTTTTGAGAGTCCCTTGGACTGCAAGGAGATCCAACCAGTCCATCCTAAAGGAGATCAGTCCTGGGTGTTGCACTGGAAGGAATGATGTTGAAAATGAAACTCCAATCCTTTGGCCACCTGATGCAAAGAGCTGACTCATTTGAAAAGACCCTGATGCTGGCAAAGATTGAGGGCAGGAGGAGAGGAGGAAGACAGAGGATGAGATGGTTGGATGGTATCACCGACTCATTTGAAAAGACCCTGATGCTGGCAAAGATTGAGGGCAGGAGGAGAGGAGGAACACAGAGGATGAGATGGTTGGATGGTATCACCAACTCGATGGACATGGGTTTGGGTGGACTCTGTGAGTTGGTGATGGACAGGGAGGCCTGGCATGCTGCGGTTCATGGGATCACAAAGAGTCGGACATGAGTGAGCGACTGAACTGAACTGAAGACATAAAAACAACCCACATATTCATCAATAAATGAATGGAAAAAGAAGATGTGGTGTTGGGACTTGCATGGTGATGCAGTGGTTAAGACTCTGCACTTCTAATGCACAGGGCCTGGGTTCAATCTCTGGTGGGGGAACTAAGATCACATATGTCTCAACATGAGTTCAGATGCTGCAACTAAGACCCAGTACAGCCAAGTAAGTAAAAATACACATTAAAAAAAAAAAATATGTGGTGTATGTGTACAATGGATACTAACCATAAAAAGAATGGACATAAGAGATTAACGTACTAAACGAGGTAAGAAAGAGAAAAACAAATACCGTATCATATCACTTATATGTGGAATCTAAAATAAACCATAAATGAACATATATAAAAAACAGAAATAGATTTCCAGGCATAGGAAACAGATTTGCAGTTGCTAAAGGGGAAGCAGCATTGGGGAAACATGGATTCGAAGTTTGGGACTAGCAGATACAAACTATACAAGATGGATAAATGACAAGATCCTAATGTATAGCTCAGGGAACTATATTCAATATCCTTTGATAAATCATAATGGAAAATAATATGAATTAGAATATATATGTGTACTAGAATCACTTTGCTGTAGAAGAGAAATTAACATAACATTGTAAATCAATTATACTTCAATAGAATTTTTTAAAAATCAGATTATAACAATGTGTCCAGCATAATGAGAGGACAGGTGGACTCCCTAAGGTTTCAACAAAACTATCTTTGGATTCCAAGTTTGATTTCACACAGATTTTCCTAGAAGGAAACAATATGCCAAGTAGTTGACTTGAGTCAGGTCTCCTTCTCAGTTATATTTCCCAATGTAAATTATTATTTTTTTTTTCCAATGTAAATTATTAAATCGACACTCAGCTGTCACTTCAATCCACCGTGAGTGAGTTGGTCTAACTTTCCCTGAGTGGTCAACTCAGGGCGTGTTACTAGTTTGACAGACTCACCGTAACAAATACCAGACTGGGTGGCTTAGACAACAGAAATGCATTTTCTCACAGTTCTAGAGGTTAGAAGTCCGAGATCAAAGTGTCAGCACGTTTGGTTTCTCCTGAAGCCTCTCTCCTTGGCTTGCAGGTGGTGGACTCCTGTCTTCATGTGGTCTTTCCTCTGCATGCACACATCTGCTATCCAAATTTTTCTGTGTCCAAATTTCCTCAAAAGAAATTTTGAAAATAAAAAATATAAGGACACTGGTCAGACTGGATGAGGGCCTAATGTAAACACCCTTTTTAACTTAATCACCTGTTCAAAGGCCCCATCTCCAAATACAGTCACATCCTGAGGTAATGGGTATGAGGGCTTTAATGTATGAATTTAGGGGGAGGGGCAGACACAATTCAGCCCACAAAAGGGCATATGGATAAAGTTTAAGTTTGGGGCCTATGAAGGTAAAGGACAAGACTCTGAGCCACAGTGACCAATGACGGAAATGCCTCAATTAATCCCACCTGATGTATCTGGCATCCTTCTGGCAGTTCATCCATGAAGACAACGTAAGGAACATGCGTTTTCCCTAACTCCATTCTGAGCTTGCATGTTCTTTTAAAAATACTTCAGATTTCCTCATCTTTAGCAATTAAAATAGTTTATATTCCAACTCGGCAAGAAACTACATAAATCCTAACTAGTGTATTCATTCATCCTACATCCATTTTCCTTATCTTATAAATTCATTTTAAATCAATTTTAGTGTACTGGACTTAGTGCATCCAAAATCAAAATCAGAAATAACAGAAAACATTCTTGTTCTTCTTTTAAAGTAATTATCAATTATTTAAGATTGAATATGTTTCTGTCCAGGGGTGTCTGAGTACTGAGTAACAATACATATATCAAAACAACTTTTATGTGAAAGTTTGCAATGAAAAGTACTCAGTGGCCAGTGAAGAAGGGACAGAAAGGAGTGTGCATTTACCATTTGCTAACTAATTTTAGTGATGAACCAGATTAGTAATGATTAGATTCATTTAATGGGAAATGCTGGGGAGGGATACTAAACATGAAATCCTGAAGGTTGAGACAGGAAAAGTCCACATACTGATCCTAAGACAGAGGCTGATTGTAAGGTTACCAGCAGCTGCTACATCACATTTTGCAGATTCTAACAATTCCCCTAGACAGCATATTAAAAAGCAGAAACATTACTTTGCCAACAAAGGTCTGTCTAGTCAAGGTTATGGTTTTTCAGTGGTCATGTATGGATATGAGAGTTGGACTATAAAGAAAACTGAGCACCGAAGAATTGATGCTTTTGAACTGTGGAGTTGAAGAAGACTTGAGAGTCCCTTGGACTGCAAGGAGATCCAACCAGTCCATCCTAAAGGAAATCAGTCCTGAATATTCATTGGAAGGACTGATGCTGAAGCTGAAACGCCAATACTTTGGCCACCTGATGTGAAGAACTGACTCATTTGAAAAGACCCTGATGCTGGAAAAGATTGAAGGAAGGAGGAGAAGGGTATGAGAGAGGATGAGATGGCTGGATGGCATCACTGACTCAATGGACATGAGTTTGAGTAAACTCTGGGAGTTGGTGATGGACAGGGAGGCCTGGCGTGCTGCGGTCCACAGGGTCACAAAGAGTCGGACATGACTGAGCAACTGAACTGAACTGAACAGTTCCCCTAAACTATTTGACCAGAAGTCAAATGGCAAACTGACAACAATGAAATCTGTTTTATAGTACTTCAATCACAGACAAGCATATGCTTACCTGAATCAGAATCAATATTATGAATTTGTTTTATTTGATATAAACATTGAAGTTCTGAAAGTAAATGTGCTAAATCATTGTTTTTAAAATAAAGACTTTTACTTAAAATTTCAGAACTTATACAATATATTTTTATTAAAGTAGAACATATGCACATATATTTAAATTAAGTATAACTTCAGTTCAGTTCAGTTGCTCAGTCATGTCCGACTCTTTGTGACCCCATGAATCACGGCACGCCAGGCCTCCCTGTCCATCACCAACTTCCAGAGTTCACTCAAACTCACGCCCATCGAGTCAGTGATGCCATCCAGCCATCTCATCCTCTGTCATCCCCTTTTCCTCCTGCCCCCAATCCCTCCCAGCATCAGAGTCTTTTCCAATGAGTCAGCTCTTCTTAGCTGTCTTAAATATCTGCAACAGAGGTTGAAACAGAGAAGCAGAAACATTTGTTCAATACTCTATATCTATTAAATTGGCTCAAATCCTTCTCAGAAGTAGACAGGTTATAAATAATAAAAGAACTCATGCACAAGTCATTCAAGACACTACGAATGACACTCAAACACATCTTTTTATTATATACTAAATTTAAAAATACAAATCTTATTAAAAATGCTTATGAAACATCGTATACATAAGTACTGTCAAATACTATCAGATTATGACATTATGTACACTTGCTAAGGTTAATTAGAAACAGAACAACATTCATAACTTTGCTGATAATGAATTTCAGAAGTCAATATTTTAATTAACATTTGGCAACTTTGAAGTAGTGATCTGCACAGGAAGATGTCTGCAGAGGTAAAACAGTGAGAAAACAAACGGAAAAATGCAGATATTCCTGCCCTAAGTGTTAATAAGTAGATCTCTTCTTCATCCTCTTAAGTCTCAATATTACAGAAATTAAAGTGCATAAGACCACCAGGAATACCTGATTCGGTTGTACCCTAATACAGACTACAGCCAATTATGCTGCCATACTGAGGGCTTCGATCTCTGTACTGTTCCTGAGGTTTTCGAAGTTAATTTTGAAGGTGACTAGGGGAAGAGAGGCCAATACTTTCTAAATTGCACGAAGTGGCCTTAAAGTGTAGAAACACCAAAGATAAAAATATTAATTTGGGAATAGATTCAAGGAGATCATCCCTGTCTATTTTGCCCTAGAAATAAAATTAGGATATGAACCTAGTTTTACCTCTGGAAAATGCTTACTAAAAATCTGTTTCAAAAGATCAGACATGTACAGCAAGTACCACAATACTGTCAGTTACTGTCCACCCACTTACATACTGTATCATAAATACCAGGCATCAATACCTGCCCTCCAAAGATTCACAAGAAACACAGGAAGAAGCATGTTATTACTTGACACTAATTTTGCTAATCAACATAAAGTATGATCTGTAAAAATAGATCACCACCATATAATCAAGGAAGAGGAGAAGGAAAGCTGCTAGTCTACAAAAGTGCTCCTTTTCGCTTTCAAGCCCAATAGCTTAATTTGGGGTAAAATAAGATTGTAAAGTAAGGCCATCAGTTCTAAATAAGCTGATGAAGCCATCTATACATACTCATGTATATACGTTTAAATTTCAGTTCTGATTTAACATGAATGTGCTATTACAAACCATTTATAGGAAACATTTTATCAGGCTTATTTACAAATATATGATCAGAGAAAAGATCTTGAAAATCAAGAAAACTGCAGATAAATGTAGCCATTGCTAAAACAGTTCACTAAAGGTAAGGCAGATTTACATAAAAACCAAAGGAAAAAGTTTAGTAAGAAACCCCTACCATATACACCTATTGGTCATTGGATCAAAAAGGCAAATAAATGTAATGATCATGACTAAACTTTTATTACTGTCTCTTTTAATAACATATCAACATGAGGTTTACTTAGAGTACTACCTATAAATACACAGTCTCTCATGATTCAATGAGAATATTAAGTTATTGAATACATTTTTTTATTCCCATGGCACATCATACTTGGTAACACTAATAAGGTAGATTTAGATAACACTTAAATCATGATTACGAATGTTTAATTGAGTATTTTCCTTTCTGTAGCTGTGAAATGTAAAGCTTAGATTTGCTTCCATCAGGCCTCTTAAACCAAACTTCATCATGGTTAATTGTTGTAATTACAGCACTAAAAAGAAAAAAAAAAATATGAATGAATGAATGACAATATGCCTCCTCTACTCATTTTAGAGCACTAGCTATAAAACCAAAATAGCTGGACTGTAAGGGTAGACTCAGGTATGTAACTGTCATTTATCAGAATGCTACTAGCAGGGCATGCTGCCAAAAATACCACATTCAGCAACACAATTATCTTTCTTTTCTTAATAGAGTTGGTAAAATTTACTCTTGGAACTATTAAAAGCACATTGTCCATTTCCAACCCACCTCCAAAAGACAAAAAAATGAAGCTAAAACCACTCCTTATATGGTATTACAGCTCCAACTCATATCAATATGATTGTAGGATATGTTCTAAATACAAATCTTAATTCCCAGTGTCAAGCATTTTTGGTACTCATACATATTTTTTTTAACAGTATTAATCTTTATATATTAGGTTGGTGCAAAGGTAATTGCAGTTTTGCATTGTTGAACTTTGCCATTTGATATTGGAATACATTCTTAAATAAATGCGGTTATGTTATACATCATTTTTTAACGTACACTTCTCACTTTATGCTTTTTTGCTAATGACTTATTACTTGCTGTGTATTTTGTATTTATTTTAGACAAGGGAAATGATGTTAGATAAAAAGCAGATTTGGGTAATTTTTCTTATTCAAGTTCAAAATGGGTCGTAAAGCAGCACAGATACCTCACAACATCGATGCACCTGACCCAGGAACTGCTAACAAACCTACAGTGCAGTAGTGGCTCAAGATGTTTTGCAAAAGAGCTGAGAGCTTGAAGATGAGGCATGCAGTGGCCAGTCATCAGACTGACAATGAAATTGAAAGCCATCATCGAAGCTGATCCTATTACAACTACATGAGAAGTTGTTGAAGAACTCAACATTGATCATTGAGTTCAAATTGCCAACATCCGCTGGATCATCGAAAAAGCAAGAGAGTTCCAGAAAAACATCTATTTCTGCTTTATTGACTATGCCAAGCCTTTGAGTGTGTGGATCACAATAAACTGTGGAAAATTCTGAAAGAGATGGGAATACCAGACCACCTGACCTGCCTCTCAAGAAACCTGGATGCAGGTCAGGAAGCAACAGTTAGAACTGGACATGGAACAACAGACTGGTTCCAAATAGGAAAAGGAGTACATCAAGGCTGTATATTGTCACCCTGCTTATTTCACTTATATGCAGAGTACATCATGAGAAACGCTGGACTGGAAGAAGCACAGGCTGGAATCAAGATTGCCGGGAGAAATATCAATAACCTCAGATATGCAGATGACACCACCCTTATGGCAGAAAGTGAAGAGGAACTAAAGAGCCTCTTGATGAAAGTGAAAGAGGAGAGTGAAAAAGCTGGCTTAAAGCTCAACATTCAGAAAACTAAGATCATGGCATCCGGTCCCATCACTTCATGGGAAATAGATGGGGAAACAGTGGAAACAGTGTCAGACTTTATTTTTGGGGGCTCCAAAATCACTGCAGATGGTGATTGCAGCCATGAAATCAAAAGCTGCTTACTCCTTAGAAGGAAAGTTATGACCAATCTAGATAGCATATTAAAAAGCAGAGACATTACTTTGCCAACAAAGGTTCATCTAGTCAAGGCTATGGTTTTTCCAGTGGTCATGTATGGATGTCAGAGTTGGACTATAAAGAAAGCTGAGCACCGAAGAATTGATGCTTTTGAACTGCGGTGTTGGATAAGACTCTTGAAAGCCCCTTGGACTGCAAGGAGATCCAACCAGTGCATCCTAAAGGAGATCAGTCCTGGGTGTTCATTGGAAGGACTGATGTTGAAGCTAAGACTCCAATACTTAGGCCACCTGATGCGAAGAGCTGACTCATTTGAAAAGACCCTGATGCTGGGAAAGATTGAGGGCAGGAGGAGAAGGGGACGACAGAGGATGAGATGGTTGGATGGCATCACTGACTCAATGGACATGAGTTTGGGTGAACTCCGGGAGTTGGTGATAGACACGGCGGCCTGGCATGCTGCCGTCCATGGGGTTGCAAAGAGTCGGACATGACTGAGCAACTGAACTGAACTGATGGTCATTTGGCATTTGAAGCAAACTGGAAAGGTGAAAAAGCTCAGTAAGTGAGTGCCGCATGAGCTGACCGAAAATCACAACACTCGTTGTTTTGAAGTGATGTCTTCTCTTACTCTATGCAACAATGAACCATTTCTCAATTGGATTGTGACATGCAACAGAAAGTGGATTTTATACAACAACCGGTGATGACCAGCTCAGTGGCTGGACCAAGAAGAAGCTTCAAAGCACTTCCCAAGGCCAAATTTACACCAAAAAAAGGTCCCGGTCACTGTTTGGTGGTCTGCTGCCCATCTGATCCACTATAGCTTTCTGAATCCTGACAAAACCATTAGATCTAAGAAGTATGCTCAGGAAATTGATGAGATGCATTGAAAACTGCAAGGCCTGAATCCAGCATGGGTCAACAGAAAGGGTCCAACTCTTCTCCACGAAAACCCCCAAACACACGTCGCACCACCACCATTTCAAAGTTGAACAAATTGGGATACGAAGTTTTGCCTCATCTGCCATATTCACCTAACCTCATGCCAACTGACAACCACTTCTTTAGGCATCTTGACAACTTCTTGCAGGGAAAATGCTTCTACAACCAGCAGGGTGCAGAAAATGTTTTCCAAGAAATAGTTCATCACATCTCGAAGCATAGATTTTTATGCTTCAGAAATAAACTCATTTCTTGTTGGCAAAAATGTGTTGATTGTAATGGTTCCTATTTTGATTAATAAAGATGTGTTTGAACCTCGTAACAGTGATTTAAAATCCACAGTCCAAAAATAAATAAATAAATAAAATAAAATCCACAGTCCAAAACCACAATTATGTTTGCACCAACCTAACAGAAGTCTTTCTAAAACTATGTTTGTATTTAATCCTCTTTTATGCTATTTTATCTTCTTTTTAGTGCTATCCTGGTGGCTCAATAGTAAAGAATCCACCTGCTAATACAGGAGACACAGGTTTGATCTATGGTGCAGGAAGATCCCCTGGAGCCTTCCCCTGGAGAATGAAAGGGCAACTCACTCCAGTATTCTTGCCTGGGAAGTCCCATGGATAGAGGAGTCTGGCCAGCTACAGTCCATGGGGTCGCAAAGAGTCAGACACAACTTTGTGACTGAGCACAAGCATTTCCTTTTTAACCACATTTATGTTACACAGTAGTTATATGTCTCAAAAGCAATAAGATACGGCAAAGAAGCTAGGGGTACTTTATATATATAAAAGTATATATATATATATATACACACCCCGAAGCATATATATATATATATATATATATATATATATGCTTCCCAGGTGGTGTTAGTGGTAAAAAAAAAAAACCCACCTGCCAATATTGGATATCTAAGAGACATGGATTCAATCCCTGGGTCAGGAACATCCCTTGGAGGAGGGCATGGCAACCTACTCCAGTATTTTGCCTGGAGAATCCCATGGACAGAGGAGCCTGGCAGGCTACAGTCCATGGGATCACAAAGAATCTGACACAACTGAAGCAACTAGCATGCATACACACAGATTCTAAGTAGTAGTAGTTATATGACTCAAAAGCAATAAGATAAAGCAAAAAATCCAGGAGTATTATATATATAACCTAGTAATTAATTAGCTCAATGGACTTTTATGAGAAAAGTTTGCTCCTGAAATGAGTATTCAACATTAAATGCAAATACCTTATTTACTATTACTACCTAGAAAAAGTTATTTTCTTACTGTAGAGGATTAAAAAACTCTGAGGATTAAATAATAAACTATAAAGGAACTAAAGAAGTGATGCACATTAATATTTTCCAAAGGCCACACCAAAGAAAACTTAGAAGGCTCTATAAATAATTATACAAACTTTATTTAAGCTCAGACAGGTTGAATCCTTTAAAAGGCAATTTTCAGTTTTCAAGTTATACTTTAATTACCATCACTCTAAATTTTCATTAATTTTCAATTCCTTTCCCATTCTGATGCAACTTTTTTTATACAAAATACTAAAATATACCCCTAAAAGTTAACATTAACACTGGTGTTCAAACATGCTAATCAAATCATACATCACGAAAAGAAATCCATAGGCAATTATTAAGGTATTATGAATGCACTATACAAGCAGCAAAAATTTACTGACAACCTCACAGTACACTCTCATACTGAGCAGCATTGAAACAATAAAGGCTTTTTACCTTGTAGGACATTCATCTTTTTTGTCAATACATATTGTCTGTCCACGTATATACCATTCACCGTCATAGTACAACCTTCCCTCTTCGGATCTAGCACTGTGCAGGTGTTTTTCCAGTTTCACAGGTGCTAAAGGGATCAGTTCAAAAACTGTTATATTAATAAGACATTGTCAGAAGAACAAAAGTGCAGAACACTTAAGCATTAATACCAATCCACCCATATATGTGAAAATACACTAAAAATATTTTTTTAGATAAGAAACCTATATCTAATAAAAACAAAGAGAATTACATTTCCTACATTTTTTATAATTCACTGTTTTTAATAGAGCTATTTAATAAAGCTAAAAAATATATAATAAATTAATTAACTAGACAAGTGCAAGAGAGCAGATATATTATCCACTATTAATGCCAATTTTAAGTAAGATTTAAAATCTGAGTTGTCATATTTCCACTGAAAATTCCCTGATGGCTCAGGTGGTAAAGAATCTGCCTGCAAAGCGGGAGACTCAGGTTCAATCCCTGGGTGGGGAAGATTCCCTGGAGAAGGGAATAGCAACCCAGTATTCTTGCCTGGAGAAATTCCATGGAAAGAGGAGCCTGGAGGGCTACAGTCCATGGGGTGCAAAGAGTCGGACACAACTGAATGACTAACACACACACAAATAATATATAATAAATCAATAACTAGACAAGTGTAAGGAGAAAAGATGATGCATTTTGCTTTACTAGTGCCAATTTTAAATAAGATTTAAAATCTGAGTTATCATATTTCCACTGAAAATTATATTTTTTCATATTGTCTCGCCTGACACTTTTTATTGTCTCAACTGACACTTCAAAAAAGCAAAGTTTAACATATATTCCAAGAATTTCCCAGGCCTTTGATTCTAAAAAGCAAATGTACTCAGTAGAATTTTCATTTTGAAATTCTAGAAATGGTTTGAGATTCATCAGATAAACTCATGCATAAAAAAAAAAAAAAATTCTTTATGGAAGCACACTGTCAAAAGCACACCATGGAATATACCCCTCTGCATCATTCAAATGTCACCACCTCAGAAAGGTCTTCCCCAACCACTCTACCCACTCCCCAGTTAATCTTCACCACAGCTTTATATTTCCTTCATAGCAATTATTACAATTTGTCATTATCTAGTTAGTTATCTATTTACATATACATTATCATTCTGCCTCCCTCAAGGAAGTTCCAGGAGATTCAACTCTTGCACCACTGCATTCACTGACCTCAAAAAGTGCCTGGTATGTAAAAGGTTTTCAGTAAGTATTCACTCATTCATTCATTCAACAAATGTTTTCTGAGCACTGTGACTGAAACAGACAGATTTCTGACCTTTGTGGAGCTTACGATTCTCTCAGGAGACAGGTAAACATGTAAACAATCAAAAAATTACAAATTGTGGTAAGTGCCATGAAGAAAACACAGAATACACATGCTAAAGATAACAGGGGCTGGGGAGGAGACCCACTCAACAGTGTAGCCAGACTCTTAAAGGAATCCATGGCTCAAATCTATATAGTGAAAGAAGGTAGAAACAGAGAAATTATTCTAGACAGTAATGTCCATCACTACTTCAGCAGGATTTTTGATGAATCCTACTGCCAGCATTCTAATCTCTCTCATAGAAAATATAGGTACAGAAGTAATTTTGCGCACAATTCCAGAGGAATTCCTATTCTCAGGCTCTCTGAAGGCCATCCACGGACTCCAGACACCTCCCCTATAGAATTATTGAGCCCATTAAAAAACACTAAATAAATACTTTTAAGATTACTGATCCATTATTAGCAATTGTAATGCAGTTGAAGCACTAAAGAAATACATTCCATTCATAAATCTTGAAACTTTTACATGAGGCAAAGACTCCAGAAGAATTTTTCACAGTTCTGCATATAGTGTTCACTGATGAAATGAAACCAGTGAGGGGGGAGTGGTTTAGTGTGTAGATGACTTAAAAAGTCTCCAAAGAGAAGATCTGAACTCAGACAAAATGACTTACGTTCTGTTTTCACTCTATGTGGACCAAGTGTAGCCATTGCCTTAATTAAAAAAAGAAGAAAGATGTCTGAGTTCAAAATCAAAGTATATTTCAATATCCATTTAATATATAATACTTACAAGCTTAAAAACAAACACAGTGAAATATGATCTGCTTCAATAAGTTGGTAATGTCTAAAACCATGGGAATATAAAAAGAATAAAAATTTCTTCTCGAGGTGTTATCAATATCTAATCTCAAATTCTCAACTAAGAAGCTTCTGAGAACGGAAAATTTTAATAGGAAAACAAGTCTCCACTTTCAAACAAGCACAGAAAATCTTCTAACATTTCAATGTTTAATGACAAAATGCAAAAATGTATAACAAAGGTTCAAATATTCACTCACTCTCATTCATTCAAAAAATACATCTGAATGCCTTCTGTGAGCCAGTACCAGGCTAAGAACTAGGCACAGAATGGTAATCCATTACTATTTTGGGGCAACCTAAATACTTTTGCATACTTTTGCATAAACTGTTAATTACATTATCACAGGAAAAAATATAATCAAACTGCTAACATGCCTCTCATAAAATACTCTTGCAATCCACAGTTATCTGTATTAGTAATGACTGCCTAGAGAGACTGTTGCAAAGTAAAGCATATTTACAACAATATTTTGATGTATTAGTGAAAAATTATATACTCTTAAAAAGTAGACTACAAAAAATATACTTGAATTCCATTGCTCTTTAAGCATACCTTTCTTATTGTTGTCCAGTCTTCAAGAATATCAAGATCTTGTAACATATAAACTATATACGGACGTTGAAAAGTCAAGGTCAGTTTAGCTGTAAGAATTTCAGTTTTAAACTATACTTCCAAATTTCTGTTTTTCAGAGACTGGAACAATGACTTCAGACAGAAACCATCAGCATGCTGAATTCTGACTCCAAATTGCTTTTCAAAAAACTTACTATCAGCATAAGTATGTTCTAGTACTTCAGATGTTATAACCATATTCTCTTAATCCTATGGTGTCTCTGACAGTAAGATACACCAACAACCTAATCACTGTTTTGAGGTGGGCGAGGGGGAAAGCAGGAGCCAAGGGAGGGTACCATCGGGAATGCCAAGATTGAATGTATATATTAATTTAATTTAAAAACATACCAGTTTCAGAGACATTAAAAATGTCAAAAAGTACACATGAGAATTTAGCAATCACGCTATATAATAAACAGCTGCTTCATTTCAAAGCCCTTGTGATCTACAAAGCCATATTAATTTTCAGTGTTGGAATCATGGCTAAATTTCTTATCCACTCTACCTCACTTAATCTAAACTATACCCTTCTGCTTTCAATCATTTTTAAAAAATCATCTGTTCTTGTTATAGGATCATGCAAATAAAGATAAAGTATACTAATAAAAACTACAAAGATATGCACAGTGCAAAAACATATATTAAAACAACTAAAAAAAAAATTTAAAAACCCAGAAAATTTGAAAAAGGATATCTGACACAACAACTGGCTTCTTTTTGTCAGGACTGAAAGGATCCTTCCTCTTTTTTCTTGACTGAAGCTCATCGTTCCACAGCTCTGGCAAGTAAATAAAAATTAAGTATTATCTGATTTATTGAGATCAAAGAAAAAAAAGACTGTAATTTCATAGTTGCAAAACTGCATTGGTGGCTATGTTTATATGCTATAAATATGGGTATATACTGTAATATATATGACTATATATAATTTAATGAGCAGCTATATATTTATGAATTTTCCTCTTCATTAGAGCAAAATTCAATTTGGCACTTTATGCCTAATAACTGATGAACATATATGTCAGGCACTTAAATATTCATCACGTGAATGGTCTCAACTAATCTTCGAAGCTACCTCTCAGGCAGACAGTCTCATGACTTCAATTATACAAAGAGACTGACTTAGAAAAGCTAAAACTGTCACCCATGGTCAGCCAACTAGTCGAACAATGGCAGGAGAGCTCAGCTCGTCTGCTCTGCCTATTCTATACTGGAGAAACAGAATTTATAACAAGTAACACAATACACATGCAAGAACCATAGGATAACCCAGTAAATCTTCCAAGGTGTAGAAAGTCTTTCCCTGAAAAAGCCAATTTCACTTTGGCCTAATCTAATTATTAATAAGTATTTCCTTTTTTAGAGACAAAAACCTGCCTCCTTATAATACCCATCTTTTTGTCCTAGTTTGTGCAGGACCAAGTGAAAAGGCTTCTACTCCTTCTTCCACATGACAATCTTTCAAGACTTAGAGGAAAGAATATATACTGTAGCTGTCTTCCAATACTACTCTTATGTTGTAATAATATTCTTAACTATTCTTACAGTACATTATTATTATGCCTGTTGTTCCGGTCACACTTCTATTTTATTCCTTTTCATGTGCTTCATTTTCTACATCTTTCTGAAGTATGAGTCCAAATAAAAGCAACAATCATGGCAAATTCTTTAGCAGTCTTCCTCCTTGCCCTCTCATTCAGTTCAGTTCCGTTCAGTCGCTCAGTCGTGTCCGACTCTTTGCGAACCCATGAATCGCAGCACGCCAGGCCTCCCTGTCCATCACCAACTCCCAGAGTTCACTCAGACTCACGTCCATCGAGTCAGTGATGCCATCCAGCCATCTCATCCTCTGTCGTCCCCTTCTCCTCCTGCCCCCAGTCCCTCCCAGCATCAGAGTCTTTTCCAATGAGTCAACTCTTCGCATGAGGTGGCCAAAGTACTGGAGTTTCAGCTTCAGCATCATTCCCTCCAAAGAAATCCCAGGGCTGATCTCCTTCAGAATGGACTGGTTGGATCTCCTTGCAGTCCAAGGGACTCTCAAGAGTCTTCTCCAACACCACAGTTCAAAAGCATCAATTCTTCCGTGCTCAGCCTTCTTCACAGTCCAAATCTCACATCTATACGTGACCATAGGAAAAATCATAGCCTTGACTAGACGGACCTTTGTTGACAATGTCTCTGCTTTTGAATATGCTATCTAGGTTGGTCATAACTTTCCTTCCAAGGAGTAAGCGTCTTTTAATTTCATGGCTGCAGTCACCATCTGCAGTGATTTTGGAGCCCAGAAAAATAAAGTCTGACACTGTTGCCACTGTTTCCCCATCTATTTCCCATGAAGTGATGGGACCAGATGCCATGATCTTCGTTTTCTGAATGTTGAGCTTTAAGCCAACTTTTTCACTCTCCACTTTCACTTTCATCAAGAGGCTTTTTAGTTCCTCTTCACTTTCTGCCATAAGGGTGGTGTCATCTGCATATCTGAGGTTTTTGATATTTCCCCCGGCAATCTTGATTCCAGCTTGTGTTTCTTCCAGTCCAGCGTTTCTCATGATGTACTCTGAATAGAAGTTAAATAAGCAGGGTGACAATATACAGCCTTGACGTACTCCTTTTCCTATTTGGAACCAGTCTGTTGTTCCATGTCCAGTTCTAACTGTTGCTTCCTGACCTGCATACAGATTTCTCAAGAGGCAGGTCAGGTGGTCTGGTATTCCCATCTCTTTCAGAATTTTCCACAGTTTATTGTGATCCACACAGTCAAAGGCTTTGGCATAGTCAAGAAAGCAGAAATAGATGTTTTTCTGGAACTCTCTGGCTTTTTCCATGATCCAGCGGATGCTGGCAATTTCATCTCTGGTTCCTCTGCCTTTTCTAAAACCAGCTTGAACATCAGGAAGTTCACGGTTCACATATTGCTGAAGCCTGGCTTGGAGAATTTTGAGCATTACTTTACTAGCATGTGAGATGAGAAGAGTGCAATTGTGCGATAGTTTGAGCATTCTTTGGCATTGCCTTTCTTTGGGATTGGAATGAAAACTGACCTTTTCCAGTCCTGTGGCCACTGCTGAGTTGTCCAAATTAGCTGGCATATTGAGTGCAGCACTTTCACTGCATCATCTTTCAGGATTTGAAATAGCTCAACTGGAACGCCATCACCTCCACTAGCTTTGTTCGTAGTGATGCTTTCTAAGGCCCACTTGACTTCACATTCCAGGATGTCTGGCTCTAGATGAGTGATCATACCATTGTGATTACCTGGGTCGTGAAGATCTACACTTCATTTATATACCATCTGTATAGGAGACTAGATATGAGGAGACACCTCAGTAAACCAAAGGCTTAGTGTCACTTAAACATGACAGTCACAGCATTCCCCTCACCTGAGGTAATATCAATGCTGTGCCGGTCCTCTTCAAGCCTTCGTATCTTCTCCTCTAACTCACTCTGTACTGTATCATATAACAAAAGCTTTTCACTCTGAAAAAAAAAATAGATCACACATAAGTAGGAAGGAAATAATTGTTCCATATTTAACTAACAGTACCAAATAACTCACTGTTAGAAGTATTTTAACATATGGTGCTTTTGTTTAAATTCAACTTAAAAATTTTAATGATGAAATGTCAAATATATGAATGAACTAAAACTAGAAACTATGGAATCTAAGTATACAGAGAATTACATACAATTAAATTGTTTAAGAATATCTAAATCTGTATGTGATAAAGAGGCAAATATTTACTTCATAAAAAACTCATAGTGAGCTCCTGTAGCCCCTTTTAAATACAGGCAGGTCCCCTGTCAGCACAATGGAGAGCCTGTCCTGTAAAATGTATCATTGTAAAACAAACTATTTTTTCTCATATCAGAACAATTCCTCACTAATATGTCAATCATATTAAAAGAGACTAATATATCATCAAGAGAAAAAGTCAAGTATAAATTTTATAATTATTTCAAACAATTCAATTAAAGATAAAATAATATTACAGACTAATTATATCCCAATCTTGGGATATATAATTATATCCCAATTATATAGAAAGACTGAGCCACTGGCTAAGAGACAAGACAATTTACTAGTAAATCAGACTAGAATCCGGGTCCACTTGTTCTATCCCATAGTTTTTATTATAAAATACTGTATCCTTTATTTTAAAAGCCAGAGGATGAGCATCAGTGTGAGAATGAGCAATGTGTGTGTGTGTGTGTGTGTGCACACGCGTGTGCACACGTGTGCACTCAGTAGTGTCCGACTCTTTGTGACCCCATGGACTGTAGTCCATCAGGCTCCTGTGTTCATGGAATTTTCTAGGCAAGAATACTGGCGTGGGTTGCCATTTCCCACTATAATTTTATATGAAAAATAAAATCACATAGACTTATCATATAAAAGGCTGTGACAGATTGCCACCCACCTACCACATGTGTATCTCTAGTAAAGACAATAGCCTACTGGGATATAGCTAGATATGACTGTCTCATAGTAGCTACTGCTGCTGCTGCTGCTGCTAAGTCGCTTCAGTCGTGTCTGACTCTGTGCGACCCCATAGACGGCAGCCCATCAGGCTCCACCGTCCCTGGGATTCTCCAGGCAAGAACACTGGAGTGGGTTGCCATTTCCTTCTCCAATGCATGAAAGTGAAAAGTGAAAGTGAAGTTGTTCAGTCGTGTCCGACTGTTAGCGACCCCATGGACTGCAGCCTACCAGGCTCCTCCATCCATGGGATTTTCCAGGCAAGAGTACTAGAGTGGGATAGTAGCTACTAGAATACAGTTAGTTATGATTTCTTGTGGAAGGCATAAGCCATGCCCATTTTCAGCATTCCCAGTGTCAATCATGAAGTCTTCTCTTTTGGGTTTGAAATTTAGAGTCTACATATGCTTGAAGGTTCTCCCAAGTGGTAGAGAAAAGATGGTTTTTGTAAATTTGAAGCAATCCCGGAGGTAGAGAGAAAGCAAAGCAGAAGAAAGTTAAAACTAGATCCCCTTTGAAAAATTATCTCATTACATGTTACTCTCTATGCTTACTTCCTTTTACTTTCTCCTCTGCTTTTGGTAAAATTTTATTGAATAGTCTAGCATTATCTACATTGTACTACAAGAACTGGGAACTGTTACATAGCAGATAAGAAGGGAGAACAGGCTGCAGCTACAGTCAAGATCGTGTGATGGCTAAGAATAGAGCCAGATTCTCAAACCAAAGAGGACTCTGAAAGCTAAGCAGGAGTGATAAAGCCTTTGCTTTTAAGAATATTTCAATGAAAAAATGTTTTTTAAAAATTACCATTAAAAAAAGAATATGGACTTTTAACTGGTGAATTCTCTTTGTATTCCATTGATATATTTGCCCTAGGCCAAGCAGAAATTCTGAAATAAACCTACCAGTCATTGTTTACAATTGAAAAAAAAAGGTACAATGGGACTGAAATGTTTGAAGTTTTGAAGGCATCTCTAAAAAATATTACAGGTATACTTTAAATTACACAAATAGAATTGCCTTGACTCCCCATTATTCCTTGTTCTTCTCTCCCTTATCCCCAGCCCCTCAACAGCCTTCCATGAGAAGGAAAGAAAGTCATAAATGAAGCAGGTAAAAAGACATCAGAAAAGAAAGAGACATTCAAACTCCCTTGCTTTGGTGCCTGTACAGGCTTCTATACTCAATAGGTAATTTAGCTTTTTTAAAGTATTATTAATTATAACTACATATTTGACTTCAAAATCCCACACCCCTCCAATCTTCACACGTATACTTAGCGAACCTGCTCACGGACCCCTTTCACCAACTGAGACCATACTCCTCATCAGGGACATGTTAGGGAATGCAAGCAAAGTGGCTCCAAGGTTCCACGTTTGCACTGGTCTCCCTCTGGCCTGGGTTCAGAATCAACTGCCTGTTGGCAGTTCCCTGACTAAGGCATCTCACAGTTTTGAACCTGGATAGCATCTTGGGAGATTTTCAAGGACTAGCATTACCAGAGAAAGAACAAAACATATTAAAAGGCTACAGTCTTTTTTTTTTTTTTTAAAGTATGCTGCATTGGAATAAAAAGATAAGCAGAATAGGATTTAAAAGCCAAGAAACAGACTCTGGTTGTGGGAAATGTTACAAAAAAGGTGACTTCAAATTATTTGAAAACCAGATGACAATAAATGACAAGAGAAAAATGAGTTTAACTGTACAGAGAAAAAAAGTTGGCTTAAAACTCAACATTCAGAAAACTAAGATCATGGCATCCAGTCCCATCACTTCATGGCAAATAGATGGTAAAACAATGGAAACAGTGAGAGACTTTACTTTTCAGGGCTCAAAAATCACTGCTGGTAACTGCAGCCATAAAATTAAAGGACACTTGCTCCTTGGAAGAAAAGTTATGACCAACCTAGACAGCTTATTAAAAAGCAGAGACATTACTTTGCCAATAAAGGTCCATCTAGTCAAAGCTATAGTTTTTCCAGTAGTCATGTATGGATGTGAGAGCTGGACCATAAAGAAAAGTGAGCACCGAAGAATTGATGCTTTTGAACTGTGGTGTTGGAGAAGACTCTTGAGAGTCCCTTGGAAATCCAACCAGTCCATCCTACAGGAAATCAGTCCTGAATATTCACTGGAAGGACTGATGTTGAAGCTGAAACTCCAATATTTTGGCCACCTGATGCAAAGAGCTGACTCACTGGAAAAGACCCTGATGCTGGGAAAGATTGAAGGCAGGAGAAGGGGACAATAGAGGATGAGATGGTTGGATGGCATCATGTTGATGGACATGAGTTTGAGCAAGCACTGGGAGTTGGTGATGGACAGGGAACACTGGCACACTGCAGTCCATGGAGTCACATAGAGTCAGACACGACTGAGTGACTGAACTGAACTGATACAGAGAAAAAATTCTATAACATGAGGTTCTTTGCATTATGTTATACAAAACAATTAATGGACTAAACAGTTAAATTTACAAAATGAAATTTAAAGAAAGTAAGGAAAGATAGTGAATGATATTGGGATGAAGAAAGCTTTTCTTTTCTTTTTTTTTTTGAAGAAAGCTTTTCAAAGCATAAAAATCCAAAGGACAAGTTATGTTTTAAAAAACTATTTGTGCACACATAAATTAAAGATACATTAAAAAGCAAACAAAGGTAAGAAGAAAGCAATAAAAAATACCTGCAACATGACAAAGCCTTAAAACCATCAGATGAAATTAAACAAGCATGGATAAATCAGTAAGAAAATCTAAATACTGTCCATGCTGCTGCTACTGCTAAGTCGCTTCAGTCGTGTACGACTCTGTGCGACCCCATAGATGGCAGCTCACCAGGCTCCCCCGTCCCTGGGATTCTCCAGGCAAGAACACTGGGGTGGGTTGCCATTTCCTTCTCTAATGCGTGAAAGTGAAAAGTGAAAGTTAAGTCGCTCAGTCGTGTCCGACTCTTAGCAACCCCATGGACCGCAGCCTACCAGGCTCCTCCGTCCATGGGATTTTCCAGGCAAGAGTACTGGAGTGGGGTGCCATTGCCTTCTCCGAAATACTGTCCATACTCACTACCAAAAACAGCCAAAAGAAGAGACAGAGAGACAAATACAAGTACAAATTAAAATGTACAGTATGTAATACTATTCTTCACTTGGCAAAGTTGTTTTATTCTTTTCAATTATAATAAACAATGCCTACCAGAAAAATAAATGACCCAATCAAAAAATGGGCCAAAGAACTAAATAGACATTTCTCTAAAGAAGACATACAGATGGCTAACAAACACATGAAAAGATGCTCAACATCACTCGTTATCAGAGAAATGCAAATCAAAACCACAATGAGGTACCATCTCACGTCGGTCAGAATGGCTGCTATCAAAATGTCTACAAACAATAAATGCTGGAGAGGGTGTGGAGAAAAGGGAACCCTCTTACACTGTTGGTGGGAATGCAAACTAGTACAGCCACTATGGAGAACAGTGTGGAGATTCCTTAAAAAACTGAAAATAGAACTGCCATATGACCCAGCAATCCCACTGCTGGGCATACACGCTGAGGAAACCAGAACTGAAAGAGACACGTGTACCCCATTGTTCATCACAGCACTGCTTACAATAGCCAGGACATGGAAGCAACCTAGATGTCCATCAGCAGATGAATGGAAAGAAAGGTGTGGTACATATACACAATGGAATATTACTCAGCTGTTAAAATGAACGCATTTGAATCAGTTCTAATGAGGTGGATGAAACTGGAGCCAATTATACAGAGTGAAGTAAGTCAGAAAGAAAAACACCAATACAGTATATTAACACATATATATGGAATTTAGAAAGATGGTAACAATAACCCTATATGTGAGACAGCAAAAGAGACACAGATACACAGAACAGACTTTTGGACTCTGTGGGAGAAGATGAGGGTGGGATGATTTGAGAGAATAGCACTGAAACATGTATATTACCATATGTGAAACAGATCACCAGTCCAAGTTCAATGCATGAAACAGGGCACTCAAAGCCGGTGCACTGGGACAACCCAGAGGGATGGGATGGGGAGGGAGGTGGGTGGGGGGTTCAGGATGTGGGACACAGGTATACCCATAGCTGATTCATGTCAATGTATGGCAAAACCACCACAATACTGTAAAGTAATTAGCCTCCAATTAAAATTAATAAATTAATTTAAAATAAATAAACAATGCCAACTGATACAGAGAATATAAACCAACTCAACAATTTAGAAAGTAACTTACAAATATGTTTTAAGGACTTCACTGACTTCATCCTTTGATCTAGTAATTACGCTGAGGATTCCATCCTAAAGAAATAACAACCTTGGCCAATATTGCATGGAAAAGGATGTCCACAACAGCAATACTTGTAATGCATAAAACCAGGAACAAAGTAAAATCCAATAACAGAGTATTGGCTACAGAAATTATTATACATCCATACCACTACTCTGCAGATAACAAACATTCAGAATTCAAAAAGTAGGGGAAAATTCAAAAAGCTACAGTAAAATGACAAATGAATCCAGATCATAAACTCTCTCTTGCCGAAGACATAATGAAGAAAACAGAAAACAAGTACAAAATAAATCAACAAACACAGTTATCAAACAAAGGAAGGAGCACAATGCCATGCCATAACCCCTGAACATGATAACTAAACTAAGACAGAACCCCAAGATCTGCATTATGTACACTATACACACGCAGGCACTCTGTAAAGAAAGAAGTTGAGAGGGGCAAATATTCGAAAAGTCTGAGTCATACTTCCAAATCTACAAAGAAATGAAGAAGGGTCTGGATAGGGGAAAATACATGGGAAGCCTTAAAGAGAGAAAGGCTCACCAGTGAGAAGAAAACTTCTAGAGCTCAGCAGCTGACAAGCTCTGCACACAGGCAGATTATATTGACTCACTCCTAGATACGAATGATGGCCAAAGGTGGCTAGTTATTTGTGAAAAGCATCAAAATGAAATACAGAGAGACAAATGAACAGAAAAGAAGTATAAAGAAACAGGAACAAGTCAAGATACAGAAAAAAAAGTTTAAAACAACTGCATTTAATACCCATAAAGGGATGAGATTACACCCATGAGAAAAGAATAGGAGTTGGAAAAAATATAAAAAATGGGTAATCAGAGGACATAAGGGCTCTTGGAAATTAAATACAGAATGGAAATAAAACATTTAGTAAAAGGATTGGAAAAGAAAGTTGAATACACTCTTAAAAAGAATAAAATAAGAATGAAGGGAAGAGATGGAGGGAAGTACAATAAAAATATAATATATAAGATCTAAATACTATGTAATAATATAATATATATATGAAATATAAGAAAATTCAAAGATCAATCTTGGGGCTTCAGCAGCTAACCAAGAAGAGTTCCAAAATGAGAAAACAGAAAATAATGGAGAAGAAATAATATAAGAAACTTCTCAGAGCAAAAGATATGTTTCCTGATATAAATGTTCCTCTGAGTATTCACATGAATGAAAAGAGAAGCACATATCACCTTGCTGTTCCATAGCATCAAGGATAAAGAAAACATCTTACAGCTATTTAGGAAGAAAACAGGTCATGTACAGAGGATCAGGATTCACAATGGTAACAGGCTTCTCAAAGCAATACTAGAGGCTAGAAGACAATGGAAAAATGCCTTCAAAATTCTGAGGAAACATCATTACTTACATCTAGAATTCCATACTCTGAAGGGTGAGTTAAAAGATGGTTCCAGACATGAAAGATGTAAGGGTTTTAAAACATGTCCAATAAATCTTTGACATGCCTCCCTTCAAAAGGTAGACCCTAATTCCTGTCTCCCTGAAAGTGGGCAGGACTTAATGACTCATCTGTAAGGAACAGAATGTGGCAGAAATCTAGGTTATTAAAAACACTGTCACTTCTGTCTTGCTCTTGTAAACCATTCACTCCCGGAGAAGCTAGTCACAAGGTCATGGGGGCCCTCAGTAAGCCTGTGGAGAGGCCTATGGGAATAAGGCTTCCAACCAACAACCAGCAACAACCTGCCAGTCTTTAAGTCAGTCACCGTAGAAGCAGTTCCTGCAGTCCCAGTCAAGCCTTCAAAGAGCTGCTTCCCTGGCTGACCTCTTTACTGCAATTTCATGTGATTCCCTGAGCCAGAACCACCCAGCTAATTTGCTCCCAAGTTCCCGACCATAAAGACTGAAAAATAAAATGCTGATTACTGTTTCAAGTGACTAAATTTTGGAGTAATTTATTATAAAGCAATAGATAACCAATACAAGAAGTCTCAAACAACTAACTTCTATACACTTTTTCCCAAGAAGCTACTCAACAAAACTGAAAAAAGAAAACAAGACTAGCAGGGAAAGAAGTAAAGGGAATTACTTTACTTGTGAAGAGATACCCATGAAGACAGAGATGCAGCTGGCATAGAAAGTATCTGAAGGATGGAGCAGAAAGGAACGGGGTCCAAGGATGGAAGACTTGCTCCCAGGATGGAGAACTCCAGAAGGAAATGGGTCTCATGGATTACCTGACGCATCTGACCATGTGGAAAATGGCACTGGGGGTTTTCATAAATCTGCTCGAGTCTCTGGGGAGAACTGATAAACAAGAGAAAACTAACAAACAATAAATGAAGCAATTAATTCCAAGGTTAAAAAAACACAGTTGTACAAGAAGGGACGTTTAAGCAAAGCATAACTCTGGGATCAGTAAAAAATAATTATTGTTACAACAAAAACAAAAATTATGACATAACAATATCAGAAGAATAAGATAAGGGGAACTATTATGGAATCCTCAGCTTTCAAAAGGTACTATCCAAAACTGGTATTATTTAGAAATGAGGCTGAACTCCAGAAGCAGTAGATAAAAGATTTACATAGACAATTGCTGCTTGCATGTAGAACACAGAGATGGGAGAGAGACTGCTGTTTTGCATTACAAGCCTGTGCTTTCAGAAATATGTACACACATTACCCAGTAAAAGCAGATTTTTAAGAGTATTTAGGGAGGGGGAAACTGGTTGAAGGCCATCCAAAGGTACAAACTTCCAGTTATAAAATAAACAAGTACAACATGATTAATTAACACCACTGTGTGTTATATACAAAAGTTGTTAAGAGTAAATCCTAAAAGTTTTCATCACAAGGAAAAATTTATTTTTCTATTTTTTAATTTTGTATCTATATGAGATGATGGCTGCCCATTAAACTTATGATATCATGATGCTTATAAATTAAATCACTATGATGCACACTTTAAACTTACACAGTGCTATATGTCAATTACATCTTCATAAAACTAGAAGAAAAAATTTTTTTTATTTTTTTATTGACGGATAATTGCTTTACAGAATTTTACTGTTTTCTGTCAAACCTCAACATGAGTCAGCCACAGGTATACATATATCCCCTCCCTTTTGAACCTCCCTCCCATCTCCCTCCCCACCCCATCCCTCTAGGTTAATACAGAGCCGCTGTTTGAGTTTCCTGAGCCATACAGCAAAATCCTGTTGGCTATCTATTTTACATATAGTAATGTAAGTTTCCATGTTATTCTTTCCATACATCTCACCCTCTCCTGCCCTCTCCCAATGTCCATAAGTCCATTCTCTATGTCTGTTTCTCCACTGCTGCTCTGTAAATAAATTCTTCAGTACTATTTTTCTACATTCCATATGTGCATTAGAATCCGATATTTATCTTCCTCTCTCTGACTCACTTCACTCTATATAATAGGTTCTTGGTTCATCCACCTCATCAGAAGTGACTCACATGCATTCCTTTTTATGGCTGAGTAATATTCCATTGTGTGTATGTACCACAACTTCTTTTTCCATTCATCTGTCAATGGACGTCTAGGTTGTTTCCATGTTCTAGCTATTACAAATGTACTGCTATAAACAATGGGATACATGTGTCTATTTCAGTTTTGGATATGCCTAGGAGTGGGATTGCTGGGTCATATGTTGGTTTTATTCCTAGTTTTTTAAGGAATGTCCATACCGTCTTCCATAGTGGCTGTATCAATTTACATTCCCACCAACAGTGCAAGAGCATTTCCTTTTCTCCACACCCTCTCCAGCATTTATTGTCTGTAGACTATTTGATAGCAGCCATTCTGACCAGTGTGAGGTGGTACCTTATTGCAGTTTTGATTTGCATTTCTCTAATAATAAGCCTTTGACTGTGTGGATCACAATAAACTGTGGAAAATTCTTCAAGAGATGGGAATACCAGACCACCTGATCTGCCTCTTGAGAAATTTGTATGCAGGTCAGGAAGCAACAGTTAGAACTGGACATGGAACAACAGACTGGTTCCAAAAGGGAAAAGGAGTACGTCAAGGCTGTATATTGTCACCCTGCTTATTTAACTTCTATGCAGAGTACATCATGAGAAACGCTGGGCTGGATGAAGCACAAGCTGGAATCAAGATTGCCGGGAGAAATATCAATAACCTCAGATATGCAGATGACACCACCCTTATGGCAGAAAGTGAAGAGGAACTAAAAAGCCTCTTGATGAAAGTGAAAGTGGAGAGTGAAAAAGTTGTCTTAAAGCTCAACATTCAGAAAACGAAGATCATGGCATCTGGTCCCATCACTTCATGGCAAGTAGATGGGGAAACAGTGGCAACAGTGTCAGACTTTATTTTTCTGGGCTCCAAAATCACTGCAGATGGTGACTGCAGCCATGAAATTAAAAGATGCTTACTCCTTGGAAGAAAAGTTATGACCAACCTACATAGCATATTGAAAAGCAGAGACATTACACTGCCAACAAAGGTCCGTCCAGTCAAGGCTATAGTTTTTCCAGTGGTCATGTATAGATGTGAGAGTTGGACTGTGAAGAAAGCTGAGCGCCGAAGAATTGATGCTTTTGAACTGTGGTGTTGGAGAAGACTCTGAGAGTCCCTTGGACTGCAAGGAGATCCAACCAGTTCATTCTGAAGGAGATCAGCCCTGGGATTTCTTTGGAAGGAATGATGCTAAAGCTGAAACTCCCGTACTTTGGCCACCTCATGCGAAGAGTTGACTCATTGGAAAAGACTCTGATGCTGGGAGGGATTGGGGGCAGGAGGAGAAGGGGACGACAGAGGATGAGATGGCTGGATCTCATCACTGACTCGATGGACCTGAGTCTGAGTGAACTCCGGGAGTTGGTGATGGACAGAGAGGCCTGGCGTGCTGCGATTCATGGGGTCGTAAAGAGTAGAACACGACTGAGCGACTGAACTGAACTGAACTGAATAATGAGCGATGTTGAGCATCTTTTCATGTGTCTGTATGTCTTCTTTGGAGAAATGCCTGTTTAGGCCTTTTTCCCACTTTGTGATTGGGTTGTTTGTTTTTCTGGCATTGAGTTGTATGAGCTGCTTGTATATTTTGGAAATTAATCCTTTGTCCGTTGTTTCATTTGCTATTATTTTCTCCCATTCTGAGGGTTGTCTTTTCACCTTGCTTATAATTTCCTTTGCTGTGCAAAAGCTTTTAAGTTTAATTAGATCCCACTTGTTTACTTTTGTTTTATTTCCATTACTCTAGGAGGTGGGTCATAGAGGATCTTGCTTTATGTCGAGTTTTCTGCCTATGTTTTCTTCTAAAAGTTTTATAGTTTCTTGTCTTACATTTAGGTCTTTAATCCATTTTGAGTTTATCTTTGTATATGGTGTTAAGAAGTGTTCTAATTTCACTCTTTTGCATGCAGCTGTCCAGTTTTCCCAGCACCATTTATCGAAGAGGCTGTCTTTGCCCCATTGTATATTCTTGCCTCCTTTGTCAAAAATAAGGTACCCATAGGTTCATGGGTTTCTTTCTGGGTTTTCTATCTTGTTCCATTGGTCTATATTTCTGTTTTTGTGCCAGTACCATACAGTCTTGATGACTGGAGCTTTGAAGTATAATCTGAAGTCAGAAAGGTTGATTCCTCCAGCTCCATTCTTCTTTCTCAAGACTGCTTTGGCTATTCATGGTCTGTTGTGTTTCCATTTGAATTGTGAAATTTTTTATTCTAGCTCTGTGAAAAATGCTACCGGTAATTTGATAGGGATCCACACTGAATCTGTAGATTGCATTTGGTAGTAGAGTCACTTTGATAATATTGATTCTTCCTATGCAGGAACATGGAATATCTCTCCATCTGTTTATGTCATCTTTGATTTCTTTCATTAGTGTCTTATAATTATCTGTGTACAGTTCTTTTTTCTCCTTAAGTAAGTTTATTCCTAGATATTTAATTCTTTTTGTTGCAATGGTGAATGGGATTGATTCTTTAATTTCTCTGATTTTCATTGGTAGTATATAGAAATGCAGGTGATTTTGGCATATTGATTTTGTATCCTGCAACTTTGAGAAATTCACTGATTAGCTCTAGTAATTTTCTGATACTATCTTCAGGGTTATCTATGTACAGTATCATGTCATCTGCAAACAGTCAGAGGTTTACTCCTTTATTTTTTTTTTATTTTTAACTTTACAATATTGTATTGGTTTTGCCACACATCAAAATGAATCCGCCACAGGTATACATGTGTTCCCCATCCTGAACCCTCCTCCCTCCTCGCTCCCCATATTTTCTGATTTCTGTAGCTAGGACTTCCAGAACTATGTTGAATAATAGTTGAGAAAGTGGACACCCTTACCTTGTTGTTCCTGATCTCAGGGGGAATGCTTTCCGTTTTTCACCATTGAGAATAATGTTTGCCGTAGGCTTATCATATATGGCTTTTACTATGTTGAGGTAGGTTCCTTCTGTGCCCACTCTTTGAAGAGTTTTAATCATAAATGGGTGCTGAGTTTTGTCAAAGGCTTTTTCTGCATCTATTGAGATGATCATATGGTTTTTATCTTTCAAATTGTTTATATGGTGTATCACATTGATTGATTTTCATATATTGAAGAATCCTTGCATCCCTGGAATAAACCCAACTTGATCATAGTATATAAGCTTTTTGATGTGTTGCTGAATTCTGTTTGCTAAAATTCTGTTGAGGATTTTTGAATCTATGTGAATCAGTGATATTGGCCTGTAGTTTTCTTTTTTTGTGTTGTCTTTGTCTGGTTTTGGTATCAGGTGATGGTGGCCTCGTAGAATGAGTTTGGAAGTGTTCTTTCCTCTGCAATTTTTTGAAAGAATTTTAGAAGGATAGGCATTAGTTCTTCTCTAAATGTTTGACAGAATTCTCCCATGAAGCCATCGGGTCCTGGGCTTTTGTTTTTTGGGAGATTTTTGATCACAGCTTCAATTTCAGTGCTTGTAATTGGGTCGTTCATAATTTCTTTCTGGTTCAGTCTTGGCAAATTGAACTTTTTTAAGAATCCATCCATTTCTTCCAGGTTATCCATTTTAGTGCCATATAGTTGCTCATAATAGTCTCTTATAATCCTTTGTATTCCTCTACTGTTTGTTATAATGTTTCCTTTTTCATTTCTAATTTTGTTGATTTGATTCTTCTTTTTTTCTTGATGAGTCTGGCTAAAGGTTTGTCAATTTTGTTTATCTTCTCAAAGAACCAGCTTTTAGTTTTATTAATCTTTACTACTGTTTCTTTCATTTCTTTTTCATTTATTTCTGCTTGGATCTTTATTTCTTTGCTTCTACTAATTTGGGGGGTTTTTTGTACTTCTTTTTCCAGTTGTTTTAGGTGTAAAGTTAGGTTGTCTATTCAATGTTCTTCTTGTTTATTAAGGTAGGATTGTATTGCTATAAACTTCCCTCTTAGAATGGCTTTTGCTGCATCCCATAGGTTTTGAGTTGTGTTTTGTCATTTGTTTCTAGAAATTTTTTGATTTCCCTTTTGATTTCTTCAGTAATCTGTTGGTTATTTAGAAACATGTTGTTTAATCTCCATGTGTTTGTGTTTCTTACAGTTTTTTTCTTGTAACTGATATCTAGCATCACAGCATTGTGGTGCTCCTCTGTTGGGTGCATAGATATTTACAATTGTTATGTCTTTCTCTTGAATTGATTCTTTGATCATTATGTAGTGTCCTTCCTTATCTCTTGTAGTCTTCTTTAAGGTCTATTTTGTCTGACATGAGGACTGCTACTCCAGCTTTGCTTTCCATTTGCATGTAATATACTTTTTCATCCTCTCACTTTCAGTCTATATGTGTCTTGAGATCTGAAGTGGGTTTCTTGTAGACAGCATATATACGGGTCTTGCTTTTGTATCCATTCAGCCAGTCTGTGTGTTTTGGTTGGAGCATTTAATTCATTTACATTTAAAGTAATTATTGATATAAATGTTCCTATTGCCATTTTCTTAATTGTTTGGGGTTGATTTTGTAGGTCATTTTTCTTCTTCATTTTATTTCTTGTATTTCTTGACTATATAAGTCCCTTTAACATTTGTTGTAAAGCTGGTTTGGTGGTACTGAATTCCCTTAACTTTTTCTTGTCTGAAAAGCATTTTATTCCTCCATCAATTCTGAATGAGATCCTTGTTGGGTACAGTAATCTTGGTTGTAGATTTTTCCCTTTCAGTACGTTAAATATATCTTACCATTCCCTTCTGGCCTGCGGAGTTTCTGCTGAAAGATCAGCTGTTAAGCATATAGGGTTTCCCTTGTATGTTACCTGTTGCTTCTCCCTTGCTGCTTTCAGTATTCTTTCTTTGTGTTTAGTCTTTGTTAGTTTGATCAGTATGTGTCTTAGCATGCTTCTCCTTGGGTTTATCCTGTATGGGACTCTTTGTGCCTCTTACACTTGATTGACTATTTCCTTTTCCATGTTGGGGAAATTTCCAACTATAATCTCTTCAAAAATTTTCTCATACCCTTTCTTTTTTTATTCTTCTTCTGGGACCTCTATAATTCGAATGTTGGTGCATTTGACATGGTCCCAGAGGTCTCTGCGACTATCCTCAGTTCTTTTCATTCTTTTTACTTTATTCTGCTCTTCACAAGTTATTTCCACCATTTTATCTTCCAGCTCACTGATTCGTCCTTCTGCTTCAGATATTCTGCTATTAATTCTTTGAAGAAAAGTTATGACCAACCTAGATAGCATATTGAAAAGCAGAGGCATTACTTTGCCAACAAAGGTTCATCTAGTCAAGGCTATAGCTTTTCCAGTGGTCATGTATGGATGAGAGAGTTGGACTGTGAAGAAAGCTGAGTGCCGAAGAATTGATGCTTTTGAACTGTGGTGTTGGAGAAGACTCTTGAGAGTCCCTTGGACTGCAAGGAGATCCAACCAGTCCATTCTGAAGGAGATCAGACCTGGGATTTCTTTGGAAGGAATGATGCTAAAGCTGAAACTCCCGTACTTTGGCCACCTCATGCGAAGAGTTGACTCATTGGAAAAGACTCTGATGCTGGGAGGGATTGGGGGCAGGAGGAGAAGGGGACGACAAAGGATGAGATGGCTGGATGGCATCACTGACTCGATGGACGTTGAGTTTGAGTGAACTCCGGGAGATGGTTATGGACAGGGAGGCCTGGCGTGCTGCGATTCTTGGGGTCACAAACAGTCGGACACGACTGAGCGACTGAACTGAACTGAACTGAATTCCTTATAGAGTATTTTTCATTTCAGTAATTTTGTTGTTTGTCTCTGCATGTTTATTCTTTAATTCTTCTAGGTCTTTGTTAATTGATTCTTGCATTTTCTCCATCTTGTTTTCAAGGTTTTTGATCATCTTTACTATCATTATTCTGAATTCTTTTTCAGGTAGTTTGCCTGTTTCCTCTTCATTTATTTGGACTTCTTTGCTTCTAGTTTGTTCCTTCATTTGTGTGGTATTTCTCTGCCTTTTCATTTTTTCTTTTTTAACTTACTGTGCTTGAGGTCTTCTTTTTCCAGGCTTCAAGGTTGAATTCTTCCTTCCTTTTGGTTTCTGCCCACCTAAGGTTGGTCCCAGTGGTTTGTGTAAGCTTCATATAGGGTGAGATTTGTGCTGCGTGTTTGTTTATTTGTTTGTTTTTCCTCGGATGGGCAAGGCTAGATGAGGCGGTACTCCTGTCTGCTGATGATTTGGTTTGTATTTTTTGTTTTGTTTGTTGTTTAGATGAGGCGTCCTGCACAGGGTGCTACTGGTGGTTGGGTGATGCAGGGTCTTGTATTCCAGAGGCTTCCTTTGTGTGAGTTCTCACTATTTGATTCCACCTAGGGTTAGTTCTCTGGTAGCCTAGGGTCTTGGAGCCAGTGCTCCCACTCCAAAGGCTCATGGCTTGAACTCTTAAAGTGCTAAGGAGCGTGGCTTGATCTTGCACATACTGTTCTGCATCCTTTTCTGAGCTTTAAGTGCATAACTCTGTATTGTTCTGGGTTCCGGGTTCATCAGAGCAGTGAATGAGCCAGTGGTTTCCTGGATGCTCACTCAATTTTGAACTGAGGTGGAAGATGTCAAGTTTCTGAAGAGATTATAGACCTATCTCACGCAGGGCTGGGTTTGTCGTTAATGAAACCCTACAAACAAAATTCCAGTCTGTCAACTAGTAGAAGTTTGTCTGTTCCTTTTCTCAACTGCCAAGCACTGGGGGCAGCCAGGCCACTGCAGGGAATCTTGAAGGAAGGAACCTCAGGACAAATGGTCCCAGCAGCTGCTAGGGTCTTGCCCCAATATTCCTTGATTAGGATCAGCTAGCCACAAGCAGCAGGATCCTGGCTGGCTAAGCCAAATTGATACTGAGTCCAAGCTTGATCTGCTCACTGCACAATAGGCCAATGAATCTGAGAGATAAGGGGCTGAGGCAAGAAAGAGACCTTTAGAGGGGGCCAGCTGATCAAGAAGATGGCAGGCTAGCGCCTTATAAGAACCATCTTCTAATTTTTAAAAATAAACAAAAAACACAAAATGACCCTTTAAAAAAAAGTATTTAGAGCAATAAAGATATGCTTATGAAATGCTGCTTATAAAAAAGTTAGAATACAAATAGTATACATAGAGTCACGCCAGCTATGTGAAAAACAGTTATACAAACATACGCACAATTAGGGCTTCCCAGGTGGCTCAGTGATAAAGAATCTGCCTGCATGCAAGAGATTCAGGTTTAATCCCTGGGTTGGGAAGATCCCCTGAAGAAGGAAATGACAACCCACTTCAGTATTCTTGCCTGGGAAATCCCATGGACAGAGGAACCTGGTGGGCTACAGTTCATGGGGTCACAAAAAGTTGGATATGACTGAGCAACTGAGAATGCATGCACACGTATTAACAGTAATTACTTCTGCTTAGTAAATTATGGTTGCTTTTATTCTCTTCTTTAGACTTATTTCTCAAGTTTTCTCATCAAACACTTATTAATGTTATAATCAGAAAGAAAATAATCAAATGAATTGAAAACCAAAAAAAATCAGAGCTCTGAGGAGCTCTCACCAATTTTTAAAAATAGGAATGCTAACCCTGAACCCTAAGGGCCTGGCTGAAACCTTGCTACCACCTGCCATCACATCTTAAAACTCATTTCCAGCTCTATGGGGAGGCTTAAATGAGATAACCTAAATAAAGCATCTCTACCCATCTTAGTGTTTCAGGCACATTACAGTATTCTATAAATATGATTTTCTTCCTTAATTTGACACAAACCATCTGCTGCCTTGATTGCCTCTGTGGTTTTTGGAACACTCTCTGTGTGCATACCTGCGTGAACCTGTCTAGTCTCTGGCCCTGGCCCCTCTTTTCTATCTGCTGCTAATCAATCTTTTATTCTGACAACTAGCAGTGTGTCTTCTTTCTTCCCACTTCCCTCGTCCCTCGGGTTGTTTCCATTATTAATAAATGAGTCAAATGAAGAACTAAGGAATAAGCAGATACAAAGCCTTGTATGAGAAAGTTCAGATTTAACACTAAACCACATAAATAACTAGAAAACTCAACAAAGGATTTCAATCCTTGTTCTGCTGCTTACGAACTGTGTGACTCCCAAGCAAATTATTTAACCTCTCTGAGTCTTTGTTAACCCATTCATAACAATCAAGACAATTCCTATTCTATAAAATTGTTGTAAGCATTAAAATGAGAGTGAATGTAAAACATATAACACTCTAAATATTTAAAGCTCCTATTCACCTTCTATTTCCTATCTAAAAATGCCCTTGAACTACTGGTGAGTATTTTCAGATTAGTTATATAATTAAACAGATTAATTATAATAGTAATTATATATTAAACATTTAAAACATCAAACCATAACTAAACCAGAAGAAATTGAGGTAAATATTCAGCATGTCTATGAAGAAGTGAGGACTTTCAAAGCTGAAACACGATGGAAGAGAAAGAATATCAATACAATTGCCTAAGAAAAAACATTACTTAAATGTATCTTGTTGACTTTTATCTATGGCAATGTAGTGCACTAGATATTCACAAAAAACAAAACTAAATAAAACTCCCAACACGTCTAGACATTCTAGCTAGAATACCACAAAATCTTTTTAAAAATATAGCTAATCTCTCAAGAAAATAAGAGATATCCCCAAGGATCAAACATAAACAAGGAGCTAGAAACCAGCACGCTAACCTGATACTGAAACTGTGGTTTCCTTGAGGGTATTTGCTGGTTATTGAACAGAGGAGGCATGGTTTTTAGTGGCTGTTTGGTTAAAAGAGAAAGATCTTGGAGGTAACTGAGATCCTTGTACAGTTCTGAAGGGTTACTACATTTTATGAAAAGGCTGACTTAAACGATCCACCTGAGGGAAATCTGTCTCAGCACAGAGCATAAGTGGAGAAAAAAGTTTTCCTTAAACATACATCATCTCAGGTCTGATTTCTACATATCTGAGATTTAAACACAGAAAATCCCAAGCCAAAAAACTAAAGCAGTCACGTGCCGGTGATAGATGAGGATACCTGGCTAAAACAATTCAGCAGAAAAAAAAGCAGATACTGTTTAAAGGGGGCTTCCCAGGTGGCACTGTGGTCAAGAACCTGCCTGCCAATGCAGAAGATGCAAGAGACAGGGTTCGATCCCTGGGTTGGGAAGATCCCCTGGAGGAGGAAATGGCAACCCACTCCAGTATTCTTGCCTGGAGAATCCTGGACAGAGCAGCCTGGAGGGCTACCGTCCACAGGGTTGCAAAGAGTCAGACGTGACTGAGCATATGCACACACACACATACACACAACCTGAAGAGCCACGTCTTCTGTCCAAGGCTCACAGAATTCCTAGCAATAAAGCCTCCAGAATCATGAAATAAGCAAACAAACTGTGAGGTTTGGCAGAAATAAGAAACAGCAGAATTAGGCTTTGAAGAATGTCTGATAATGACTTACTGAATAAAAATATGAATTAACTATTAAGCAGTATGAAAGACAGAATGAGGACTTACATATGACTTATTAGAGTTCCAGAAGACGGAAATAAAGACAATGGAAGAGAGGCAATACCAGAAAAGTTAACAGCTGAGAAATTTTCAGAATTAATGGAGGGACTTCCCTGCCGGTCCAGTGGTTAAGACTTCGCCTTGCAATGCAGGCGGTGCAGGTTTGATCCCTGGTCAAGGAACTAAGATCCCACATGCCTCATGGCCAAACAAAAAAAAAACATAAAGAGAATTAATGGAAAACAAATTCTGAGATGCAAAAGTCACAACAAATCCAAGTCAAGAGAGAAAAATAATCCCGTGGAGACACACAGTACAGAAACTGAAGAACAACAAAGAGAAGAGTTTTTGCAGCCAGTGAGGGAAAGGGAAAAAAAATATCTACAAATGACTGTAGGCTTCTAGCACAGACTGTGGAAAGCAAGATCCTAAAAATATTAACAGGAAATAATTGTCATCCTAGAGTGTTATAACCCCCTAAACTGTTATTCCACAATGTTTACAAATAAAGCTAGTTTTGAACAAATAAAAACTGAACTAAAAGACTTTCAGGGAAGGAGTGCCTAGGATATTCTTCAAAAGCAAAACATAAACCTGCAGGGAAGGGTTGCAACTCAAAAACAATGAACAAGGGGCTGCACTGGTGGTCCAATGGTTAAGAATCCACCTTCCAATGCAGGGGATACGGGTTCAATCCCTGGTTGGGGAATTAAGATCCCATGTGCCTCCCGGCAACTAAGCCTGCATGTGGCAACTACTGATCCTACGCTCTCTAGTGCCTGCACACCACAGAGAAAGATCCTTCATGCAGCAGTGAAGATTCCGCATGCCACAACTAAGATCTGATACAGACAAATTAATTAATTTAATAATTAAAAAACAGTGAACAAGTAACTAGTATTAATAAAATATGGATAAACTTAAACACAACTAAATCTATGAGATCAAAGTAACGTCTCATCTAAAGTATGAAAGGTAAGAAATTGTGAACTATAACTTGTAATTTGGGAGGGAGTAACTGCAGTTAGAGTTCTAAGGTCCTTTATATAGGAATTTTATCGAGGAGAACAGAGCTATTGATTGGTATTTAGATTCTACTAATGGAGGTATGTATACTGAAAATTTAAGATAATCTTTAAAATATAGAAATGGAAAATGTGGAGGTAATCAATAAAATAGAAATAGAGGATATAAATTTCTGATGTAATTTTAAAACTCAATAAATCACACATACTTACCAAAAAAAGATCAGGAGAGAATTTTAAAAAAGGATAAAGAAGAAAAAATTAAAAACACAGAATAGGTTGGACTTAAATACCAAAATAATTGGACTAAATTTATCAGTTAAAAGACAAAAATTGTTAGAATAGTTTTACTTTAAATCAAGGTATATGTTATTTATAAGTAATACACCTAAAATACAAGGCCAGAAAAAAGTGAAGAGATGAAAAAAAAAAAAGAATGAAAAAACCTCTTATCAGGCAGATGCCACACCAAATAAAACTAGGGTACCTGCTTTAACTGTCAAGACAAAATAGACTTTAAGGCAAAAATCACTGTTACAGAGACAGAAGGGTATAAAAAAAGGATAAAATGTTACACTCATTAATAATACAAAATTTTTAATATGTGTGTGCTAATACAGACTCTCTGTCTCTCTCTCCCTCTCCCTCTCTGTCGCTCAGTCATGTCCGACTCTTTGCGACCCCATAGACTGTAGCCTACCAGGCTCCTCTGTCCATGGGATTTTTCAGGCAATAGTACTGGAGTGGATTGCCTTTTCCTGCTCCAGGGGATCTTCCCAACGCAGGGCTCGAACCCGGGTCTCCTGCATTGTAGACAGACGCTTTACTGTCTGAGCCACCAGGGAAGTCCTCTCTCTCTATATATATATACACACACATATATGAAGTAAAAACTGATAGAATTAAGGAGATATGGGAAATTAAATATCTCATTTACAAGAGTATCTAAAATAATAAAATACTTAGGAATAAAGTGAAAGACTTGTATACTGACAATATAAAACACTGATGAAAGAAATTAAGGAAAATACAAATAAGTGGAAAGAAAGCCCATGTTCATGGACTGGAAGACTTATTATTGTTAATATGTCCATACTACCCAAAGCAATTTAAAAAAATCAATGTAACCTCTATCAAAATTCCAATGACTTTTTAACAGCAATAAAAAAAACAATCCTAAAATTCATATGGAAATACAAAGGACCCCAAGTAGCCAAAACAATTTTGAGAAAGAAGAACAAATGTGAGGAGGCCTCACATATCCTAATTTTAAAACATATTATAAAACTACAGTAATTATAACAATATGGTACCAGAATAAAACTTAGACCAATGGAACAGAAATAGAGAGCCTTGAAAATAAACCCATGCATGTATGGTCAACTAAACTTCACCAAGGGTGCAAAGAATATATACATCACTTTCACTGCAGCATTATTCACAAATCACATTATTACTTATATGATGATTTATTTATATTATTCACACTCTAAATTAAGAAAGAGTAACAACAAATTTTCTATGCAGCAGCAGAAAATAAAAAGTAAAAAAGGTAATTTTTAAAAAGCTGTTACTAAACAACAAATAAAATTAGTAATAATAACAACTGTAAGAAGGAAAAGAGCAAGGTAAAATTATTAGGCTACTGAGTCATCAACTTACTAGAATGAAAGCTGCAAAAAGAGAAATTGTGATACTGATGCAAGAGGAGCTAAACACACCACTGGAATAGATGAAAAAAATGCTAAAAACAAGCAAGCACATACATGGATATTTGGTATAAAAAAGAGATGGAATTGCTGATTAGTGGGGAAACAATGAAGTATGTAATAAACAGTGAGATCACTTATCCATAAGCAAAGAAGTAAAATTAGATCCATACTTTAATCACACACAAAAATGAATTAAAGATAGTTTAGCAACAAAAAGCAAAATTTCAAATTTTAAAAGAAAACATATCCTTTTACTCAAAGTGGGGAAAACACAAGAAACATATACAGTATTATAAAGGAAAGATAATAAATTCAACCACATTAAAATGTGAAATTTTGTTTAAAAGGTCATTAAAAAGGGTGAAAAAGATTCCCCATTGCCTGGGTAAAAATATTTGCAAAGCTTATAACCAGCAGTGCATTTGTATCCAGAATATATGAAGAATCTCTACAGTCAATGAGGAAAAGACTAAAAGTTCAACATAAAGGTAAAAGATATGTACAGGTACTTCTTAGAAAAGAAAATCCAAACAGCCAGTAAACATCGAAAGATGTTTCATCTCAGTTATAACCAAGAAAATGACACAAGCTCCATCATTTTTATATCTATCTACTCCCAGTACTTTAATGGTTTATAAAGATATGGTACATTAAGATAAGAATCATCATAGAACTTGTTCTTATTTTCACTAGTTATTTATGATCTTGTCTAGGTCTTATGAAAAGTAATCTGCAAAATCAACACTATGTTTTCCAGTGCTAGAGAATCCATTTTTCCCCCATAGAGAATCCATTTTTCCCCCATAGAGAATCCATTTTTCCCCCATAGAGAATTTTGCCCTAAGATGTGGAGACAGATCAAAAAATTGAGAAATTAATACAACTACCAGTTATACATTTTTTGAGTCTTTAACATTCTCCTAATTATACTACTTTTGGTGATGCCAGATGACATAATCATTACAAAGTCTTTTTAAGGCAACAGCTGCAAAACTTCTAAAATTATATCACTTAGTTCTTTTGTATGATTCTTTCTTTGTGTCCTATTTCCAATATAGCTTCCAGTGAAACTGTATTAAAAAAAAAATTGCATAAGTGGGCTGAACTAAAGTACTATTCAATTTTGTTTCATTTATTTTACTTTTTTAACTGCTGCACTCAGAAGAAGACTTGAAGAACTGAAATCAGCTTAAAAGTTAAGCAAAATAACAGTACCTCACAATGCTGGCGAGAAGCTTGAATTTCACATTCATATTTGTTCTTTACAGATTCTAAGCAGAGCTCTCTATAGATTCCTGCAACCAAACACAATTACTCTGATTATGTTAGCAATAAGGAGTTTCATTATCACTTCCCTGTAAGAATTCTGTCCTATTTTATAAAATGAATCAAGAAGAAATTGGCAGGTCTAACTTTACCTTTAAAAACTAGAAATAACAAGGCTCAGTCAAAATATATGTCAAAGAAGACTACAAAACTAAGAGCTAGAGAGAAACTACACTGCAAATTTTAGTTCTTACCCATTTTTCTAAAAAATATTTCTAAATGCTTGTTAGAGAATGATTAAAACAAAAATAAAACTCTTCACCTATGAAAAACAATGTCTCAGGATTCATAAGGAAACAGAGTCAAAAAACTCTGGTTTCTCAATCATATATACTCAAACTACAACTGGATACCATAACCATGGAAACCACTATTTTTTAACTATTACTTATATTCAGAGTCCGAAGCTTCCAAGAAGACTAAATGTATAAACTAATATAACGAAATTTATAAATTAACACCATGTTTGAGTGCTCCTCACAGAGCTTTACCTAGAGAATAGATGTTCAAGAAAGTTTAACTTAGAAATACCGAGACAACCGCATAAAATAGGCACCCTAAAAAAACCACATAAAATAGGCCATGCAAATACGCCATCACAAAAATGGCAAAGAGGTCTAGATGTACATACTTAACTCTATGCCATAGCTGCCTCTAGAACTGCAATACTCTTTCTTGTACAGTAAAGGCAAGGAAGAGATATCTGGAACTATGCCATCAGCAACACAATCACACACACTACTCTGTATAATCAAAAAGTACAGGAGGCCACCTAGTAGCGAAGTGAATAACTGACTCAAGGAATATTTTCAAAACATTAGGAAGTCTCACTTAGCTCTTTTCAAATGTCAAAGAAAAGTAAGGACATGTTTACTTTTAAGGATGTGCTAAGTCAATATGCAAAGATAGCAGATTAAACATCACATTATCTATATACTTTATGTTAAGCACTCAAGACTAAAATTCAGTTTAAGGAGGATTCAGTATAAGAAGAACCTATTATCAACAATGCCGTAGGTATTATTAAGATATAACAGGTGTATGAGGATCAATTATTGTTCCCCAAAAAGAAAACAATCAGCATCTCCAGTAAATTTCAGTTTTCTGTTTGACTATGAAAAATCATTAAATGATCTTCAAATAGATATATCCTTTGTTAGGCATGGTAGGACACAATTCTGAGGCCAGATCCCAGTTACAAACAGAAGACTGAAATTTAACCATACAAATAAAATACGTCTCCATTTATTCATAATCACAAATGCATCATCAAACTTTTCAAAATAAAAACTTATAACTGAACTACAGATTTGAAGGTTAATTCCCTGTTCTGTAACATCCTGATCAAATTTTTTTTAATGTTTTTATAAATAAGAACTCTTTATCACTCTTGAAGATGAAAAATACTAAGAGGACTTAAATTGAACATTAAAAGAAAAATAAACTATGGTAGTAACAGTATCTCTTAATGAAAATATCCTGGTTTCTAATTGTTTCACATGTGGAAATACCTTTTCAACAACACTGTGAGCAATTTGAGGGCTTTTTTTTTTTTTAACCCTCCACAGCAGCAGAGAAAAGCAGGAGGCATTTAATAAATTAAAATAACTGTGGGCTGATTGATAGTATAATGTTCTGTTCAACGTAAATACATTTGTACTTCTATTAACAACAACCACTCATTTGACAAACACTTTTTAAATCTATTGAAGAATTCATATTCTACTATATGGAAAAGATGTTTCACTTTCCTACCTGCTACCTTTGTACGAATTTGCATATTTTCTTGTAAAGTTGCCAGTGGTTCCAAATATTCTGGTGCTTTTCCAGCTATGACTTCTTGTAGTTTTGCATCCACCTGACTTAATCGTTCTTTATAAAGTCTTAACAAAGCAAAAATTAAGATATTAATTTTAAAAGCCCAGCAAAGACTAACAATTTATCATTTCTATACATTATCTCTTAATATCATTCATATTCTGATAGCCTACCAAATGTATCTTTTCCTTGATCTCAGGTGACAAGAACACAGTTACATCATTTGACTTAAATGCAAATCATCACAAAGAAATGTTTTTCTATTTTTTAGATATATCACTTTTTAATGGTTAATTTACAAATCAAAAAAATACAACCAAAATAACTACCTCTGGACACTGTAGATGTTTTTAACTGCAGAATAAATCAATTCTAAGAGAAAAGGTCAAATAAACACTGAGTTTAAAAGAAACAAATCATTTTGATTAATTTAGATACAGGCATTACTGTCAAAAATAAATAATTCCCTGTCTCCTCTCCAAATCTCCTGAAAAGGAGTCAGTATAACAATATTCAGCCTACTAATTTTTAAGAGAACAAAGAAGCAGCAGAGTGATGAAGGTAAAACCAAAGGCTAGGGAACTTAAGACCCAGCATATTCAGCTCATCTAGACTGCGAATGAAGAAGCTATAACAACATGAGTTGCTTGGCAGATGGGGAAGTGAAAAGTGGGGCAAAGAATCCCCGCCGCTCATTTTATGAGTCTACATGCAAACAGGCCTAATGTAACAGCTGTCACATCAATACCTTCAGCTCGATTATCAAAGATCGTATATGAGGCAACTCAATGTTTATTTTTACCAATAGTCCTTCAGGATAGAACTTTTTTAACAAGAAAATGTTGAAACTGTCATTCTTTGTGAGAAGCACTTCTAACCCTGGTTTTGTAGCATTTCAAAGGTATCCTAAAATTTCAAAGCAGATTAACAATTTAAGATCATTATGTAAAAAAAATTTTTGCCATTTATTACTGCATCATAAGTGACTATGTCACAATACATCACAAGGATGGCATATAGTAACTCCTAGAAGAAACCACTGATTATGCTTATAGTTGTTTGTATAAATAGCAGTTGACTATTGAAAACATGATGATACTTGGCGTTCATGTAATATTCTACTCTTTCCCCTTGAAAATACCAACTAATATAACTAAGACAACTAATATTGTCTATTATTGATCATTATATTTAGCATAGCAATTTATATAATGATTTTAAAGGAATAAAGCAAGTTGAGTGTTCATACTAGTTAATATTCTTTTTTTAAAACCAGAAAGGAAAAATTATCTGAATCAACTTCCAAAATAATACATTATCACGTCTGAGTTAAATTTTTCTAAAACTCAACATACAATGTATGAAATCCAAAAAGTATAACACGATACTAATAGTTTTTGAAATTATAAATACACTTCAGACAAAATGCTAAAAAACTAATACAAAACATGACTGCACCTGAAAAACATCAAACTCATACAAAATATGGATAATAAGGTATCCTGTATAGGTGAACATCCTGAATGAAGAGGATATGTGAATTAACAGTATTCAATTAACTCACTTTTAAAAGAATAGATTCCTCAAAAATCAGTATAATTTCTACAACCTTGGAATCAAGTATAAACTCATCAAAGGCAAGGATCATGAGTCCGTCAGCAGCAACCACAATACTATTCACAGAAGAGAAGTTAATTAATGTTTGTTGGATGCTGAATACTGAAATGAATGGACACTTGGGTGGTTCAAGTCCCTCTTTCTTTTTAAGAAGGTGGAAGAACTCACCTTCCACCACTTTACAAACTGCAAATTGTGGATTTTCTGCCTTAGGAAAGGAGTGCTATATGTGCCCTATAGTGCTAGAACAGGCAAAAGCAGGATATTTATTATTATTATTAATATATCTCCCACCTCTTCCAAAGAGGATTTGAGACAGCTTAAAGAGATACACAGTATGAGAAGACAAAAATAAAAAACAAAGCAACAGGGCAAGACAAAAAAATAATTATAAACCTTGTGCCAAGATCTTTTTTTCAAAAACATTTATAGATACCAATTCCTTGAGAAAGAATCCTATTAAATACTGTTAATGAGTCTACTTTTAATACTTTCAGAAATTAATAATGCTGATAGGGGGAACTGGCTAGTGATCATGGTGAGCCATGAGAAAGCAAAAACCAAGGCAACTGCCTGCCCCAAGGGGAACAAGATTAGACCAAATGACTCACTAGATGCAACCTTCTCCTATGTAATATATTATACTAGAGCTTTACAACAATTTTCATTTCTTGGACAACCAAAAAAGGCTCTATAAAAGCTCAATATGTATATCTTAAATAACTGTTTAAGAATCACTCGTTCATGGATTTCTTATGCTAAAATACAAATTTGCTTCCTCTTTTCCAGAATGACCCCAAATGAACTGAATGAACTCTCTGTGTTGCCCAAATAATGGATTCCTGGGAATCCAAACTAATTTTAACTTCAAATTAATAATGTAAATCTTTAGCATTAGAAAGTATCATGCTTTTTAAAGGCAAAATTTTACACTATGGATTATTTTGGATTGCTTGTATCAATTTGTCACACTAGCATAGAACATTATCTATATATTCATCACTAATACCAATGAAAGTTAACACCAGAAATGGCATAAACAGCAGGATTCGTCTGGTAATGAAATCTGTCTTATTTCAGGCTGGCAATTCCAGATATTAAATGGGCTTTCATCTCTTCTTTGGGCCTCTCTAGGGAAGAAGTAGGAGAAAGAGAATAAGCAGCAAAATCACAAAGAATCCATAAACTGAAGAGGCAGCTTCTGAATAAGTTAAGCTATCTATGGTCTCAAAGGTTTCTCCCTTTCATCTACGTTTCCTAAAGTATGCCCCATAACCTTGCCAGCAAGTTCAAACTGAATGTTCACCTTTAAGATGTCTAAAATCTGCATCTATTCTATTCTCTCCAGTCACTGGAGCCCCTTCGTGCATTACCAACTTTACATAAGAGTTCTGGCATTACAAAGAGGGGGAAAAAACAGTATCTATAAACACACTCTACATGTCAGACAAATGGCTGAGAACTTTATATACTGCTCATTCAATCTTTACAGTAGATAATAAAGCATCTATTATTATATTTTTAAAATCTGTCAAGAAAGCCTGGATTCAGGGCCTGTGATTCCACTACGATTCCTCCAAAGTAATGTGCCTTAGTGGAAGGAACACGATAGCACCTAAGAGGCAAAGCCTAGCTTAATTTATCACCTTCTGATAAACTATGAACAAATCACTAAACCTCTGTGAGCATCAATCTTCTCAAGAGTAAATGAGAGATAAAACTATCTTCCAACCTTACAGAGAAGCAAACTAAACAATGCATGTGAAAACATGCAATGTATACATTATCCAATGTTAAGATATAAATAAAAATCACCATGCCATCTCTGGGAAATAACTCTTATTCTCAATTTTTTTTTTAAATGTTATCTTTATCAAGTTATTTAACAAAGGAATGAATGAAGCATATTAGAACCAAGGGTGCAGCAATCCAAGGAAAACACTTTCATAACCAATACCCACATAAAAATCTTATTAAATCCCCCCCAAAACCAGCCTCAAAACCCTTGATTAGTTAATGAGACCTTCAACAGGAAAACAATAGTTGAAGCCTTTTTCAGGTCAGTCAGTCCCATAAAAAACAAAAAGGAAAATAGTTTAGAATGAATATAATTTCTCTCATGCTAGTATGCATGTGACAAGGTTGAGATCCACTGACAGTGACCTTCAGAAGTTACTACTTACTGATCCTTGAGATCGGTAAACTGTTTTTCAAGATTGGACATTTCATCTAAACATTCCATTCTTCTTCTTTCACAGTCTTCATCATCCATTTCTGTTAATAAAATGCAAATATCAAAGATAAAACGAATGTTATGTTCCAAATACATCTGAATGTTAATTCAAATGGTTAAAGAAAAAAAAAAAAAAAAACCAGAAAAACTACATTAGGACTTAAATATTTATCAAAAATAATTTCCACTGTAGATTTAATGTAAAATATAGATAAAAGTTAAAACAGTCGCTAGTGTAATAGTGTAGTGTTAGTCGCTCAGTCGTGCCCGACTCTTTGCGACCCCATGGACTGCAGCCCACCAGGCCCCTATGTCCATGGGATTCTCCAGGCAAGGATGCTGGAGTGGGTTACCATTTCCTTCTCCAGGGGATCTATCGAACACAGGGATTGAACCCAGGTCTACCTGCATTGCAGGCAGATTCTTTACCAACTGAGTCATCAGTAAACAGTAAACAGCCATTTACTGATGAAAACATCAGTAAAACAGTTGCTAGACCTTCTTAATTTTACCCGTTTTTTTAAATAATTTTATTTATTTATTTTTGGCTGTGCTGGGTCTTTGTTGCTGTGTGGGCCTTTCTCTAGTTGCAATGACTGGAGACTACTCTCTAGTTGAGGCACATGGGCTTTTCATTGTGGCAGCTTCTCTTGTTTCAGAGAAGCTTGTTTCAGGCTCCATGGCGCCCAGCCTTCAATAGTTGCAGCACTCAGGCTACGGCTACGTAGTTATGGTTCCTGGGCTCTAGAGCATAGTCTCAATACTGGTGGTGCGTAGGTAGGCTCAGTTGCTTCATAGCATGTGGGATCTTCCCAGATCAGGGATCAAACCTGTCTCCTGCATTGGCAGGCAGATTCTTTATCACTGAGTCACCAGGGAAACCTCTTTATTCACTCTTAAATCATTTTATTAAAGGGCTGATGGGCAGGGGTCCAGTGGTTAAGACTGTGCTCCCACTTGTAAGGGGCAACAGCTTCGATCACTGGTCAAGGAACTAAGTTCCCACATGCTATAGCACAGCCAAAAAGAGAAAGGTTGACCTTAAACTATGACTATAAAGTAATTAATCCACTTTCAACTTGTTTTCCACCAACTCACCAGAACTTAAGCAGCAAAATGATTATGTCCTTTAAAGGTTAATATTGCTCAAGAATACTTATGGAATTCCACTTATGGAATTCCACTTATGGAATGCTCACATAGATAATTTGCAAGTCAAATAAAAAAAGAAAATTAATCTCATTATGTTTACCACAGAGTATCTTGGTTTCCTACTCCTAGGCTACCACTGTTCCCTCTCCCCAAATTTCTGTCAGTCAGTGAGAAAGAGGAAAGAGGAAAACAAGCAAACTTTTCAAGGAAAACAACTGATAGCTACCAGCTCTCTCCTATATTTCACATTGTCTGTTTTTATCAATACATCACATATAGTTGACAACATCAGAATAACTTAAGCACAAAATGATATTCATATTGATCATCATCAAATAAAGGTCAAACTATGAGAAAAAATTAAATTATATTCAGTTACTTTCTACAGCAAGAGAGTATGATTTTTTTTTAATTTTTCTGAAACAGATTAAAATTATTTCTGGCTCTTAAGAGCTTATTCCTTGACTCTTTAAAATGTGGTCCCTCAAGATGACTCACTCCCCAATATCTCTGGATGGAGTTTTTCTGTAGCCTTAAGACTGGCCCAGTACCAAGGTTGGAGAGGAATAAACCTGTGGGAGTTTAACATGCAAGATAAATGGTAGAAAAGAGATGCAAAAGCAACATGCAACTGGAAAATTTATTAATTTCTTTGTACTTAAAAAATCTGACTTGTGCTTCAAATTATTATCATAGTCTCCATAAATTAATGTGTCCATTATTTGGGGGGATAGAACAAAAAACAGTTAAAAAACAAAAGCCCACAAGAATCAACATAAAAATTAGAGAGGCAGAATTTTAGTAAATAGATGTCATTTTGAGAGATCCTGACTCCCATAAAAACAAAAACAAAGAACATGTGAAGATAAAATGTTTTACAGATCCAGAAAACGTACTCATATATAGTAGAGATGTTCTCTGTATTCTTCACTTTTGAAATCTCACCTATTTTCATGACTAAGCAGATGAGTTCCAAATTATGCTTCCCATCCCAGGCAGGTTCCAATGCCACTTTACCACCTGTCAGTTGGGCACTCTGACTCAAATATACCATCAGGACCTCAAAAAGAACATGTCTGTAATGCTTTATCTTCTATCTTCATCTCAAATCTTTTTTTTTTTTTTCTATTTCTGTTCAAACTACCACCATTCTCCTTGTATTTGGGTTTTTCTTCTTACATTGACTCCTAAACTTGTAGTCATCAATCCCACTTTCTGCTTTTTCTGAAGTCTCTCACACCTGTATCTTTTCCTTTTCTAGCTCAAATCCTTCTCCCAACCAAACTGGTTTTCTCACTCTTAAATAAGGCTTAAGCGCTGGCCTTGCACTTTTTCTTATATTCCTTCTTCTACAGAAACACCTGAACTTTAACCACTCCAATCCAAATTCCGCCCATTCTTCAAGATAATTTAGGTAATCCCCCTAGCTTTTGCTGACCACCCTGTACTGAAAAGATTTCCTCTACCTCTGAATTTCTACAGTATTGTTTATAAAGAAGCGTTCATTTGGCAATTGATTCAAGTGGTGACCTATGACAGCTCTTTAATTGTGGTCAGATCATAACTATTTATACCGTCCACTAGTAGAACCCAATACTGCAAAAGGAAGTCACTCAGAAACACTTATTCGGGGTGGCTGATTTATTGACTGAAATTACATACTTCCATGGACTTTTCTTTGAAAGGGAAGCCTAAAAAAGGAGAGTGTCATGGTGATGATAGGCTGTCGTTAACCTGTCATCAATCCTTGCTTCACATGGCCAAAATCAGGCCAAAGCAAAGAAATAAGTCTCGTCTTCGTCGTATGGATAGAAGGAAAAGAACCCAGGTAATCATAAATTTCATTTCTTTTTAAAATAACCGTTCCTAAAAGATTGCAAAAATTGATTTATGGTGTTAACCTGCCCCCCTCCACTCTACCCCATGCCACTCCCTTCAAAACAGAAAACAAAAACAAATAAACAAAAAAATCTGAAACAGCACAAAGTTAGAAAAGACTGCAGGGAAGAAAAGATTTGGAGAACTTCAAAGCTGCCAAAAATCAGCTAGTTATTTATAAGCATATGAAGATCTCCAATCAATCCTGATGTTGGGCTCTTCTTCTCAGTCTTGAAAAGTTCACAGAAATGATGCAGATGACCCAGCTCCCACGTCAGTCCCCCGAAAGAGGACGAATGTCAACTACTGACTGACACGCTGACTTGGAAGCTGACATTAATAAATTCTAAACCAGCCAAGAGCGAGTACCCTCAGCTCCTGACAACCCACACACGCTGAGAAGGGCTGCAAAGGTGCAATATAAGAAGTCGGCGGTGTGGGGAGAGGAGGCATTTCCAGCGTCTCCCAGATAAGATGCGGGACATTTTCCGCTCCGGATAGCCCGAGGCACTACCCAGAGGTCCCAAGGGCGGGGCGGATCGAGAACAGAACCGAGCAGCGTCCGTGAGCTGGACGAGTCCAGGCCCGCACCCTGCTCCGCTCCGCCCCGCCAACTGGGACCGGCCAGGAGCTGGGCAGCGCCCCGCGAACAGTTTGGGTGCCACGGAGGGCCGGGAGCCAGTCTCCGCCCCTTCCCTCTCTCCCCGCCCCGCTCTCCCAGCAGGACGCAGCTGCCGGCGTGTGGAGAGCGGCCTTTCGCTAGCCTGGCGCGAGGACTCGGGGTCCCAGCCCGCTGGGTCTCGTACCTGAGCTATCTCCATCCTCAGAGACCGACGAGCTCTCGGTGTCTTCGTCCTCGGAGCTGCTCCCCTCGTTTTCGGCGTAGTCCACCTCCATCTCATCGTGATGGTTCGTCTCTTTCTTATCCCCTCGGGAATGGACTGGCATTTTCCAGCCGCGCCGTCGCTTCCCACTCCCGGCGCCCAGCCCGGCCACCGCCGCTTCAATGAAGGGCGCGCCGAACGCCCCGACCCACCCAGCCGCCGAGCTCGTTCAGAACCCCCTCGGCTCCTCCCCGCCCCCGCCGGAGCCTCACAACCTAACCCGCAGGCTCAGCACTGAGAGCTCTGCCATTGGTGGAGGCAGTCCTCCCGAGCCGGGGGATGGAGCTAATCCTGCTCCGGTCCGGTTGGTTGCCTGTAATTACGGCGCGGCCTCGCGGTGTGTGTGTCGGGAATTGTAGTCCTTACTGTTCAGACTTGCAGGGGCCGCCGGCTTCGAAGCTTCAACTACCCTGATTGCTTCTCCCCTCTGGACTTCAAGTCCCACAAGGCACGAAAGCTGCCAGACTCGGTCGCAGTTTATAAACTAAACAGAAACAGATTGTGAGATTTTGGTCTGTATTTATTCTTTTCCCGCCAAGTGCTTGTCTGAGCTTCCAAGCCATCCAGGATGTTACTGTCAGATGTGAGAAGGTCTTTTGCCTGAGGGTTTTTCCTCCTCTTTAAGCCTACAGGAACTGGAGAAATGTCTCTTTACCTAAGCACTTTTATTACCACTATTAAACTATTGTTGAATTAGTTTCTGCAGACAACTTGCACTCTCTATGTTGAACAAAAATCTTTAAATTATTCTTGAAACTTTTGCAATATAAAAGGAAAGGAAGCTTTATCTTGGCACTTTTCTCTAGTACGTTTTACATTTGTTTTTTTTACCATATGCGGGTTTCCCTGGTGGCTCAGACGGTAAAGAATCTGCCTGCAATGCAGGAGACCAGGTTCGATCTCTGGGTCGGGAAGATCCCCTGGAGAAGGGAATGGCTATCAACTCCAGTATTCTTGCCTGGAGCATTCCGTGGACAGGGCAGCCTGGTGGGCTACAGTCCATGGAGTGAAAAAGAGTCGGACACAGCTAAGCGACTAACACATTTCCAGTTTGCCATACGCAGCCTGAATATGCCTCCAGTCTTAACTGAAGTTTTCAATGAAAAATACATATTTGACTTAATGAAATGTTTTATTATTTCAATGGAGGGATGATAGACAAGGAAAACTCATTATGTATCTTAATCATAATAACATACTAATTGACCACTTTTCAGTTCAGATCAGTCGCTCAGTCGTGTCCGACTCTTTGCGACCCCATGAATCTCAGCACGCCAGGCCTCCCTGTCCGTCACCAACTCCCGGAGTTCACTCAGACTCATGTCCATCGAGTCAGTGATGCCATCCAGCCATCTCATCCTCTGTCATCCCCTTCTCCTCCTGCCCCCAATCCCTCCCAGCATCAGAGTCTTTTCCAATGAGTCAACTCTTCGCATGAGGTGGCCAAAGTACTGGAGTTTCAGCTTTAGCATCATTCCTTCCAAAGAAATCCCAGGGTTGATCTCCTTCAGAATGGACTGGGTGGATCTCTTTGCAGTCCAAGGGACTCTCAAGAGTCTTCTCCAACACCACAGTTCAAAAGCATCAATTCTCCTGTGCTCAGCTTTCTTCACAGTCCAACTCTCACATCCATACATGACCACTGGAAAAACCATAGCCTTGATTAGACAGACCTTTGTTGGCAAAGTAATGCCTCTGCTTTTCAATATGCTATCTAGGTTGGTCATAACTTTCCTTCCAAGAAGTAAGCATCTTTTACTCTGTATCAAATACCCTAGTAAGTTCTTTACATCACTTACATTGAGTTGAATTCCCAATTTATTAGCCCTGAGTTAGGTGCTATTATACCCATTTTACAGATAAGGAAACTACTTGCAGACAAACCTAAAAACTGTATTTTATCAATTATAAAGACAAAGCTTCTTCCTGAAGTGGCAATTTGCTATTGAAAGAGATTTCATAGAATATTGTGGGTTTTAAATTATTTCTTTCTCAAATACAAGGTCCAAAGACATTTGACAGAGAATGGTAAGAGTATCCAAGAATAAATGCATTAAAGTTAGATTTAGAATTTAATGACAGAAAACATCTCAAGGGCTATCCATCTCTTGGCCGAAATCCAGATTAAGGGGCTTTTATTATCCAGTGTCAGCCTATTTGTCCTTTTCTCACTGTAGTCTCCAAAACTGGACTCATCAGCTGAGAAACAGACAAACTGCTGGCCATTTCAATGTTCTTTGAGTATCCTATTTCTCTGCAACCCTCTTGCACTCCTTTTTTTCAAAGCCACTTTCTTGACAACATTCGTCACCAGCAACCCCTCCACCATTCAGTACATGCCCCTGTTCCTTCAGATTAGTGCTTGGCAACGTTGTACTTGTTTCTGTCGCACTGTATTGTGGATTGTTTAGCAGATGCATCTCGCCTATTGGATTGTGAATTCCTTGAGAACAGGGATTGTCTTAGCCTGGGATGCAGTTTCAGAGGCAAGCATGTGAATACATAATGTGAATGGTGTGGACTAAAGCTGGGTAGCTGCTTTTAGCTCCAGCCAGCTGTTGCTACATCTGAATTTGGGACTAGATTCAGACCTTCTGATTTTCAAGAGAAACTGGAAATTTAGAACTTTACGTGAAATAACCAGATTTGTAAACATTATTTCAAGTGCATTTTTTGCTGTTACTTTGGTTTGGTTTGGTTTGGTTTATTAAACTCCAGACCAAACAAAAGCAGCTGTGAATAATATCCCTGGCCTCTGTTAATCTCTGTTATATCAGCAGCTAGCAGAGTGTGTGCTAAATAGTAACACTAACTTGAATTTCTGGTCGCTCTTCATGTTCCAAGCACTGTATGTGCTTTAAGGACATTAATTCATTTAATCATTATAACAACTCTATGAAGTAGATATAATTATGCTTTCCATTTTGTAGATGGAGGAACTGAAGCACAAAGCAGTTAGGTTGCTTGGCCAAGGTCACACAGCCAATAAGTAGCAGATTTAAGATCTGAACTTCAGTAGTCTGACCTCAGAGCCTGCAGTCAACTATCGGTACACAGTGTCCCTGTAGCAGATGATTTCTGTATTTCTGCTGTTTAGAGAAAAACAGAAGGAAGTTGGAGAGGAGGCGTGGATTCTAGCCCTGGTTCTGCTAGTAACCAGGCAAGACAATTTGGCAAATCATATACTCTCTGGTCAGTTGTAAAATGAGAAGGTTGCATTATGTTATCTTTAAGTTCTCGTCAAGCTCTAAAATTCCGGTCATCGATGTATTTATGTTTAAGGCAGACAAAATAATGGGAGATTAAGCAATTAGAGTTGCACGAAGATGTATTGCTTAAAAGGAGTTTCTTTATCCTCTCCCCAAACAGATTTTAGAAAAGATACATAGGAAATGTAAGAGGAACCATAAGGGGAAAAATGAATAAGGCTGGAAAAGAATATTGTCACTTATAGAAAATACAAATTAATGTTAAAAAAAAAAAACATGAAAGCAGAATGAAGTTGTCTCAGTTGAGGCATTTTAAAAGGTAGGCATAATGCAATCATTGGAGAAGGCAATGGCACCCCACTCCAGTACTCTTGCCTGGAAAATCCCATGGGCGGAGGAGCCTGGTAGGCTGCAGTCCATGCGGTCTCTAAGAGTCAGACACGACTGAAGCGACTTAGCAGCAGCAGCAGCAGCAAATAGGCCTATACCACCCCATTTCCTACTGGGTTTGCTCTGGTTTGTGAAAGTCACTCAGTCATATCTGACTCTTTGTGACTCCATGGACTATATAGTCCATGGAATTCTCTAGGCCAGAATACTAGAGTGGGTAGCCTTTCCCTACTCCAGGGGATCTTCCCAACCCAGGGATCAAACCCAGGTCTCCTGCATTGCAGGCGGATTCTTTACCAGCTGAGCCGCAAGGGAAGCCCACTCTGGCATAGAGTAGACATAAAATAATTCTGGCTTTTTCTTTCTAGTTTTTCTCCTATACCTTCTTTGGTATAACTTTTCAATCTGCCTTATTAAAATTTTAATATTGACATGATAATTTAAACACATAGAAAGGTAATTCAGAATATTATATATACAACAACAGAATGTCCTCTAAGCTTTGTCAGATCTTATCATTTTATTGCATTTGCTCCACATCCCTCTTCATTCCCAATTTTCTCCTTCCCTCTCCAGAATAACCATTATTCTGACTTCAGTGTTTTGCTTGCCATGCATGTGTACATTTCATTTTTTCTGTATTTAGAAATGATTATGTGTACATTTCATTTCTTGTATATTATAGAAATGATTATTTAACATGTTTTAAACAATCATGTAGTAGTGTAATGTTAGTCACTCAGTCATGTCTGATGTTTTGTGACCCCATGAACCATAACCTCCAGGCTCCTCGGTCCATGGGATTGTCCAGGCAAGAATACTGGAGTGGGTTGCCATTTCCTTCTCCAGGGGATATTCCTGACCCAGGGTTCAAACCTGTGTCTCTTGCATTGCCAGCGAATTCTTTATCATCTGAGGCACAGGGAAGGCCTAAACAATTATATCATGCTACATGTAATATTACAACTTCCTTTATCCTCAACAATGTTTTTGAGACATATCTATTATAATACAGGTAGCTCTAATCCAGGTGATGTACTCTAAGGTAGTCCCTTGAGTACACATATTCCATTGAATAAATATTAAAAGTTTCGCTCACACACAAAAAAATTTCACTCACCTGTTAATGGACAGGTAGGTTGCTTCCAATTTTTTCATTACTAAAAATGGTTGCCTCTATGAATATTCCTGTTTTTATCTTTTGGGGCCTGTGTGTGAGGATTTCTCTAGGTCAGTGGTCTCCAAAGTACAGTGTGTGTATTCAGGGAGTATAGCCTAGGGGATAGGAAGAAAGATTAAAACTTCTGTGTATAAAATTTTCAATTTCATTTTTATTTGGAATAAAGTAGATATAGGGTAGAAACAGTGCCAGACTTTATTTTGGGGGGCTCCAAAATCACTGCAGATGGTGATTGCAGCCATGAAATTAAAAGACACTTATTCCTTGGAAGGAAACTTATGACCAACCTAGATAGCATATTGAAAAGCAGAGGCATTACTTTGCCAACAAAGGTCCGTCTAGTCAAGGCTATGGTTTTTCCAGTGGTCATGTATGGATGTGAAAGTTGGACTGGGAAGAAAGCTAAGCGCCAAAGAATTGATGCTTTTGAACTGTGGTGTTGGAGAAGACTCTTGAGAGTTCGTTGGACTGCAAGGAGATCCAACCAGTCCATTCTAAAGGAGATCAGTCCTGGGTGTTCTTTGGAAGGACTGATGCTAAAGCTGAAACTCCAATACTTTGGCCACCTCATGCGAAGAGTTGACTCATTGGAAAAGATTCTGATTCTGGGAGGGATTGGGGGCAAGAGGAGAAGGGGACGACAGAGGATGAGATGGCTGGATGGCATCACCGACTCGATGAACATGAGTTTGAGTGAACTCCTGGGAATTAATGATGGACAGGGAGGCCTGGCGTGCTGCAGTTCATGGGGTCGCAAAGAATCGGACATGACTGAGTGACTGAACTGAACTGAGGGAGGAAGCTACAAGCCCATTTTTTTTAACTCTGATTTATCCTCATTATGGTTTCCCTGGTGGGTCAGGGGTGAAGAATCCACCTGCCAATGCAAGAGATGCAGGTTTGATCCCTGTGTCAGAAAGATCCGCTGGAGAAGGAAATGGCAACCTGCTCTAGTATTCTTGCCTGAAAAATTCCATGGACAGAGGAGTCTGATGGGCTAAAGTACACAGGGTTGCAAAGAGTCAGACGCAACTGAGCAGCACACACAAACTTAATTCCAAACACTACCACATGGTGGAGCTGAGACATCAACTGTACATCCACAAACCTTGTCACAACTGACGGACCCAGGCCAGATGCCAGTAGCTAGAAAAACAAAGGCAGGAGGCAGTAACTAATGGCTAATACTCAAATCAGGGTAAACATTTTAATCATTCAAACTAAATCTAGGTCTTCAGAGATCCACATTGACAAGTAAATAAGACCAATTTATTATCAATTATATGAGACCGTGATAAAGAACCTGCCTGCCAATGCAGGAGACATAAGAGATGCGGGTTCAATCCCTGGGTCAGGAAGATCCTGGAGGAAGGTATGGAAACCCATTCCAGTATTCTTACCTGGAGAATCCCACAGACAGAGGAGCCTGGTGAGCTACAGTACATAGGGTTACAAAGATCAGACACAAGTAAAGCACATTAGCATGCACTATGATTTCAGTTGCTTAAGAAAGAAACTTTTTTTTAATGTTAATCATTTTATTGTTATAATAAGACAGATGAAAGTTTTTCATATCACCATTGCACTTATGCTAGGGATAACAATGCTTCCTCTGCTAATAATGCTACTTGATCTTTTTAAGACATGTTATTTACTAAGCTTGGACTATCTGGGCATGCTTAATGAACTAAAAAATTATAAAACATTCCAAATTGTTCTTTTACTTAAGCAAAATACTAATTTTATTCAATTTACACACAACTTTTCAATTAGAAAGAATGAAACTATTTCACTTCTGACATTTAACAATTATTAGTATAAGATGATTAACAATTATTTTTAATAAAAAGCCATTCCCTTCTCCAGGGGATCTTCCCCACCCAGGGACTGAACCCAGGTCTCCAGCATTGCAGGCAGATTCTTTACCATCTGAGCCACCAGGGAAGTCCAAGAATCCCTTCTCCAGGGGATCTTCCCAACCCAGGAATCAAACTAGGGTCTCCTGCATTGCAGGCAGCTTCTTTACCAGTTGAGAAACCAGGGAAGCCTAATATAAAATTATTATAATTATTATTAATATAAGAATAGATTCTGGAAAAAAAAGAATAGATTCTGTCATCAATATGATGGCCTTGGCATCTTACATATTATGTTTGCACTTAAATTAAATCCTTTTTACCAAGCCAAGATAATGAACATGCGTGCATGCTAAGTCGCTTCAGTTGTGTCCAACTCCCTGTGAACCAATGGTCTTATAGCTGGAGGACTCCTCTCTCCATAGGGTTCTCCAGGTAGGAATATAGGAGTGGGTTGCCATGCCCTTCTCCTGGGAAGAATGAAACTATTTAAAAGTCTTGAAATAGCCTGTTGACAGTACAGGGCCCATCCCTGTATTAACTGTCTATTTGCAGAAATTAGTTCTTGGATTAGTTCAACTATAAACCTGATAATATTCTATTAGCATATTTATGTTTTTATTATTCCACTATCTCATAGCTCATATTATGTTCTTTTCTGTTGCCAATAACTGATTTTTTAAAGTAGAGAAAATTTTCTTTTCTCTTTTAAGATGTTTCTCAATAACAAATATTTTACATACAGTTTTATTTTTAATCTGTATTTTTACTCTAAAGATAATTTTTCTGTATTTACAGTGGGAATCTTCTAGCCTCCTCAGTATCTATCCCCTTTTGAAGCAATAGCTCCTTGATTTTCCCTTCAGTAACTCCCTCTGCTTTATTCTTCCCATGTGGTTCAAGTGGCCAATCAGAATATTATATTCTCTTGGTCCAGGGATGGACACGTGGACCAACCTAGGCCATGATGGACATTGACAGAATTTTTATTGGATCTATTGAGAAGGAGTTTTTGTCTTTAGAAGTTAAAAGTTCCATGCAGCCTATGAACCTAGCTTTGCTGGGGCCATTTCTCCTCTACATGCAACTTGGAGAAGCAGGGAGGCAGGCATGGAAGCAATAGATGAGCAGAGAGAAAAAGCAAAGATTCCTGATGACTTTTTAAGTACCTGGATCCACATGTGTTCAGTGTTAAGCCTTAGACTTTCAGTTACATGAACTAATGAGCTGCTCTTCTTATTGAAGTGGTTTTTCAGCTTATTCTTACTCTCAGCTGAAAGAGTTCTGAGTACTACAGACAGCTAATTATTTTTTCTTTAAAATGTGTTTTGAAAAGCAAGTAAAATATTTTAAAATCTCCTATCATACTTTCTTCTCTGTTTTTACCAAAAGTTCCCTCTCATGTTCACTTATATATTAGCTATTTATTGTGTATTGTGTGTCCGCTAGTGCAGTGGCTTCAGGAGATTCATTGATGAACACAACAGACACAGCGTCTGCTTGCACAGAGCTCAGAGAAAAGTAAAGCAGTAAATATTAAACAGCTAACTCTGCAAATTAAGGGATGTTCTCTACTGGTGTTACAAGAGTATAGCACAGAGACCTGTGGAAGTGGGCATCAGGTAAGACCTCTCTAAAGTAGTAATCTTTCAGCTAATATCTGACAGTTTGGCATTAGGCCAGCTTGGATGGAAAGGAGGAATATCGTAAACGGAAAGAACAGGGTATGTAAAGGTCCTGATGTAGAAAAGAGCTTTCTCACGTTCATGTTTGAGGAATTAAGAGATCACTATGGACAGTCACTATTTAAGGGTAAAAGGGGCACAAGGTGAGGTAAGTTAGAGAAAGGCCACATCTCTCAGGGACTAGTAGATTATAAGGATATTTTATTTTTTTCTAAATCCTAAATGCAGTGGGTTGCCATTAGGAAGTTTGTATGCAGGGATGCCATTAGATTAGTGGTAAGATTATACTATCTTAAAATCAGATCTTTAAAAAAAAAAAAAGATCACTGGTTGCTTAGTAGAAAATAAATTGAGTAATAAAGGAAGAAATCAATCAGATATTGAGGTAAGATAATGGTGGCTTGGACAGGAGTAGAGGCTGTATGGCAAAAAGAAATGGACAAATTTGAGATAATGGGAGATAAAAATCAACAAAACTTACTAATGGATTAAATATGGGGCATGAGAGAAAGGATATACAATATAGTTTACTTATCTATCTTCTCTTTGAATTAATTTCCTGATGCTGTTAAATAATGTTAGCAGCCTTTGCATCAACACATCTCATTAAAAATATATTTCGCTTAAGAACTTCTATATTCATTGTGATACTATTTTCAGCACTTTCTGACCTTAACCAATCATAAAGTTTCTTCCAATGCTTTTTTTTTCTTCCAGTTTTACTGAGATATCCTTGTTCAGTTCAGTTCAATCGCTCAGTTGTGTCCGACTCTTTGGAACCCCATGAACTGCAGCACACCAGGCTTTCTTGTCCATCACCAACTCCCGGAGCTTGCTCAAACTCCTGTCCATCGAGTTAGTGATGCCATCCAACCATCTCATCCTCTGTTGTCTGCTCCTCCTCCTGCCTTCAATCTTTCCCAGCATCAGGGTCTTTTCCAAGGAGTCAGTTCTTCGCATCAGGTGGCCAAAGTATTAGAGTTTCAGCTTCAGCAGCAGTCCGAATGAATATTCAGGACTGATTTCCTTTAGGATTGACTGGTTTGATCTCCTGGCAGTCCAAGGGATATCCTTGACAGCACTGCAAAATTTAAGGTATGCAACATAAAGATTTGATTTACATACATTAAATTGATTATCACAAGTTGAGGGTAGACCCATCATCTCATATAGTTACAAAAATTTTAAAAATAGAGAAACAAATTTCTTGTGATGAGAACTCAGGATTTACACTCTTATTAACTTTCATACATAACATACATCAGTTAATTATATTTACCATGTTGTGTATTACATTCCTAATTCTCCTACTCCTTTTTGACTTGTACATAAATGCTACCTGTTTTCCCAAAAAATTAAATCATAATTTATAAAATTCCAACAGAAAGAAATTACAAAATTTATTGACATTGGAAGTGAAGGTACAAAAGCAGTGATAAGTAAAATGGTTGGCACATTAGCATGAAGGCATTGGTACCAAAAGATACCAACATTCATTGTATTCTTCATCACCAATTTCACTTATGAACATCCTAGATGAATCAGGAGAGATTATTCTTTATGTGATCCCAAGCATTGAGTGGGCTTCCCTGGTGGCTCAGTGATACAGAATCCTCCTATCAATGCAGGAGGCATGGGTCAAGATCTCTGAGTCAGGAAGATCTCCTGGAGAAGGAAGTGGCAACTCACTCCAGTATTCTTGCCCGGGAAATCCCATGGACAGAGGAGCCTGGTGGGCTACAGTCCATAGGGTTGCAAAAGAGTTGGACACAACTTAGCACCTAATCAACCAAAGCACTGAGTACATCATTTTTAATATTTTCTGTGGCAAATCCTACATACTAAAGTACAATGGTGGTCTTCAGGAAAAATACTTGCACAGTTGAGTTGTAAGCTAACCTAGCAACTTGATTCAAGGAATGACATTTTTATTTGAAAGAACTGACAAGCTATAGTTTTTCAGGCTTGGATATTTGGCAAGTATTTTCACAAAATATCAAATAAACAAAGTGGGCCTGTCACTTTTAGTAAAACAATTGACAGTATTTGTTACTAAAGGTTAAATTCAAGCTTCCAAATGATAATTAGGAATTCGGAAAACTTTTATTCACCATGGTGAGCATGACACCTTTCTAATACTTAAAGGATTTTCTGATGTATTTGATTTTTTAAATATTTATATTGTTTAGTGAAATGTATTAACATTTGGAATATCTGTATATCTCAGTGAACAATTATTTTCCAAATGGAAAGTGTATAATGCTACAAAATTATGCATGAGTGAAAGTTCCATTTAAAGTGAAAGATTTTAATGTAAGGAATACAAAAAGTTTATTGATATGCTTTCATAAATCCATGCTACAACTAATATTTAAGAAACTACCCTTCATTGAGTTTAGTTTTAGTAGAGTGGCCACAATTATCTGAAAAAATTTATTAAAATATTCCCCCTTTCCAATTATATATTTGTTCTCACAAAACATTTGTCTTTTAAAAAAGATATTTCATTTTTTCATAAATATGTCAGTTCAAAATACATTTTTCAAAAAATTATGAATGTTATCTTGTAATGGCATGTCATTGTTATTTATGCATATTAAAATAGCCTCACAATTTCTCAGGTTTAATGATTTTAGAGACTTTATTTTTAGAACAGTTTCAAATTTATACAAAAAATTGAACTAATACACGGAGAGTTTCCATTTGCCCTGCATCCAGTTTTCTTTTCTTACAAATGATATGGTACATTTGTTACAATTAATGAACCAACAATGATACATCATTAACTAAACTACATAGATTATCAGGTTTCCTTGGTTTTTACCTAATGTCCTTTTTGTATCTCAAAATCTCATCAGAATTCCTTATTACCTTTAGTTTTCATTTCTCCTTAGGCTCCTCTTGACTATGATAGTTTCTCAGACTTTCCTTGGTTTTGACCTTAACAGTTTTGAGGAGCACTGGTCAACTGGGATTTGCCTAATGTTTTTCTCATGATTAGACTGAGGTTATAGGTTTTAAATAGGAACCACGGAAGCGCCATTTTCATTATATTATACCAAGGGTACATACTGTCAGTGTGATACCTCACTGCTGATTTTAACCTTGATCACCTGGCTGAGTGTGTGTCATTTCTCCACCATAAGGTTACTCCCTCTGCCCCTTCTGTACTGCACTCTTTGGAAGAAACTCTTAATATGCAGACCACACTTAAGAACTAGGGAGTTACTCTCCATCTCCTTGAGTATCTATTTAAATTCTTTGAAAATCTTCTTGAATGGGAGATTTGTCTCTTCTCCCCCATTTACCTTTTATTCAATTATTATTTATATCTATATGGACTCATGGACGTTTATATTTGTGGTTATAATCTAAGATTACCTTATTTATTTTGTTGTTCACATTATCTTAACTTTTGCTATTGAGTGCTCTTTCAGTTGAATATTCCTGTCATTTTTTTGTGTGTGTGATGGATTTCCTTATTTCTGGCACTACAAAATGCTCCAGGCTCATCCTGTATATGAAACCTAGAATCAGCTTCAGTCCTAGAACCAGACATTATTCCAAAGAGCTTTGTTGTTGTTTTTTAATTGGAAAATGGTATTAAAGCCAACTCTGGCTATAGGTGTGCTTGCTGCTACTAGGGTGTCATTGCTTCTAAGTCCTCTCAGCTGACAGAGCAAGGAAATACACATGTGTTTACTAATCCATCCACATATACCTATCTGTAAATATTTCTACATGTAACTGCCTGTATCTATATTAAGATAAACAAGTTCCTGGTGATCTCCTTAACTCAAATCCACTACCAAATGGATTATTCTACCCACCTCCCTGTGCTTATCTGAAAAACTCCCACTCTAACAGGAAGAAACTTGAGTCCTGCCATCTGCTATCCACTTACATAGTTATTTAATTTCAGTATACATGTATACCAGTATCAGAATTAAGCCATACCCTCATGAAAAAGACTTAATCAACTAGAGTACAGTGTTCACATACATTTTCTTTAGTCTTTAGTCTTACAGATTTCTTTCATTTTCAAATGAGTATGTTTTCCCTACCTTCTTCAGTGAAGCTGGCTCATACATATAATAGTGTTAAATTATTTTGTCACATTCTGTGTTCCAACTTGGGATCCTATAGCCTTCTAAATGATTTCTTTTAATTTGCATGTATTAAGGTTCACTAGATGTTCTGTTGCCTGGAGAATCCCATGGATGGAGGAGCCTGGTGGGCTGTAGTCCATGAGGTCTCGAAGAGTTGGACACGACTGAGCGACTTCACTTTCACTTTTCACTTTCATGCATTGGAGAAGGAAATGACAACCCACTCCAGTGTTTTTGCCTGGAGAATCCCAGGGATGGCGGAGCCTGGTGGGCTGCCGTCTATGGGTCGCACAGAGTTGGACACGACTAAAGCGACTTAGCAGCAGCAGCAGCAGATATTCTGTAAGTTTCTATGAATATTGATAAACGCACAGAGTCAAGTATCCACAATTAAAATGTCATATAGGATAATTTTACCCCCTGAAAAACTGCCTGTCCTTTACCTATTCTACCCTCTCTCCCTCCTCTCCAAGCTCCTAACAACCATTAATTTTTACTGTTGCTATCATATCGTCTTTTCCAGAATGTTACATAATTAAAATCATAAAGTATGTGGCCTTTTCAGACTTATTCTTTTACTTAGTAATACGCATTTAAGATTCACTCCTATGTTTTCTTGGCTTGCTTTTTTTTCCCACTGATGAATAGTATCCCATTGTATGGATGTAACACAGTGTTTTATTCACTCACCTATTGAGAACATCTTGGTTCTTCCAAATTTTGGAGTTATGAATAAAGATAATACAAATATTTGTGTGTAGATATGGCTTGGTGAAGCCATATTTTCAAATCAGTCATATTTTCACTTTAAAATACCTTGGAGTGTAACCGCTGGGTCATATTGTAAGAATATGCTTAACTTTATAAGAAACTGCCAAACTGCCTTTCAAAGCAGGCTGTACCATTTTACAGTCCCACTAGCAATGAATACTTTCCCACCAGCATATAGTGCATCATTGTTTTGAATTTTAGTCATTCTAATATGTGTGCAGTAGTATCTTACTGTTGTTTGAATCTGTAATTCTCTAATGGTCAATGATATTGAGCATCTTTTCATTTGCTTCTTTGCCATTTGTATATCTTCTTTGGCAAGGTGTCTATTCAGTCTTTTCACCATTTTTTAACTGGGTCACTTGTTTTCTTAAGAGTTCTTTGTGTATTTCAAACAAGTCCTTTATCACATAT